>NC_043706.1:67903630-68135493 GCF_006229205.1 Suricata suricatta | reverse complement strand
GAGGACGGGGGGCGCGCTCGCTCGCTCGCACGCTGGCGCTGCACGCGCGGTCGGCTCGGCTTTCTCCTGCCGCACACAATAGCTGGTGACTAACTGCTCCGAAGTGGCATTAGCATTTCACAAGCAGGCTATTCAGCCGCGGCGGAACCGTAGCAAGGCGTTATTATTATTATTTTTTTTCCTCTCGAATATTTTGCTTTCCTTAAATTCAGAGCTAGGTTTTTTGTTTGAAGGGTTCGGATGTAGGATGATAGTCGGCCAGAGGCTCTTCGTGCTTTTACCAAAACACATTCGCAGACGTGGAAAAGCCTGTAAAACGCTCTGAAAGCCAGCAGTTTAACAGGCTTTTTAAAGTTTTGCTAATTCTCATGCTATTCTTCGGCTTCAGTTAAAACCTGTCATTGGAGGTCACCGAAGAGTTTTGATTTTTACGCTTACAATTATTTTGGTCTGGAACTTGGCAAGTAAAAGTTTTTCAGTTTATATCGGGATTATTTTAATAGCTTGAAAAACAGCTATTTTTTTAATTTTGCGGGGTTTCAAAGTGAATAGGTTAGTAATTTCTAATAATGGTCTTCCGAAAGTGGACCTGTTGTGGCTGGACGAGTAACGTATTGGTGTTTGGTAGTTCTGGTTTTTCGTACTGTCTCCTAAACCGATTTGGGTGGTGGTTATGATTACGTGCGTCCGGGGCAGTAAAAGCAGTCACCCGGCGGGGTGCTGGGGCGTTTAATCTGTGCGGTGCAACTGATTAGCAACTCGTGTTTTGAGGGGGTTCTAACGAGTAGCGTTATTTCATAAGGGCTTCTGAAACGATTAGGAAGTTTCACCTCCCTTGGAATGAATGTCTTCTGTGACGTGAGGGCATGACAAGATTTTGATGGCATTTGTTAAATTTGGATATAGAACATCTAACTTGAATCGAAATCTCTTAGATTTAATATAGATCGTTAAGTGTTCATTAGGTTTACGAAATTTAGTGGAACCTTAACAGTATATTTTTTTCCACTGTTTTATACTGTTTTCATACTGTTTTAAAGTAGTGATTGAGGCTACTTTCATTCAGTACTTTTGCTATAGTGAATGGAATTGGAAGCAAACCCGAAGATTCAGTGCTTGCAATATTTTAATTTGGGATGAGGGGGTGTAAATATTTGACAAAATCCTAAGTGGATTCCTTGTCTCGTTATTTGAAAAAAATTATAGAGCTTATAATATTCCGTTTCTAAGAATTGGGCAGATTTTACAAAACTCATCGTTGCATCTCATAAAAACCGCAATCACTGAAGATTGCTCTGTTTTGTAATATTATGATGTAATATTACAGTTTTAAAATGAAGCAGCTGATGCTTTCTTGCTAAATTATGGGAATGTCTAATTCTTGCAGAAGTATCTTGTTTTCTCCAGTAAAAACAGGGATACTAACGTTCATTTTTAATTTTTTGAGAGGGTTTCTCAATTCAGATATTAATAAAATGAATTTATATTCCTAGTCTCTTTATCAGACTTAGGATAGTAAGTGCTGTCTTCATTAGTGTGTTATTTTTCAAAATCCACCTATTTTGCCTGGGAGTGGGGTTTTTTGCTTGTGTTTTCACCTTTTTACTGAACAGTCCTGTTGGCATACTTATGAGGCAGTTAAGAATTCTAGTTAAAATTTAAGAGAGCTCTGGTTCATTATCTCTTTTTATTCATTCAGCATATTGTTCACTCCATATCTACTGGATACAACACACCTTTTGAAGTGCTTTTATATCCATCAAACTATATAACTAGGTGTGTGGGTATTTGGTTTAATTTTATTTGGCTTTTTGAGATTCAGGTTAGCTCTAAAACATTTTGGTAAATCGTATGTATAGGTGAGCACAGTCAAAATCTCTTAAATAATGTTCTTAATGTTGTTGAATAACATCTTAATTTATTCTTATGACTTAAAAAACCTTGGCTTTGTTGCCTTCGAGTTCAGTTTACTTAACATTGGTTTTAAGTTGATTTTGATGAATGAAACCAAAATACTAACTATTGCTTATGGTTTCAGTTGTGTCTATCTCTACCTGGCAATTGGTTGCTATGTTAACTGACAAATTGAGTAATATGTTAAATGTAGGAATTTATATGTCACATTGAAATTTCTAGAAAATTTAAGCTGTTTAGGATGGTGTATTTTTGTACTTGGGAGTTTTAAAAATAAGCATAGATCAACATCTGTCGTCAACCTACATGTAAGTCACAGTGATTGAGATTCGACCAAGAGGAAAGTGGTGTTTTAAGAGCACTTTTAAAGGTTTACAGGTTTTTAAAAAATGATGCAATTACTACAAATATGATTGATAAAGTTATTGTAAAACATGATTGTATTACCATCTAGTTAAGATTTAAAACATTTTTAACACTGTATGGAATTTGATAGTGAAATTTTTTTTTTTGGTCCCTGATGGTATTTGCTTAATCAGAGCTTATATTTTTAAAAATAGACTAATCTTAAAGCAAAAGGGCATATTATAAGCTCCCATCAGAATTGTTGTTTTTTAAATGGAGCCAAGAATAGGTGGCAACTTTTTATGGAACAAGAAAACTCTGCTAATTTTTGGACAATGAGAAAACTTTGTCATTTATTTCTTAATTTGAATAGTAAAATTATTTGGTTTATTAAGTTTTGCTATCTAGTTGTCACCTTAATTAGTGGTGATTGCATACTTAAGGGATCTTGAGGCAGAATCTTTAAGCATTTTTTTTACCAAATTTGGAATTCTGATTACATTTCTTGTTTACAGTGCTGTTTTTTTGTTTGTTTTTCTTGATACATAACTGGATTCATGTTGTGTTACTCTGTTAAGATGATATAATTCTTATTTTATGTAGTGGTATTTACTTTTTTTAAAAGTGTTTTTTACTGTTTATTTTGAGAGAGACACAGAGCATGAGTGGGGCAGAGAGAGGAGATAGAATCCAAAGCAGGCTCCGGGCTCTGAGCTGTCAGTACAGAACCTGATGTGGGGCTGGAATTCAGGAACTGTGAGATCACAATTCGAGCCAAAGTTAGGACACTTAACTGACTGAGCTACCCTGGTGCCCCTGCTTTTCTTAAAACCATTCCAGTCATAGAAATCTTTTTAATCAAATGAAAGGATTGGGAGTTAGATATGGATTGTGATTTTAGTCCTGTCCACAGTTAGCCTACAGGTTACCTCAAGCAAGTCATGGAATTTCTTTCAGTCCCAGTTACCTTGTTTGTAAAATATGTGAATTGAAATTTTTGTAATCTGAACATTGATTTTGAACTAGAAATAGCAATACATGGTCTCTAAAAGCCCAACTGTTTCATTTTGTTGATGGTTATCCAGAACACAAAAAAGTAGATACAGAGAAAACCTGCAGATTAGAAAATTGTATAAATGCTTTTTATAATGCCATTCTTAGGTTGTAGTATATTTCTTCTTAGAGATAGACGAATATTTTTGATACCCTAACCACATTGTAGAACACCTTCACTCTATAATTAGTATGTGTCTCTCCGTGGTTTAAGTACTAGTTTTCATAAATTATTGCTGGTCTTAAATTCAGAGAATAAGAACATGAATAAAATATACTTAAGTGTAGATCTTATGTATGCATGTATTTAGAATGTGCTGATTAATGAAAGTGAAGATACAAAACCTAGGAGACAAGTTTTAGGGAAAAAAACCATGTTTTTGAATGAGGTATTTCTGTTCTATATTAAAGATAATATGGTGCTTTTAAAACTTAAACCAGTAGAATTTGGGGGGAGTGGGATGACAAATAATGTAGTGAATATGCACAGTAGAGTTACATTTCCTTTTTCAATAGAATATCAGTGAAATTAGTAAGCTTTGCTTGGTATATCTCATAATTCTTGGGACGCCTGGGTGGTTCAGTCGGCTAAGTGTCTGATTCTTGATTTGGGCTCAGGTCACAATCTCATGGTTCAGGGTTCAAGTACCTCATCTGTGCTAAATCCTGCTTAGGATTTTCTCTCTCCCTTTCCCTCTCCCTCTCAAAATTAAAAAAGGAAAAGTCTTAATCCTTTTAATGAAGACTACAAAGTTAGGGAAACAACATGCTGAAGGGCTGAAATGGGCAAAACTTCATCTGTTCTTACCTATGCAGTTATTCTGTTGGTATATATACCATTATTTTAAGAAGATTGAGGCTTTTACAAATATTTTTAAATGAAATAAAGTACCTTTTAAATTATTTATCCTCCTGAATGATTGTAAAGTGGCCTGAGCATAAGTTGGATTATCCTATCCCCAACTACAAATGGTGTTTTACATGACTGTAAGGAGGCAGAATGGTACTGCAGGAGTTTGTTTCCAGTCTGTTAAATGGGCTAAAAATAGCCCGATTTTGTAGGATTCAGTGAGTGATAACTGACTGGCACAAATCAAGTACTATGTAAAGGTTTGTGTTTGCTATTATCGGAACTTTAGTCATGGTAGTAAAGTTTCCAATTACAGCTTTATAATGCATTAAAGTTTAAGAAAAACATCTTTATTTCAGATGTATGCATAATTTTCTGAACATAGCCGCAGTGTAAGAAAGACTGCTTTAAAACTTCAGAAGATACTATTGGTATAATTATGTTGTAGATCCAATGATGAAATAATTAAGTCTAAGATATAAAGAAAAAAGTATAATAAATACCAAAAGTAAATAATTTTTAAAGTATTGTGGCTAGAATTCTAGAAGATTTTTGGTGGTCTGTATACTGATTCTAAGATTGTTTTTTGTGAACTAATTAACATTAAGGAATGTTTTGGTAGTTGAAGTATCCAGAATTGATTAGAGAATATATGAAGCTTTTTTACTTTTGGTAGTCAGATGACATTTAGGGAAATGTGAAGGGAACTTGGCTGTTGCTTCTGTCTCTTTCTGTTAAAAGATTTGTATAAATTAAACTCACAATAGTTTGTATTTTTGAAATTGTCAGAGAGAGGACATGTTTTGTCAATCTAAAGATAAGTGTTTTAAACAGAGCTTAATACAGATTTTTTGAATTAATCTTTAAGTGAGCACTAGGTTAAATAAAGCCTGTGAATGCCAGTTTTTTAAATCCACTCAAAATTTCTTTGTCAGACCACAAGTTTTTGTTTCTTTCATGTACACACACCTTCTCTAGTCTACTGCAGTCATTTTTCTTTTTTCCAAATTTTGTAGTTACCTGTCATTGTCACTGCAGAATTATAACAGATTAAATTGTATCCTACACAACTTATTCTGGACAAGTAATACTAGACAGGTTAATTTCATTCTTGTAGTTTCCCTATTTAAGTTTCTGAATTCACAGAAAAGTATATGTAATACTGATAAGCAAAGTGGACATTAGTTGACAGTACTAAGTATATCTATTTTAATGGACTTTAAATTAAGGAAAGTCAGGCATTCAAATAAGTGTATTTTTCTTTGAGGATATTTAAGTTGTTTTTGTAATTACATCTAAAAGTAATAAAAACTATTATATAATATGAACCAAAGATAAGATTTTAGAAATATTTAAAATGTGAAAAGATGATTGATTTCTGTTTTGCTTGTGAGAAGCTATGTTATAGGTACATTTATGAGTAATTTGTAAAAACTAATTATTTTAGAATGGATAAATACATGTTACTGAGCATATGGAATATAGAAGAGTGTATTTAGAACAGATTGGACAAAATGATAGCTTTTCTTCTCTATGGGATTTTAGAATTCAGTGAACTAAAAAATAAAAATTATAGTATAGAAGAGTGAAATATGTGAGAACCTTTGGTCTATTCTATGATATAGAAGAGTGAAATATGTAAGTGAGAAGGCAATCTTCAGATGTGAAGCCGGTCCACCTTTATTTGCCTTAGACACGCAGAAGCAGCCTATTTGAGCACAGGGATGACAGATAAGGAAAAGGATGGATGGTTGGTTGAATGAGAAGTTTTTCATGTTAAGAAAATGTAGTTAACAACATGATCTAAGCACCTTCTGCTTAAGTGAAAACTAAATTGTAAATAGAATGAGATTTGTAGTATAAAGCTTAGGGTTATTCATAGTAGCATGGATGATGGCAGCCTCCTGCCAAGGAGGCACATAAAGAATCCATGTATTCTGGACTCCCAAGTGGCCTGTGATTGGCCTGACCCATTTGATCTCTATCAGGGATAGAAAACAGGCACATAGCCTGTCTTGGCAGAGGTTAAAATGCAAGAAATATTTTCCTTGTGTCATTTGATTCTGGTTTAGGTTTTGGGTGAGGAAATAGTAAGTTTTAGGCAACTTGGAGAAACGTGCATTTATTATTTTTTTTAAACAACTTCACTGCCATTGTACGTGTGGTGTTATTTCGAGTATACCGATGAAACTGAAACGTTACTAAAAATGAAACTGGTCGTTCTCTTAAGAGTATTTATATTGGCATTTTAAGAATAGTTTAAGAATTTTTCATCTTTAATAGATGATAACTTTTCCAACAGAATCCCAAATTTGAAATTTAAATTCTAGTTTAGTAAATAATGTTTTAAAGAGGATTTCTTAACTGCACAAATTTTGCTTAGAAACATGATTTAAAAACAAAACGTCAAAATGTATTATTTCAAACAGTTAAATTTTGTCATGTAGTGTTTTAAATTAATTTTTATAGAGCATCTTTTGTGGTTTGTGGAAACCTAAATTCTGGATAAAGTGGTTTTGTTTTTTTTTTTATTTTTAGCAAAATATAGTCAGATTGTGATTAAAAAAAAACTTGGGAGAGCACTATGCATATTCTTTAAAGGACAGATTTGTGTTGATAATACTAGCTGAAGTATCTAAATGAATTCTTAGGTGGTTGATTAAATTGTGAATAGAAGACAGTCTTTCAGGCATGTTTATTGACAGTTAATTAGGAGTAAATAGACCACCAAGATTAATTTTGACACTTAATAAGATTCTGTATTAATTTTATTATACTACTAATTATAAAGAAATCATAGGCATGTAGGGAGTCCTTCTGAGAATAGTTACCCAGATTATAGGATTTGACTCGAAAAATGTTTATGTAGGTTCTATTAAGTGTGTAATCATTTATGAGCTGTGTGACAGTGGAGCAGGGACTAAAGTTTTGAGAAGGAAACTGTAATGTAATGAAAACTAATCTTGGAATCAGGAGACCTTGAGTTTGTTTACTAATTTCTCCTATTTTCTGAATGTATGACATTGAAGAAGCTGTAACCTTTGGACTTCAGTTTTCTGTATCTGTGAAATGGGAAAAATACTTAATCTTACTTACTTGTGAAGATAAATTTTGAGAATACTTGACACAAACTAAGTATTCCATGTATTTTTCTACATGGAAGGCTATCACAGTTTTCTAAAATAATGCTCAGAAAATGTAAACTTGTTTTAAAGACTGTAGATGTAATTTTAACCTATTTTTTTTTAAAGATGGTAATAGATTTATAATTACAAGTTTAAAGTTTTGAGAATTTGAGATCTGGTTTTAAAAATAGGCCTTAGAGAATGATTGATAGAAAATAGGGTTTTTAAATTTATGATTTTGTTTATATGTTAAAATAGTTGTAAAAATAAGAATTATATTTTATTAAGCTGACCTTTTAGAACTTAGAACTACTGTGGAGAGGAGAAGTAACTAGTCTTCCAGATTTGGAAAACTTTGAGAAAACAAATGTGAAAAACTGACATTTTTAGAACGATCAGGTGTTCAGGACATAGTAGTACTAAATCTTTGTGGGTCTTATTTTCATAGGGACTTCTTAAATTATATGCTAGAGGAAAGACTGGGTTTCTAGGTCTCACAGGTAAATCAAGTAGTTTAATTATATTGATCTGCCTCATTTTGGAAAGGTCTTTAAAAAGATTTCCAAAATGCTTTTTTCCCTGTGTAGGTCTAGATAGATTCTCAACATGAAAGATCAGTGTGGAGCATGTAATATGGAGTATAATTAAAATGACAGTCACCTCCATGTCGGCTACCATGGCTATTTCCCAAGATAGTCTCAATCTTGTAGATGAGGACATTGAGATGTGGAGTAAATGTTTTCTCTGCACTCAGCAAGTTTAAACCTAGAATGTTGGACTTTAGAGCTTTCAATCAAACTTTTGACCTTTTCTTTAAAAATTGAGTACAATTCCTTTTTAAATTTTTAAAAATGTTTTTATTATTGAGACAGAGAGAAACAGCATGTGTGAGAGAGGGGCAGAGAGAGGGAGACACAGAATCTGAAGACATGCTCCAGGCTCTGAGCTGTCAGCACAGAGCCTGATGCAGGACTTGAACCCCCAAAGGTGAGATCATGACCTGAGCTGAAGTCAGCGGCTTAACCGACGGAGCTACCCAGGTGCCCCTTGAGTATAGTTGCCCCTTGAGTACAGTTCTTACTGACAGTATGTCTGGTGGAATGCAGTGGTTTCTAGGCTTTTTATATTTTCTTCCCACTGATAAAATTTACCTTTTAATGATAATTTCCATTGACAATGGCACAATTTTCTTGGCTGGGAAGAATGGCTGTTTATATGAAGTAGCATAGCAAGCAGAAGCAGTTAGTTTTAGCCAAAGAGGTAGGAAAGTAAAGTACTCAAAGAACGCAGTCTTTTCTTGCTCCTTCCTTGCTACAGTTCACGTTTTCAGAAGAGAATACTGTTGTTCAAATTGTGATAGGCAGTTCTAGAAACGTTTTATATATGCAGCTGGAAAAAGGAGTGATAAAGTTTTATGATTTGGGTTGAGGCTTGAGCAGAGTTGTCTCTTTCAGATAATTCTGCTATCCCTGATAATGAAAACATTGATAGAACCAAGAATTGTTTAGTTCAGGGGTGGTAAACTATGTTGTTTGCAGGTAAATTGTGTAGGAAACCTGTTTTTATAGGCCTTGAAGCTAAAGTTACTACATTTTTAGAGTTGGTTAAAAAAAAGTTATATAAATGTACAACAGATGGTTGCCTCCAAATCCTAAAGTATTTACCATCTGACCCTTCACAGAACATGTCTGCTGACCTCTGCTCTAGATATCATAACATATTTACAAAGGGATACCTTTAATTCAGGGTTTAACCATTAATTATGGACCATTAACCCAACGATTGTTGTTACTATATTAAGTGATTCTCTATTGGGATTGGAGGTGGGGGTGGGGGTTTGAGAAGTTTGAAAAAGCTCTGAGCCCCCTGGTGTTGGAGTGAATCTCAGTGGGATGACATCAGAGTTTGTATCCATAAAGCAGGCTGTTGAATAGGAGAGAAGATGAAATGTTTGAAAATTTAAAAGGGAAGCACAGCTAATAAATATGCATTTTTCTTATTTTTTAAAGGATAGTAATCATAAATTTTATGGTTGTTTAATCTGTGCCTTCTAACTTTAAGAGTTTAAAATTTTAATCTTAGAAATATTGAGAAAAGTAAGGTTGATCATATTGATTTTCTTTAGCCACAGTAGGAGAGAGTATTTAGGGTTGTCAGTCTCTTTGTAATTTTATTTTATATTCTTAGTTTATCTTTTTTAAAGAGTTTTATTTAAGTGATCTTTACACCAGTGTGGGGCTTGAACTCAGAAACTTGAGACTAAGAGTCACATACTCTTCAGACTAAGCCAGCCAGCCCCTCTGTCCTTAGTTGTTTTAAGTGTCGCCCTTTACCTATAGGAAACTGTGCTTTTGTGCTAATTTGTTTAGTACTGAAAATGAACTTTAGAGTGTTTCTGACACAGTTTAATGTTTGTTGAAAATGATTCAAAATGTCTATTTTTAAGCTTTCTTCTATATTGTTATATATGTATCCGAGGCAATAGGTGCTAAAGGCAATAAACGAGGACTGGAGTTACACTGCCCTCATTAGATACTCATCTCTGCCATCCACTAAATGTATGCAATCTTGGGAACCTTGTTTTATATTATTGTATAATAATTTCTTCATTAATGGGAATAATAGTTATATCTTTTAGGGCTGTTAAAATACTTAACTAAACTTTTACATGTAAAATTTACCACACTTAAGGTGTAGCATGTAGAGTGCAGTCAGTATGTGTTAGCTATGATAGTGTTGTTAATACTTTTCACCATTAACTTCATAATTTGGTCATGCTTTTATACATTGAATGTCTTAAGAAATTGAAAGCAGCATGGGTTATGGACAGTGATCAGGATATTAGAAATGAGGATGATGTTTTGTTTTTCCCATGTAATAATGTACAATTACTGGGAATCCAAATATATACATTTTGTATTAGGGATTTTATTACAATGCCATTTCCAACTTCCCTTTTGATTTTAATTTCCTTTTAGCTACTTACTAGTATAAATAAATAAAAATTAATTCAAATGAAAAAGCTTAAGTTAATATTAAAGATACGGCATCTTGTTAATTTGAAAATTAAAAATCATATGTATAGCCATATAGTAGCCATTTTAATTTTTTTTTAGCATTTTCATTTTGTAAAATTTCTATTTGTCTTTACATTTTATTGGCCAGAATGGCATTGATTAATATTCATTAATGATTTAAGAAGGTAGCAAAGAAAGTTTTCATTTATCTTTAAAAGTATGTATTGGGGGGTGTGTGTGTGTGTGTGTGTGTGTGTGTGTGTGATGCAGTTAGGAACAAAAAGAGACTTGATTCTTATTCTCTTGTAGTTATTAGTGAAGTTGAGAAGAAAAACATTGAATTATTAAATGTATAATCATAAATTGGTACTTGAGTTAAGAAAAAGTCACTAAGAGTATGTACCCAAGATAACACATTTAGAATGGTAAGGTAAAGAAAACAAAAGAGGTTACATTGGAGAGATTTGAAGCACATTGAAGAGTTATTTGGGCAAGGAAATGAGGGAAATATAGAGAGGGTGCCACATGGGAAAAGCCTAACAGCAGAGAGCGCAGGTAAAGAACCTGAAAAAAGATCTGTATGTCTAAATGTGATAAGTGGGGGCTGGAGTGTGTAGGACTAGGAATGTGCAGGATGAAGCAGAGAAGTATGAATGGACCATACATGCCTTTCAGGATTTGTAGACCATGTTAAGGAGTTGGATGTCTAAAGAGCAAGGAAAGTTTCTGAAATGTTTGTTTTCTAATTTTTTAATTTAATTTTATTAAAAATATTTTTTAACATTTGTTTATTTTTGAGAGAGAGAGAGACACAGAGTGTGAGTGAGGAGGATCGGAGAAAGAGGGAGACACAGAATCAGAAGCAGGCTCCAGGCTCTGAGCTGTCAGCCCAGAGCCTGATGTGGGGCTTGACCCACAAACTGAGATCATGACCTGAGCCAAAGTCAGACACTTAACCAATTGAGCCACTCAGGTGCCCTGTCTCTGAAGTGTAATGTTTATTTTTGAGAGAGAGAGAGAGAGAGAGAGAGAAAGAAAGAGACAGAGTATGAGCTGGGGAGGAGCAGAGCAAGAGGGAGACATAGAATCTGAAGCAGGCTCCAGGCTCTGAGCGGTCAGCACAGAGCCCCATGTGGGGCCCGAACCTAGAACCTCAGGATCATTACCTGAGCTAATGATCAGTCACTCAACTGACTGAGTTACCCAGGTGTCCTTCTGTTTTAAGTAAGGGTGATTTGACCAGATAAAGCTTTTGGGAAGATGACTGCAGTATACAGAGTACCTCTGGAATAGAAGTGATTATAGATTCGAATGATGTAGGAGCTATGAGTGGATGTGGGAGAGATAGGGATTTATTGCAAAGATGATTTTAAACTGGACTGTTATAGAGATTAGGAAGGGAAAATCAGTTGGACTTGGTGACTGCTTGGGTATTGGGAATGAGATGGAGGAATGGACAATGTGAAAAACACAATGTTTTTGTTTGAGGCTGGATGGATAGTGTTGCCAATTGTCAGGATAGGGGAACATTTTGGGAGGGGAGTGTTCACATGAGGATTAGGAGTTCATTTTTGCATATGTTGAGCTGAGGAGGGTTTGGGACTCCGTAGGAGATGTCTTTTAAGGAAATTTGATATGTAAGTCTAGGTTACAGATATAAATTTGGGAATCAGTGGTGTAATAATTGTCCAAGTAGAGAGTATTGAGTGAGAAGAAATAGGGTCTGGAACTGGGCTCTGGGATCCTGGACCTTAGAATAGAAAAAGTTAGTAGTTATTGCATATTGTCAAGTGTTCGTTTACCTAACAAGTCCTTAAATACAGGTACGATGTTAGGTACTGGGTAAACAGGTACATGAGATCTAAGCCCATGTCTGCTTATGTACATCATGGACAAGTAAATCGGCAATCTTAGGATACTTCAGAGGTCTTAGGAACCTTCAAACAGGCCAAGATAGAGTGGTTGTTGCAGGGGGAAGAGGATCATAACTATAATTAGATTCCCACTGAGGTGTAGGTATCAAAATATATGAAGAACAATTAATAAACGTACTACAGAGTGCTGGTGGGTAAAAGAATATTTTGGGAAGGAGTATAATGTGCTATGGAAACACAAAGATTGTCCAAAAAGAAGAGGCAGAAGTATTGTAATAAGTTAGAGAAGGCAGTGACGCATAGACTGAGACATGAAGCAGAATGAGATGGGGAAGGTGGATGGGCAGAGAAAAGATTTCCAGCAGAGGAGTCAGAAGCCAGAAAGCCCCTGAGGATTTTAAGACCTGAAAGTATCTAACTTTTAAAGTGAAAATTGATTTTGAAAAATTGAAATATACTAAATCACCAAGGAAAAACTAAGTCTGAGAAAGTGGATTCATAATATTTTCTTCAAAGACAATTCTGCAGTAAGGATTTTCAGGTTCACTACCTGAAATGTGTCTTGCAAAATGACTCTAAAACAGGATAACTACAAAACTAAAGTTAGTAAGTAATGAACTTTATGATTGAAATAAAATTTTTAAAAGAAATTTTTATCAGCACATGAGAATAATTATATATAATTAGAACTAATTATAGTTCTATTAGAAGGGACTCTAAATAGTCTAGACTTTTTCCTTTAAATTTTATTTTTAAGTAAATTAAGGAAGAATAGAGAAAAGTATAATTCTAAAAATTCATATTTTGATAATTTCTTCTAAATTTTTTTTTGCTTAGCTGATCACACTAGTGTTTGAAAAAGTTATGTTTTGAGTCAAGATGGTGAAATTAGGGAAAAAGAATCATAGCTTAATAAGTTTAGGAAATTGTATTAAACAAAATCAAACAGATTTATCTTAGGATTTTTCAGAGGTCATAATATTACACATATAATTTGTATTAGAACCCCTTTTCTAGAAGTCTTCATTCCAGTAGTAGTTACTGACCATCGACAATATGCCACACTTGTATTATTTTAAGTTGTGTAACAATGTGCCTCCATGTTGTCTTTGACAGGATGTATGATAAAAAATAGGTTGGTTTCTCTTAATTGGCTTCAGCTTAGAAAGTTGAGTAGTAGCTAACTTTTAATATTTTTTTTATGGTTTTTATTTATTTTTGAGAGACAGAGACAGCGCGAGCAGGGGAGGGTCAGAGAGAGAGGGAAACACAGATTTCGAAGCAGGCTCCACGCTCTGAGCTAGCTGTCAGCACAGAGCTGGACGTGGGGCTCGAACCCATGAACCGGGAGATCATGACCTGAGCCGAAGCCGGATGCTTAATTGACTAAGCCACCCAGGTGCCCCAGTAGCTAACTTTTTAAAAACACCATTCATGTTCTTTTACAGTTCTGGTATAACAGATAGTACAAGATGTAATGAAATGATTTAACCCTTCAGTTCCCTTCCCAAATCAATCTTATAAGGAATTCATAATAAAATTGTTATTACCATGTGTACTTGAGTAGCATTTCTCAAACATTTGGCCTCAGAACCCCTTTATGTTAATAAAAATTACTGAATTTTCTTTGTTTACATGGAATTATTTGTGCATATGATTTAAAAATTAAGATAAATTATAAAATATTTTATTCATTTAAATATAATAAACTCATTTCATGTTAATATAAGTAACTTTTTAATAACAATTTTCTGAAACAAATTTTTGAAGAGTGGCATTGTTTTACATTTTCTGGAATGTTTAACATCTGGCTTAATAGATTTCTTATACCTGCTGCCTCATTTAGTCTGTTGCAGTATCACATACCACTTGTCCTTTGGAAAAATCTACCATACACTCATGAGAAAGTGAAAAAGCAAAATAACGTATTAGTATTAGTATTATTCATAATTTTTACTTCAGGAACGTTCAGGGGTTCTCAGAACCACTTTGAAAATAGCTGAACTCTAATATTTAGGTGGTACATGGACAAATTTTTTATAACTTGATAACCTAACTTTGAAGTGATAAAATAGTATACTTTTTTCTGTAATTCTCTTCAGATTCTTCCAAAAGACTTTCAGAATGGGTAATAAAAATATAGAATTTCATGTCTTGGTTTCAAATGCTAGCGTAAATTAAGCAGTGTTTTGAAGTTGTTCCAAAAGTGCCCAAACTTTTTGTGGTAGGTAGATTTATTTTATAGTTTAAGCTTAGTTAAATCAGTAGTTGGGATTTGGCCTTTCTCACTAAGTTTTTTTTGTAAATTACAAAATTAATCATAGAGGCTATATAAATGTTTTTAAATTTTGTGATGAATATATGAACTATTGGGTTTTTTTTGTTTTTATCCTTAATTATTCTGGAGATATTTCTTATGATATAAAAGATCCAAAACATTTATTATATTTTATAGTTGGATGACTTGTTTTAAGTTTTTGAAAATTAAAATGTAAAACGTTTTAGGTTACAATGCTGTATATATTTTCTTCAGGATTTGCATTGACTAGAATCTGCTAATTAATAGTTGCTATATTTAGGTTACATTAATTCTTTAACAGTTTTTCTCCTCCATGAATTAAACAATGGTTGGAGTAACTGTTTTATTCTGAGTCAAGTGGTTGAACAGAACAAACATGAACTTTTACCCCAAGTAAAATGAAATGTGGATTGGCCAGAACAAATTATTCTACTTTTTAAAGTATATTTTATTTACTCTAAAGACCTATATAACTTTATTTAGAAAGTATTTTATATGTCTTTCACATAATAGGTGAAGTATTACAGACATTTAGCACCTGATCACTTGCTGCAAATATGTCATCGGCTAGGACCTCTTCTTGAACAAGAAATTCCACAAAGCGTTCCTGGAGTACAAACTTTATTAGGAGCTGGAAGACAGTCCTTGCTACGCACAAATAAAAGTATGAACAATTTCTAATAGGATTTAGACATTGTTTTTTTGTTTATGTGTCCTATCTTTGGATCCATAAAAATATGTGTGTTTAATAGGCTGCAAGCATGTTGTGTGGAAAGGATCTGCTCTGGCTGCATTGCATTGTGGAAGACCACCTGAGTCACCAATTAACTATGGTAGCCCACCCAGCATTGGTGAGTTGTTTAAGTTCATTACCAAGTTGATAGCTTCTTGGTAAAGAGCTTTTGAAAATAAAAATGTTTTAGTTACTTCAAGAGAATTTCATACTATGTGCATTAGCATTCAATGAGGAAAAAAGCTTTTAGATTTTTTACTATGTCAGTAATCTTAATAGTTAAGTCATATAATATGTAATTATGGATTTTCTGAATTGTACCTAATCTAGGCTAACTCATTGATACTGTACTTTTACAGAAAAAACTGTTTTCCGAAAATGTATTACATTGATTTTTGTGGGCGACTTTGACACAATACAGATTAGTTATGATAATGGAAAACAAAAGTAGTTTGGTTGTTCTTTTATGAAGTATACTGCATTTTTTATTTTTTGCCATTAAAACTTTAAAGAGGGAAAACTGATGCAGATAGGTATTTATTTTGTGAAATGCCTCCTAGATCCATCCCTTTATATCTTCTACCAGACCCTTGTCTTACCTGGATTACTGTAGCATCTTCCAAACCAGTCTTGCTTTCAGTGTCTTCTCCCTCTTTCCCTTCCAGGTCACACTTAGCACTGTAATATTAATATTATTTGATTCTACCCTTGCTGTGTTGTCCTTCTGCTCAAGGTAGTATAAAGAGGTTAAGATATTTTAATTGGTGCTAAAATACTTCTTTAGCACCAATCCAAACTTCTTATTTTCAGAGACTTTCATATTTTAGTCATAACCTTTTCTCCCACCCCTACCCTTTTGCCTTTCCAGGAGTGCTTTCTTTTTCTTCCACTTTCAAGTCGTACTTCTTTCTTTTCTGGATACTTATTATACTGATCATCAACATTGCAATTCTGAGAGTGCCTGAGTGGCTCAGTCTGTTAAGCATTCAACTTCAGCTCTGGTCATGATCTCGTGGTCTGTCTGTTCACGCCCCACGTCGGGCTCTGTGCTGACAGCTCAGAGCCTGGAGTCTGCTTCCGATTCTGTCTCTCCTTCTCTCTCTGCCTCTGCCCTGCTCATGCTCTGTCTCTCTCTCAAAAATAAATAAATATTTTTTAAAAACCCAATATTGCAATTCTGCCTTTTGCTTAATACTTATATAGTATAATATATCTTTTTTCACTGTTTTATGTTAACCTTTTTGTGTCCTTTTAAAAATAGTAAAGAAGTGGCTTTTTAAGAATACAGTATGGCAATCTTTATGTTTTCTGTAGAGCATTTTGTTCTGTATGTATAATTATTGATAAATGTGGATTTAAATCTGTCTAACTGTTGCTACTTGGAAAGTGATCTCTCTTGCTGGTTTTCTGCAGTTTGTCTGTGATATGCCTTGGTGTCTATGGGGTTTATTTATTTTGTTTGAGATGCATTAGGTTTCTTGAATCTGTAATCGCTTTTACTGGCATTGGAAAATTCTCAGATACTATCTTTTAAAATATCTCTGCTCCATTCTCTCCCCCTTTGGGACTCCAGTTGAACACATGCTAGATTCCCTTACTCTATCTTCTCTATCACTCTCTCTTTTTTATGATATGTATCTTTTTGTTTCTGATATATTCTGGTTTGTTTTCACTGACCTATTTTCCAAAGGTATCCTATGTAATATTTGTATGGTGAGCAATCATGGATGATTTTTTTTTCAGCGTATGATTGTCTTGGTTACATAATGATATTTATATATAATATTTACATAATGATGTTTATATATAATCTATATATAAAGAGCAGGTATTAAAACAAGAAAGGATTTAAGGCACTAGAGTATTTTTGCACTTAGAAAATTATACTGGGAACAGAATGGTTTTCTTAAAAGAAGGGGAAGGTAAAATATTAAAGGAGTTTCTTTAATAGGGAGAAGTTTATCCTCTCTTTGAAAAAGTACAGGTCTGTATAGTAAGAAGAATGTGTTATGTTATTCTTTCAGCACATTGTCATGTAGCCCTGGGGTAGGCAATGCAAGTGCAAGAGTGATTGACAGTAAATAACTTTCCTCTTAACATTTCCTACGGGAGTACTTACTATGTGCCAGGCAGTACTCAAAGCATTTTTCATTTATTTTCTCTTTTAAACCCTACACAGTCTAGGAGAAACTGTTCTTATAGAAAAGGAAATTGAGGCATGGAACACTTTGGCATCTTGACCAAGATTATACATTTAGTGAGTCATGAAACCAGCCTGACACCATTATGCTATGTCTTAATTTCAGTAAGCTAAAGTTTTAAGTAGTAGCATTGGCTACTCAAGAAAATTGGTATTAAGTTGCATGGTCAGATCAGTAAATATTGCTGACATGGATATAGGGAATATGACTAAAACGTCTTGAGTTTTTTATCACATCAGAGAAATGCAGCTGGTATATTCAGGTATCAGAATTAATTACCAAGCAGGTAATTTTTGTACCTTTCTGAAAGACTTAATTTCATTTTTAGGGTTTAAGATAAATGTTTTTTTCTTTGATTCATATTTTCAGGAAAATACTAGTTGTTTATATTTAAAAAATACCTATATTATAATGCCAATTTTACCTGCTTTTTTGTATCTGTATATAGTTTTTTAAGTTACTAAAGAAAAAAAGATGCACTAAATGAGTCTACTTACTATAGTCCTAGTTTAGTATCATGTCTTACCAGTTCACGTTGGTGACAGTCCTGAATGTTTTGTGACTGCTACAAAATTGGGAATAGGATGGTAATGGAAAGAAAAGTTCATCAAGCTTTTGGCCTTCATGGTAACACAGTGTATCATTTTACATTATCACAGAGTATAGGTTAGAAGATTTTTTTTTTAACATGAAAGTTTGTAGTACTGACTTAATTCTTTTGCTGATTCCTCTTTGCTATTTTCTACTTAGCTACCTTTAAAGATTTTCTTTGCTCTTTCCTTGATCAGTGTAGCACTACCAATTGTAAATGGACATAAGAAAAAACCTTAACATTTTAGCTTTTCATAAACTATTGATTTAAATGTTTAATATAGATCCAGATACTTAAATTTTGAAACATTTGAGATTCAGAATATTTTAAAACTTTTAACATTGGAATAAGAAGTTATTTGCCAAAGAGTTCCACAGATAGTTCATAGTTCCTTTATACAATTTGTGCAGTTTTTCCTAATGTTCTAACCTTATTACTTGGTACATTCCTCAAAACTACAGAACCAGCATTGGGATGATATTATTAATTAAACACCAGACCTTATTCATATCTCACCAAGTTTTTCTGCTAATTACCTTTTTTTGGTCCAGGTTACTACATTGCATTTAAGATTTTTTTTTTTTAATGAACTTTCTCTTGCAACTCAGAGGATCACGTAAGATGAGTATGATGATAAATTGGATTTTCCTTAGATTTTTGCAGACTAGATGCAAACTGTTGTAATTCTCAATTTGAGTATTTCACATTTGTCTGAAATTTTAAAATGTGTACAATAGAACTTCTGTCCCTATGAGACTTGTTATTACAAGCCTGAGAGTTAGACTTCTTAATTCATTTCTTACGTTCATTTAGAAAATAAGGCATATATATTTTATTGTAGTCTCTTGAATCTGGTGTTTTTTTTTTTAAGTTTTATTTATTTTTGAGAGACAGTGTGAGCAGAGGAGGGTCAGAGAGAGAGGGAGACACAGAATCTGAAGACAGGCTCCAGGCTCTGAGCTAGCTGTCAGCACAGAGCCCGACGCGGGGCTTGAACCCATGAACTGTGAGATCATGAACTGAGCCGAAGTCGGATCCTCAACCAACTGAGCCATCCAGGCACCCCTTGAATCTGTTTTTCATTGCCATTGCCAACAACCACATTTGAGGCCTTGGTACTTCTTGCCTGGAGCTCTAACATCTTTCATTCACTTACTGAGTAATTATTGAATCTCTCCACGTTATTTCTGGCATTGGGCTAGGATCTGGAGTTGTAGGATAAACAAGAACATGCTTGACCTCTGCTTTCTTTGTACTTATAGACTACTTGATCCCTTGTCTCTAGTCTTATTCCTGTCCCTAGGATTTAGCTCTTAATCAAGGTTTTGTAAATTTGGCACTGTTTACATTTTGGGCCAGAGAATTGTTTGTTATAGGCTACTGTCCTGTGCATTGTAGGGTGTTTTATCAGCATCCCTGCCTGTGCCCAGTGAATGCTAGTAACGTTTCCTACCTTTTGCCCCCTGGAATTGTGACAACGAAAAAATATCTCCAGATGTTCCCAGATGTCCCTGGAGTAAAATTGTCTCCGGTTGAGAACTCTGATTAAAAGTTGTAAAAGGCATGTGTGATCCTGTCATGCCTCCTTTCCCTCATTGACTTTGAATAATCTTAACTGTGTAATGTCTCGCACAAAATTGACTTTTTCCCATCTTCCCTCCTTTTCCTCACCTCTACCTGTACTCTAGCTTTGTATAAGTTCTTGGCAGTTCTTCACAGTCAGCTAAACTCTTGTCTCTTTGTCTCTGTACATGTTTTATTTCTGTCTACAATGTCTCTCTTTTTGTCAGTTCTATGAATATCTATTCATCTTTTAAACTTCAAATGTCTGCCTATACTTACCTCTCCTATAGTTTTTGTCACATAGTTGTGTCGATCTTTTCCTTTTCTTTTTCTACTATACTGTTCAATTTTATTACTCTATGAAAGATAGAGATTATATTTAATTGCTCTTTATAGACCCAACTCCTCAGCATTAATAAACATTAAATGAAGAGGCAGTCAGTACTTGGTGAACTGGAGTGGGACTCAAAAAGTTCAGCAGTGTATAGGGGGTAAAAATTGACATAGATAGTCAGAAGAAGAGAGAGACTTGGTCCAAGGATAGCATTTAATTAAAGGAAAACCTCAGAAGCTGGTTTTTAAGAAATAAAGGTTTATTAATGAACTGAGTTATCAGTTCATTACACTTGGGATGTCAAAACCTTTACCTGTGTAATTTAAGAACCAGGTATTTAGCTTATCTCAGTATGTCATTACCCTATTTTATTTTGTAGATCCCGATGCTTTGTATCTCCTAGCCCTTGATGTAAATTGTGAAAATTGAACTGGAATTTATTCTCAGGGCAGGAGAACCAAAACAGTCAGCTGTTTTCTAGTTCTCTAGAACCTCTTTTAATGGGAGAGAAAGAAAAGAAAAGAAAGGTCATACTAATCTGTTATCACTAGCTTCTAACTAATTTTCTATGGAAGAGATGCATGAACATGTATTAGGCATAACAGATTCACTTTCAAAAATACTTCTGATCTCAGGTATTGTGCTTTCTCCAACCTTCTTACCCATATTATGCCTATTTTCAGATATAATTTACTCTGTATTTGCCTATGTTCAGTAGGCATAATTCAGTAATAAATGACATTTGTGGAGGTAGACCAGGAAAGAAGAGACTTAGGTACATACGTTAAAGCTGTTTTTAAAGTTATATTTGGAGATTCATTTAATGCATGTTTATCATGTGAAAAAGGTTCTAATATTAAATTAAAGCATTCTTTTGCTTATTGCCTATTTATATTTTTTGACATTTACCATATCAGCAAAATAAACTTAATGTTTAGGCTTTCCATATCTCATCTTCTTTGTTGTTTTGTCTGTGTAGTTCATATCTGTTCTCCTTGTTGCTTCTGCTATAAGGTTGCAGTTTTGGTGGGTAAGGATAAGGAGTATTGGGAAACCTGATTCTTAAAAATGTATGAGTGTAAGGAGAGCTTTACCTTGAAAAATAGCCTTACTACACAAACATCCAGTTAATACTAAGAAGCTTTTGCATGAAAAGAAGTTTTAGACCTCATCTACATTTATCATTTTTTCTGAGGAAACTAGTTTTGAACAAAGCCAGCAAAGATTTGCTTAAAATTAGTTTCTGAATCTTGCTTCGGCTTTAGTCTAGATGTGTGGCCTTAGGCAAATTATTTAATTTTTTAGTGTCTCAACTTCCTCATTTGTAAAATAAGGGGTAATACTTACCATAGATGGTAATTTGGAAACTTAAATGAGATAGCAAAGGGAGGCACAATGTAGACTACACTAACTAAATGTTACTTTTTGCCCTTTCTTCCTATAATCCTCATTAAATGCCTTACTTTGCTAGTAAATCTTGCGTACTTTTGCAAAAAGGTCTTTTCCCCTTTTATTTTTACTGCTATGTTTTGCCACATTTCCAATCTGCAATTGGTTTGTTTTTTTTTTTTAACATAATTTGGCAGTGGGCTGAGATCTGGAATTTAAACTTTTTCCTCATATAACTATCATTCATAAGTATTAGTAATATTGTATATTGTAAATCTAAGAGTTAACATATAATTTAACATTTGACATAATTCAGTAATTTATAAGATTATAATAATCTGTAGTTTCTTTCATGTTCATTTATTCTTTGCCTCATATCCTGTTAAGTCTTATACCTTTTTTCCCTCAGTCCATACTTTATCCTTTGTTAGGCATCTATTCATCACTTACTTAAATGCACTCATTTTGACCTATTTTCTCATTAACTATTTTCACTTTTAGAACTCATTTTCTTCTATTTTTCTAATCTTAATAGTTTTACAATTTGTGTTTAATCATTTCTGATTTAGCTATATTTTTGGATTTCTATTTTTTGGTCTTGGCTTCTGTTTTTTTAATCTGTCCCTTGAATGATATTTATTTACCTTTGTTTTTTTTCTACTATACTGTTAGGGCCTGGAGGACAGAGATTATATTTTATTGCCCCTTATGGACCCAACTTATCAGCATTAGTAAATATTAAGTGAAGAGGCAGTAGGTAATTGATATAATTAATGAATGAGGTGGACAAGAACAGTTCAGAATGATACTCACATTTCCATGTGACACAGGTTTTAGTTTTTTAAATTCTCTTCCTTGTTCCTTTTCCTCCCTCAGCCTCCTTACTTCTTGTTTTGCCTTCTAAGAGTAGGTAACTGTGAGAGACTTCTAAGATGTATTGCATTTTTGTTTTAAGGGAAATAAAGCTAATGTTCATTATGCCAATGTGCCAAATATATAAAATAGACATTATTATTTATTTTTTCTTTTGCTTAAATTTCTTTTCAAATTTATGATTGACCAAAAAAGGGGAAACACTTTGAAGAATGACAATTTACTTAGGTGAGTTCAAATTATTCCTCTTGTAGCTGTGTTTTATTTTCTTCTTATAAATAATGAGAAGAAATTCATTTTAAGGTCATAGATCTGATGAGAGGTATCATCTATGCCCCCTGCCCTCTTGTTGTACTACGTCTGGCAAGTAGTTTCAGTAGTAATTAGGAAGCAGTAGCCATTCATTACCCCTTTTAGTTTGTGTTCCATATTTTTCCAGTTTGCTTATTGGTGTTGAAGTTCATATCTAAATGAAGCAAATTATCTTAGTTTCTTCATAAAGTCTCTTTTATTTTATTTTGAATTTTGAAGTTAAGAATTGAACATCTTCTGGGGTGCATGGGTGGCTCAGTTGGTTGAGCATCCGACTTCGGCTCAGGTTGTGATCTCGTGGGTTCGAGCCCTACGTTGGGCTCTGTTCTGACAGCCAGTTCAGAACCTGGAGCCTGTCTTCAGATTCTGTGTCTTCCCCCTCTCTCTGACCCTCCCCTGCTCGCTCTGTCTCTCTCTGTCTGAAAAATAAATAAAAAACATTAAACAAAAATTTTTTTTAATTTTATTCTAAAATGATATTTCATTTTTTGAACCCTTTGATTTCTTTTGCAAAATCAATTTCATTGTGGTCAAGAGATAAAACTTCAATTGGTTATCCCAGAGCAAATCTTAGGTTATTCTCACTTCTTTCTCCTTAAAGACCTTCAGCTTACTGTTTTTAGGAAATAGTCCAGAATGACTTACCATAGCTTATAAAGCATTTTAGAGTCTGCCCGCTACCTTCCCATCTCTTCTCTTGACACTTGCCCTCTGTGCTATGTGTGCTAGCCATACCTCCTTCCATATGTAGCTTGAGTTCCATGTTCTTTTCAGCCTCAGGCCATTGCACATGCTCTTGCCTCAACCTAGAATGTGCTCCCTTCCCACCAACGTTCTTTGGTCCATTTTTGAGGTATTAGTTTAAATGTTCGTTTTTCAGAAAAGCCTCACTCACTGATTCCAACCAACCCTTCCCTTCCCTGCTATATATTTAGGACCCTCTGCTGTATATTTTAAGGTTTTTCTGAACTTTTTTTTTTTTTTTTGCTGACACTTCTTGTTGTAAGTCCTTGTTTCATTTCTGTCTTCCCTGCTAGACCTTCACGAGGGTGAGTACTATGCCTTTTCTTTTTCTGTTACATCCCTTTGTCCATACTTGGCTCATAGAGGTGGTGTATAAATGTTTGCTAATTTAAAATTAAATGATAAAATGTTTGGCATAAAACTATATAGCTTTTAAAAAATGAACTTTTGTTAAAATTACTATAAAAACATTTAAAAGTTTTATGATTAAAGTAGCATTAGACTAGTTTCCAAGAAAGAAAAGAGGAGGAAGAATAATAAAATCAAGTAATTTTACAATTCTAGTAAATTTGAATCCATGTAATACCTGTTTTGGGGGTTTATTTTATTTGTGCTTATTACGTATGTGGTTCATGAAATTTTTTTGCTTAATTCTTGGAATCATCTCTTTACTTTCTGTATTTTATTTTAGTATTTGTGTTCTCTTTTTTAGAGCTTATTTATTTGTGGTATCTGATAAATCTTAAAAACGTGATGTCTTTCATATGGGAGGTACAGCTAAATACCAAATTGACTATGTAGAGACTTGGAAGGTAGCTACTATGCATACTAATTATTTTAGTTACAGTAGTAAAATAGAGAAATTCTCCTGGGTTCTGTGTTGCCCAGGTGATTTGTTGGGTTTTTTTTTTTTCTCTTCACTCTTGCCTTTTTTGTGGACAAAAAGTTGTTCACAGGATTATCCTTCTAATGTTGCAGACCCCTTTTACTATAAAACTAAAGTTGGGAATTTTGTTCATTACAGTTAACGGTGATTAATATTTGTCTTGTTCTTGTGTTGGTTAGTTGCTAGTTACTGGTGCAGGATGATATAAAGGTCTGATGATGATGTAGAAATAAGCCAATCTGTGTTGAATTATTTCCCAGATTATCTCTGGCCCTCAAATTATGAATATTTGGTTGTTATTCCCTACTAATGTCTATGTTAGTAACCTCAGGAGAATTGTGGCAAGCTTGTTTGTTGTGGCTCTATAGTGAATTAAATGTTAAAAATTACTTCTTACATGATTCTTTCCCAAATAAAATTGAACCTACACTGTCTTTGATATATTTTTCTTTTACTTTAAAATTCTATTGGGAAAGATTTCAGAAACAAAACTTATAAACAAAGTTAATGGTGTTTTGTATTATTTTATGGCTTTTGAATCAAAACAGTTGTAAATTCTTGGTAGTCTTATCTATCATTCAATCCATTGTCAGATTGGCAGTAGTTATTGTCTTATGGCATACAGTTCTGATACTTCAGTATACTTAGTCTTGAGGGTTTCTTTTTTATGATTAAATAAATTCTTTGCATCTTTATCCTTGAGCCTGTTTTTCTCAGTTTTTGAATTTAAGTTAATCTCTTTAGACAGTTTAGATTTTTCATATTGCTCTTCTGAGTTCCTTCAGATAGATTGAGCTATGCTTTATTTAATTAAAAATTAATCATAATGAATAGATGATCAGTAGAGAAAACTTGGAAAACAGAGAACAGCTCAAAAAGCAGTCAGTCTCACTGGTTAGCTGCTACTACTACTTTCAGTCTTTTTTAAAAATATTTGTATACCTTACCACCTTGGTAAGAGTGTGCTCTTGGGAGTAGATGCCTGAATCTCATCCTGGGCTTCAGCTCTGGAAAAGTTACATTTTGTCTTTCAGTTTCCTTACTGGCAAGGAATATTATTCCCTTATTGGGGATAATAGTAGTACCTGCCTTAAAAGATGGGTGTGATTAAATAACATGGGTGACATTTGAATGTAAAATGCCTGGTATGTACTGAAGCACTCAGTAAATATTAGCCGTTATTTTCCAACGGAAAATATTTCTAACTGAAATTTGGAAATCACAAACACTACACTATAGGCAACTTTTTGGACTTGCAAGGTCATTTCTATAGTAATTATTCTGTAAGTGCCCAGTCATGGACATAGCATTATTTTGTTGGGAAAACTAGTTATCATCTAGCAATAAAGCAGTTTGGAATTTGTTTTCATGTGGCTTGTTTACATGTTTATTACCAGGTTTGTAGTTCACTCAAGTTTAGATTTATAGGTTTCCACCCTCTTGTTTTATAGTTATGAACTACTAATTTTATAATTAGAAAGTCTTTTAACACAGATCATGGAGATTAAAATGAAACGTTGGTACTGATGATCCTGAATTCACTCTCTTCTACTTTAATTTCGGAATTGTTTGTGTGGTTATTATAAATTATAACTATTTTGCATTTTATTTACAGCAACTCTGGAAGCTTTCCAAGGTTTTTTTTTTTTTTTTTTTAAGTTTGTTTATTTTGAGAGAGAGAGGGAAAGAGAATCCCAAGCAAACATTGTGCTGTCAGCATGGATTCCAACACGGGTCTCAATCCCACAAACTTAAGAGACCTGAGCTAAAATCAAGAATTGGATGCTCAATGTCTGAGCCACCCAGGCACCCCCAAGTGTTTTTTTAACCAGAATCACAGAATAAAATTAGTCAAAATATAGTACAAAAATAAATTAAATAAAAGCCAGTTAAAGTATTATTCTTTTTTTAAAAATACTTTTTAATGTTTTTTATTTATTTTTGAGAGACAGAGAGAGACAGTGCGAGCAGGGGAGGGTCAGAGAGGAGGAGACACAGAATCCGAAACAGGCTTCAGGCTCTGAGCTAGCTGTCAGCACAGAGCCCGATGCAGGGCTCGAACCCACGAACCGTGAGATCATGACCTGAGCTGAAGTCGGATGCTCAACTGACTGAGCCACCCAGGTGCCCCTAAAGTAATATTCTTATAAAGTACTCTGAGGTTTTTTTATCTGAGGACCTCTTTATCTGTATAAGAAAAGAACCCAGATTATACTCAGATACCTGCTGAATTACATATTCTGTCTTTCCTTTGCTTCTTCATTTACTTTTTCTATTGTCATAAAAATTCTCTGGGTTTTGGAATCTACAGTCACATGCTTCTCCTTGCATTCATTATAGCACCAGCAGGGCTCTGCTTTCATGAGCTGGCAGAAGCTGCAAACACTAGTTATCTAGTTTAGGTTGTTAAGGGAAAACAGCTTTCCTTCACTGGAGTAGATATTATCTAGCATTGTTATATATTCTTTGTTAAAACAACAACAAAGCCCAGAAAAACTAACCTCTGCATTTTTGTTAATTCATAGTAATTAAAAATTTTTTCCCAACTCACTTTTTTTTTTTTTTTAGCAATTTTACTTTTTTAAAAAAAGGTTTTTATCATTTATTTTGAGATAGGGAGGGAGGGAGAGGGAGAGGGAGCACAAGCAGGGAGGTGCAGAAAGAGAGGAAGAGAGAAATCCAAGCAGGTTCCATTGTGTCAGAGCAGAGCCTGATGTGGGCGGGGCTCCATCTCACAAACTGAGACCATGAAGTGAGCCAAAATCAGGAGTTGGACGCGTAAGAAATTGAGGCACCCAGCAATTATTACTTTTGATCTTGGATAATTTATTGCAATTCCACCATGTGTTCTTGTCCATTTTAAAAGTCCTTAGCAGAAGGAGAAAAATTCTAAACATTTTGGAGGGAAGTGATAGTAATTCTGTTTCAGCTCTTTTTTGTTTGCAGAGATTTTATCATATATTTTTCCAGTGTCCTCAAAATCATAGCTACTAAGGTTATTGCAGATGGTCTTTCCTGGCCGTTACCCAGTGTTTAACTTGGTTCAAATAGTACGGATTTGTATACAGATTTCCCATGAAGTTGGTTCAGATGGTCCAGTTTTGTATAGTGAGGAAAACTACAAGGTCACTTTGATTATGCTTATCTTTTCTTAAAATCATCTATTGAAAATTTGGCCCCAGGTATAGGAGGAAAGCATCTTGTTCCTAGCGTAGATGTTGGTTGTTTATAAGTGGATGAAATTATCCTTACGTTTCCAACAAATTGATTTTTTTTATCTTATCAGTGGTCCTCAAATTGAATAATCAACACTAAGACATTTAAAAATGGATGCATAATGATGAATAGCCAGATAAATACCAAAACATTGTTAGTTACAAAATTAAATTTTTGGTCGTGGCATGTAAATAGATACGTGGTCACTGATCTGGCACAGAGATATATATGTAAGATAATTTAATCACAATTTTTAATAGAGAAGGATTCATAAATGAAAAATCTGGAACAAATTATTTGGGGGAGAAAAATGTCTTTACAGACTCACTTCAATATATACTAAGATTAAAGGATAAATTAAGGAGTTACGTGAGAAATTTAATCCACAGAGAAGTAAAAGAAAATGTAAGTGGTTATATATTGTGTTATTGGCTGGTTAGGAGGACTCATCATATTAAATCAGTAAAAGAAATTATTTTAAAAAATTGATTGTGAAATTATGAGATGTCAAAGAACAGCATAACAAGAAAGCCAAGTATATTGTGGAAAATGTTTCTTGCAATATAACTGGAGAAATTGAAATTGAGATAAAACCACTTGCTTAAAGTTTCCACAGTATGAAGTTTGAACAGGAATCTGTTGAACTTAAAGGCTAATCTTACTTTATTAAGGAATATAGCATAGCTGTTAAAATGCTGTTTATGAGGGAAATCTTTGCAAAATTTAAAAAGTGACTGCATTAGGTGTTAGAATTATGGATTTTTCTTCTTTCATTTTTGTTCTTATTTTCCTGAGTACCCATAGTATTATGATAAGAGGAATGAACCAGTTCTTAGAAAGTAGCTAGATATAAACTGGCGAAAAGTGCCCTGTGGGGAAATTTGATTTATCATCCTTATACTTTGAGAAGTAATGAACATGAACCCACAGGTTAGATATGTATATATTTATATCTAACATTAAAAATTTGTGGGCCTTTTGTTTGTCTCTAATAGTTCTGTAGGCTTGTGCACATAGACTTTATTTCAAAGACTGTTTTGAATGATTTGGTATAGGTGATGGTTTTCACCATTTTATTTATTTTCTCCAAACTTTAAAGAGACTGATATTTCAAATATTTAAGAGTAATTTCTGGAATGTTTATTTTATTTACTGGTCTATTTACTTAGAAATTTGGATAGTATATGTTTACTTTTTCCCTCCAAATTAAATCTGTTTTGCAGAACAGGTGAAAAGAACTATTTAGAGATATTTTGGGTATATAATCAGTTTGACAAAAAAATCCTTCATTTTTGTTTTATTCCTTAAACCTAATTGTCTTATTACAGGTGTAATTTATTCATTGAATTTACCAACTATATCCTGATCATCTGTTAAGTGCCAGCCATCATTGTCAGCTTTTAGGTAATACAGGACAAGAAAGACAAAAATCTGGCACATATAGAGCTTATTACATATAAGTTGTGGTTTGGGGAGGCAAGAAATAAACAGTGAACATAATGAGCAAATAAATGTATGCCATCAGCTGATAAGTGATGGAGAAAGAATAAATATAGAGCTACATAAAGGAGGACCAGGAGTTGTGGGTGGTGATAGGGAATGAATTGCAATTTTCTTTTTTGTTTTTAATTTTTTTTTAACATTTTATTTATTTTTGAGAGAGAAAGACAGCTTGAGCAGGGGAGGGTCAGAGAGAGGGAGAGACATAGAATCTGAAGACAGGCTCCAGGCTCTGAGCTAGCTGTCAGCATAGAGCCCAACACTGGGCTTGAACCCATGAGCCGTGAGATCATGACCTGAGCCAAAGCCGGACGCTCAACCGACTGAGCCACCCAGGCGCCCCTGAATTGCAGTTTTCAATGGACTGATCAGGTTGGGCTTCATTGAGAAATGATAGAAATCTGATAAAAGATTTGGAGAAGGTCAAGGAGTTAGGTATATGTGGGGGAGAGTATTCTAGCCACAGGGAGCAGCCAGTGCAGAAACCCTACATTAAGGGCATGCTTCCTGTGTTGGGAGAATGGAGTGGCTGGAGTAGACCAAGTAAAGGGTTTCAAGTAGGAAGTGAAGTCAGAGTGGTAATGAGAGACATCATGCATGGCCTTGATTGGCTTAGTGTGTAGGAATTTGATGTTTATTCTGAATGAAATGAACATTGTTGCACTTTGAACAGGAGTGATACTATAAGGTGACCAAGTTAGGGTGCTTTGGAAATTCACTACTGTCTTACTAGAAGAGGTGACACTTTAATTGGCCTTAGAGGATAAGGAAGTATTTGCCAAGTGAAGGAAGGTAGAAATTTACTTTGGCAGGCTTAATTTATTTCCCATCACCATACTTAGGAAAATAAATGTACTTTCAAACTAAGTCTGATATGTTACCTGATTTATAATAATGTCATATAAGGAACTTACTCCTTTGTGACCCCTTATATCTCTTTAACCATGCTTGTTTTAAAAATTGATGTTCTAGTTTAATAAAATTAAGGAGTTTCTATAATCCAAGAGACATTTCCTTTTTATTCAGAAATCCTGTTAGTCTATTAACAGTTTCTTTAGAAAGTGAATAATTGCCATTTGCCTTTCTGTCATAAAACTGTAGATTACATTGACCATCATGTGTATGTTATTAACTAAGATTAATATATATATTTTATTTAAAGGCTCTATAATCAGTTGTGGGAAACAATGAGTAAGACAGAATTTCTTTCCTTGGGGTACTTAAGATCAGATAAGGGAGATAGACATTATGTAAATGGCATAGTAAAAGAAAATGTTGAATTCATAGAACATCCTTCTCTTTACTTCTGTAAAAATTTTCTACCTATTTAGTTTGGTCAGGCCTTCAAATTTAGCCTCCAGGTTAACTTCAACTATTGAACTATACTTACATTTTCTTCTCTAACTCCCTGTATCAAGTTTGAACCTGCAAATTCTACAGACTGTTCTCTGTAGTTTATCTTTTAGTTACTATTGCACAAGTTTGTACTTTGTCTGAGATCTAAGGACTTGGCTTAGGATAGTTAATTGGTAGCCAAGCATAACAAAAGGTAGTGTAGAATATAGTTTTAACTGTAAATATATTTTACTTAAATATATTGTTTCTGATAAGTTTTACTTGATAAGTTAACTATAAAGTAGATTTTTGAAAGGGATATTATTTTTTTCACTTGCCTCCTAATATGAAAATAAATGTTTAATCCCAGTTTAGAAAAATTCAGTAAAAATATGTTTAAGAGAGCAACAGTGTTTTCTCTTTCTCTTTACTTAGGGCAAGGATTTTTTTGCTTAGAAAATACTTTATTAACATTGATTTTTAAATGGTCTTTATAACAAATTTATTTTTAAAAATCTTGACATGTGCATATATATGTGTAATTATCTCCAATAATCCTATTTTTATACCAGAACGGTGTTAAATATCTTAATAAAATTTGTCATTTTGAAAACTTTGTAAATTTTGGTTGGAGGGAATTAAACTACATCTTGGTAACACTGTCAACATTTGTGTTTTTTGTCATCACTTATTTTCTTATAGAATAAATAGGTGAGTTTGGGATGTCATTGATCCTTAGTGTTTGCATGAGATCATTTGAGCTCTCCTTTGGTAGGACAGTTGATATATGGATTTTGCTGTAAATCAGTTTGGAACAAAGCATTAGAGCATGTCTTTTACCAGGCTATTTCTGTGCATAAGGAAAAATGTATCAGGTTTATTAGAAAATTAATGGTTACTGTATATGCTAATTCACAACTGTCAAAGCTTATCACAGATAACCCAGATGTTAAAATAGATTGTAAAATAGAGCTTATGTGCTAACTGCAAGAGGTATACTCTTAGACTATAAAATAATTGATATAGTAAAAGAATATGTAAATATGTAATTATTCCTTGAAAGATAACACAAAGCATTTTTCTACATTTTTCTTCATGAGTCCCCAAGATTTATTTTTGCTTTTAAATGGAGTGTGAGTCATTTATTGTACATGAATAAAATAATATTGATTTTTTTTAATGATACCCCAATATACTTTTATTTCAACTTCATATCAACTGTAAATATCATTTTTTAATGATATCCAATATACTTTTATATCAACTTAGGGCATAATTGCTGGGCTATGAATCCAGGTTAAATACTATTTTGTATGTATATTTAAATTTTCTTTAGGACCAAATTCAAGTGAGAAAGCTGTAGTGCTTAACTATCCAAAGTAGATGGCAGTCATAGAAAAAAAAACCATATATTAATTTTAAGTGTATTAAAAGGAATCTATCAATGAATAATGTCCCTGTATATCAGTTTATATGTTTAGGAGCACCTTCTTTGTCCATAATTCTCAGAATAGAAAATACATACAGTAGTGATTTAGATAGAAGAGAACATTTTGGGCTGGAATCAGCACATCAGGCTCTGGGCAAAAGATAAATTTCAGACATATCATGAAAGGTGGTTAAAATGGATGAGTTGAAAAAATAGAGCTAATAGGTTCTAGAGAAAGAATCATTATGCACGTGTTTGGCAGGATCCCCAGTTTAATTATTTTTTAAAATAATGCGATAAATTATTCCTCACTCTTCATTTGTGCAGTTTGAGTACTAGCCAGAGAATAAAGAAGTCTTAAGTTTTATATCCTAGCTTCATGTCTGTCTTATTTTGTGACTTCAGACAATCATAAACTGACTTTGTTTGTTTGTAAAATGAGGACAATAGTGCCTTGTTTACTTCTGGTGAAATAATATGTGTTTATTGACTGTCTTGGGGACTTTTAACTAGGAACCATAGGCATTAGAGAGCCTATGTTGTTTTTACCAACATATGAGAAGTTGGAGTACATGAATTCTTAAAAGATGGTAAATGAGAACATTTCTGAATTACACTCTTATTTCCCCTTTTTCTTGGTAGCGGATACTTTGTTTTCACGGAAGCTCAATGGGAAATACAGGCTTGAGCGACTTGTTCCGACGGCAGTCTATCAGCACATGAAAATGCATAAACGAATTCTTGGACACTTGTCATCTGTGTACTGTGTAACTTTTGATAGAACTGGCAGACGGATATTTACTGTAAGTAATTTTTTAATTGAAGTATTATCTTAATTCATATGTCATTGAAGAAACACTGCTTATAATTGAACTTGAAATAGAACTTTTATTTTTTTCTTTTAATGCAAAACTGGATATTCAGGTAACTTAGCTTACTATAATAGATTTTACTTGAAGTTGAACTTGATCCAGGATTGGAAAGTTCCTAAAGGACATGTTATAATACAGGCACAGCTATATGATACTGCTACATTTTGCATAAATGTAGTTCTGGGCATTATATCAAATACGCAGCTTGACATTTTATAAAATGTCATATAATAATCTAAATTCTATACCAAGGGGCATTTCTAAAGTGTGTTAAGCAAATTAGAGGGGACTATTAAATGTATCTTTTTATATTATTCTTAGCACTTCATTCTTGAGTACATCTGATTTTGTGTTTAAAGAGGCTCTTTGGGTTCATTTGCTGTACTTTCTTTTAGCTTGTTAAATGGAGAAAAGCAGCTTTTCAGCTTTAGCTGAGAAAATTACTTTCGGAAATATTTATTTTTAGTTGCTTTAACTATTATATCCACTAAGGGTAATAGTTACTACACTGTTCTTATAATTGAATACTACCTTGTGGGCTGAAGGTATGCATTCATTCACAAAGTTCTTAATTTTCTCTGAAGAAAGGAAATGGGAAATGGAAGTTAAAATGGAAATTCCTATCTCTGCCTTTGGAGAGCAGCTGCAAATTTTACACAGTTTGGGACAATAAGATTCTTCTGTTTTTAATGTTTACTTATTTTTGAGAGAAAGAGAAAGCGAGAGCACAGGCAAGGGGAGGGGCAGAGAGAGAGAGAGAGAGACGAATCCAAAGCAGACTCCAGGCTCTGAGCTGTCAGAACAGAGCCCAACATGGGGCTCAAATTTAAGGACCTCGAGATCAAGAACTGAGTCGAAGTCAGACACTTAACCAACTGAGCCACCCAGGCACCCCCAGATTCCTCTCTTAAGTAAATCTGCTTGTAAACTAAGATTTATTTATATCTTCTGCTTCTCTCCTCTACCCATATACCCAGTCACCTGTAAAATGTTTGCTTTAACAGTAGGATGTAGGGAAGGATTTCCATACATATCTTTTCCCTGCTTCTAATCTACTCAGGCATTTGCAGATCATTTCTTAGATAAGTATTCTCCTCTTTCACATTCTTTTTCACCTTTCCCCATTGTTTTCTATGAAGAAATAATTCTAAATTTTCTGACAGGTCACTATTTTTAAAGTGCAGAACAGGTATCTTTAATTTTTACGGAAGTGTTTGATATACCTACAACAGTAATTTGCTTTCAAATGGTAATGGGAAATCACATTTAGCCTTTTTAGGCTCAGTATACTAAATACTTAAATTCAGTTCTCCAAGTAAATTTCACATTTGTAATGTTTAAAGGGATTCTTTCAAAAATAGTAATAAACTGAAATGAAGTATTACATTGTGTTTGTACTTCATTTTGGTAAGTGTAAAGTTAATGCCATTGCTTTCAGGTTATAAAAATATATAACACATAATTTTTAATGTTAGTAAAATACCTTGGTGGGATTCTTTCTTTAAAATGATAGGGTGGTAACATTTGTTTGTTGTAGTTTATGATGCATTATGTGTATTTTAATTTTAATTTGATACATAATCTAGAATTTTTTTCTTTTTTTTTTTTAATATTTATTTATTTTTGAGAGACAGAGAGAGATCATGAGCAGGGGAGGAGCTGAGAGAAAAGGACACACAGAATCAGAAGCAGGCTCCAGGCTCTGAGCTGCCCGTACAGAGCCCAATGCGGGGCTCAAACCCACAAACTATGAGATCATGACCTGAGCTGAAGTCGGACGCTCAACTGACTGAGCCACCAGACTCCCCTTGAACCTTTTTAGATCTGTAGTGCCTCAGAGTATCTGGTGTGTACATTAGGGTAGAACAAGTGATGAATGAATCAACCAGTCAGTTGGCGATAAGAAATGAATAATGTTTTTTCTTGCAAGAAACTTAGAATCTGTAAGGGGAGATATAGACAGATGTCTGTAAGATAGATTTCTTTCTTGTATTCTTCTTACACACTGGTTTTTTTCTGTACTTCACACTTGCAAAGCCCATTTATGGATTAGAGCCTTCATAGTAGCTATTCCTTTTGCATTGAATTGTCTTTCCCAAAATATTTCCATGGCTGACTCCTTTATTAGCAGTTCTCTGTTCAGACACCACTCTCTTTATTACAAACTTTTTTCTATCTTCCCTACTATACTTCACCATTATCTATTCCAATTTGGACACTTTACTATATTTTTCTTAAAATAAGTATCACTGTCTGAAATTCTTATTTTTAAAATTTGGGTTTTATAAGAGACCACGCTGGGGCAAGTGAGAACCAGACAGGTATTGGGTGACTCTGCCTCACTGAGGAAAATAATTAAACATGGACAGAGGAGATCCTTAGAAGCCAAGGGGCAAATGTCGTGCTGTGCATTCTTTATGCAAACTCTCTGGGAGGAGCACAAGAAGAAGCACCCAGATGCTTCAGTCAGCTTCTCAGTTTCTAAGAAGCGCTCAGAGAGATGAAGACTATGTCTGCTAAACAGAAAGAAAAATTAAAAAACATGCAAAGGTGGACAAGGCCCATTATAAAAGAGAAATGAAAACTTATATCCCTCCTAAAGGAGAAACAAAGAAGTTCAAGGATCTCAGTACGCCCAAGAGGCCTCCTTCGGCCTTTTTCTTGTTTTGTTCTGAGTATCACCCCAAAATCAAAGGAGAACATCCCAGCCTATCCATTGGTGATATTGCAGAGAAACTGGGAGAGATGTGGGATAACACTGCTGCAGATGACAAACAACCTCATGAAAAGAAGTCTATTAAGCAGAAGGAAAGCAAGAGCATAGTAATTTATAGGAGATAAATTTGTGAAAAATTGTTGGTCAAGGGGATGGAACTAGAATAGTAGACTTCTGATATACAAAGGTCTTTAAGGGATATAGATAGAATAAATAGATGGATGTATAAAGAGCACTTTATTTTGGTCTATTTCAAAAGATAGTTTGTTAGATTCACAATGAACAGATTCTCCTTTTCATTGGGAAATATTTTGTTAGGAAACAGAACTGGGTACTAGAGATGCGTGATAAAGCCTCATACTAGGAAAAGAGTGACAAATAGGGACCAGCTAGCTTTAGCCTCCCAAATAATACTTGCAGTGTTGCAGATTTAGTACGCATATCCTCTTTTTCCATAATAATACTTAGTATCCTGGGGGCAGGATAAGAACAAGCAATAATTACATTGATAGGGTTAGTAATTGGTGGTTTAGGTGGATAAGAGAGTGAGAAAATTGGGCATGTGTTGAAATGGTTGATACTGAAGTTTGAGATAATTTGTAAGGGAAATGAAACAGGTCTGGTAGATTGGTAAGAAAGAAAATCAATGGAATCTTTTTGAAAAAACATTGAACTACATTTAAATTACAAAGAAATTTTAGCTGCCTGAAGAGCAAGCTACTTTTAGCTTGAATAAGAAAATGACACTGCAGTATACATGAAAATATATATGATATTTTTAACATTTAATTTTGTTTGTTCTAAAGACATCAAGAGTGAAATCTGATTCAAATCTGTGTAGTAGTAGCAAGAAAAATTAGAATTCTCTTGATTTCTGCCAAGGACTGCTAGATTCTCCAAGATATAGGTTGAAATATCATATAATTTTCATTTTTTATTTCAAAGTAGTAATCTTTGGTTGGTCTGCACAGTTGATGCTCCTCTTAGCAAGAAAAAGTTTATTAGATTTACTTTTTCCTTTTAAGATCATCTATATAAGTAACCTGCTGTACTGTTTCCAAATGTATGTGGTTTTCTGCTTGCAGAAGTCAAACATTCCTTGGCACTTACTATTCCGTCCTGTATTTTCTTTATCACTGACTAGTTCACATAATTGTCATTTCTAATCTTCTAGCCTTTAGTTTAAGTAAATATATAAATACAAATTCAGTTAGGCCTTTAAACCTTGCCTTTCAGAAATTTAAATTCTGGGAGTGTAGGTTTTTAGGTTCTGCTTTAGTTTCTGCATAGATTTTAAGTGATTCAAAGCCCTGTTACTGAAGTTGTTTCATAAAGTTTTCGTAACATTAGGTAGGACTTTTTCTAGATTTTTAAGAAGTTTAATACCCAAGGCCATGACAAAGTGGAAAGCCATGTCGCAGAGACATGTGGAGTTTTTCTTCACCAGAATACCAAAGTCCTATGTATACTAGACATTGCTTCATTTATAGAGAAAGTCAGTATTTGTTTTTATTTATCTGCATTTTACCTCTCAAACTTTTTTTCATGAAACTTTGAAGTTTCTAAGAGGGATTCACAAAATAGAATTTGTTGTTGTTATAGCATAAAAAAAAGACAGGAATTACTCACAGTGTAAGAGATCCAGTTGCATGCTTAAAGGAAAGGTCTTTGCTGCTACTATCTCTGTGGTCTACTTAAAAGTTAAAGAAAGAAAGAAACCATGATTCCTAAGTAAAGTCCGATTCAGTTTTCTTCCTCTATCCTAAGGTACAGAGCATATTGATTATTTTAAAGGCACATGGTTTTATTGTGAGAATGTCTTCTTTGGGTGTGGCGGTGTAATATATAAATTAATAGGGTACTTCAAGCTTAATCCTGTGTTCAGGCAAATCTAAGTTTTATTTAAGTCCCATTCTTTCTTACCAGGTCTTTTCATAAATAATGTCTACCCTGCTGTTTTTCAGAATAAAGATAAGGTCATTTTATTTTTATTATTACTATTTTTTGCATCTTTGGCCTTATCTTTGCATTGCCAATGATGTCTTTAAAAAAATCACTGAAAATTTGATGTCATGTCTTATTTGGGGATTTAAATAAGGTGAAGCTGCACATTCTTTTCATTGTAATTTTTTTCAGATTTTTTAAACGCTACATAAACAAATGATAACATATTAGTGAGCACACTTTCACAATAATTTTGACAATTTTACATTATTGAAGAGTGAGACTAGTGATACACTGCTGTCTTATATTTGCGTGGCATTAAAAACTAGCTTAATGTTTAAATTTGATTTAAAAATGAATTCCAAAAAAAGCATTTTCTATTTTGCACCTAGCTCATAGACTTCTTAAAACTTATTGTGGCTAAAAATACTATGGTAACCAAGTCTTGTCTGCTTAAAATTCTTCAGGAGCTACCTCACTGGGTTAAATCCAAACTCCTTAACAGGTATTTAAAACCTTCTATTATCTTCCTCAGATAAAACCTTTCCAGCTTAGTTTCTTGTTATTTCCACTTCTACTTTGTACTCGCAGCTTTTCTCACTTTGCCTATCCTCTGTCCTAAGAGCAACATTTAGATGTTATTGAAAAGAAATGACTACTCTGTTTTCCCCTAGGCGTTGGAGCTTTGCTAAAAAAAAGAACTGTCAGTTGAAGTTTTTCTAAAATCATGCTATCTAATTTTAGCAGGACTTTTCCACTTTTGCTTACAGATTTTTTCCTTTTTTCTTACTGCTCTTCCTCCACTTTATTTCCAAGCTTTATTCACTTTTATTGGGTTCCTTCTTTTGTTTCTCCCTTCTCCCATTTTAGGAACTAATCCTCAGATAATTGTTTTGGTGCCAAGGTTAGACATCAATCTAATTTCTTTCCAGTTTACTTTACATTTGCTATTTCTACCATACCTTTTCTTCTTCATACATCTTAGAAACCTATGAATTCCTCGTAGCCAAAGCCAACTACGATGACTATGTTGTTCATCTTGTTCGTTTCGTCATTACATAACATTGATCTTATTTTAATATCCATAACGCTTATTTTAACATTTTGATTTAAAGACGGTAGTGTTCTACTTTTTGTTCTGTTATTGACCCAACTAACATTTGAGGTAGGCTGAAGGAAGGAAAGTTCTTCTAATTCTGCTCTACATTTTTTTAAGAATAACTTAATCAGTATTAATTTATTCTTCCACATTCAATTTAAACACCTGTATAGTGCTTTTAAAAATGTTTTCCCAGGGGTGTCTGGGTGGCTCAGTCAGTTAAGCGTCTGACTTTGGCTCAGATCATGATCTCATGGTTTGTGGGTTTGAGCCCTGCATTGGGCTCTCTGCTGTCAGTACAGAGCCTGCTTCGGATCCTCCGTTATGCCCTCTCTGTCCCTCCCTCCTCTCAAAAGTAAACATTTAAAAAATAAAAATGTTTCCCAGTAAATTTAATTTTTCTTATGCAGTCCTTTTCAGTTGATGTATGTTTATTTGTTTCTCATAGTCCTTTTAAAAGAACTTAGTGAATTTGTAAGACCATTCTTAGTTTTACATTTCCATAAAAATGAATGATCACAAGTAATGATTCGTTTTGTTTTAATACCTGTCTATATTGAGCATTAAAATGTTAAATTGGTGATACGTCTAATAATAAAGTCAATATGAAGATAGTAGGATTTTTCGTTCTTTTAATTGGTTAAAAGTCACTGAACAATGATGCTAGATCACAGGTTCCTACTATTTTCATTAAAAGCTGGCATTTTGGTTAAAAAGTTGTTCGGTTTTTGTTTTTCTCTGTTAATGTGAAGATATGTGAAACACCCTCTATAGTAGAATGTCAAACAAACATATTCAAATACATAAGAACAAAATGAATTCTATCAGTATTATGAAGCATAATGAGATGTCATGATTTTACTTTTTCATATATTCTACCAGCATTAACATACTTAAATTTTATTTTTGTCATGAATTTAGGCCGGAGCCAAATATTACCTTAATTTTTAGAAGAGAAACAGAGTGAATAAATTGACTTAATTTATAGAATTAGAAGAGTTGAATATAAATGCTTTGTTGCTGTTTTTAATTCAACAGATGCTTAGTGCAGTTCCCATGTACCAAGTGGTATGTAGACCAGCTTTCTGGAAGTCATAGTCTACTACCATTCCTTTTTCACTTTTCACTGATTGCAGCGATATAATCTTCATTCTTTTAATTCCCAAACAGCTGTGTATCTGTCTCTTTTTAGCTTTCTCTGCGATCATAATTTCAGTTTTATCATTCCTCTCTTTTGCCTGTACTATTTTAACAACTTCACTTGGCCTCTGATTTTCTATCCTAATTCCCACTGATGCCAACAGAATCTTTGCTGATACTGACCTGCTTGATAATCTTAAGTGATCCCTATTAGAAACCATATTTCATAGTATATGATAAAAGGTCCTTCGCAGTTTTTCCCTAACTTCATCCTCATGCCTTTACCTCACAAGGTTAGCACACAGACTACTTGAAGTTCTCACATTTATTTTCATGCCTTTGATCAAACTTTTCTCTTGTTGCAGTATGGAATGTTTTTGTTCTTTTTAAAGTAGTAAGAATATTGCTAAAGTAGGGTTGCTTGGGTGGTTCAATCCGTTAAGCATCCATCTCTTGAGATCGGTTCAGGTCATGATCTCTCCCACTTCTCCCTCCATCTCTGTCTAAATAAATAAATAAACTTAAAAAGAATATCACTGAAGTGAAAGTACTAATACTACTACAGACAGAAGCAGTGGTAATAGTCCATAGCTCTTACTGTGTGCCAGGTACTCCATCCTCAATTACTTATTTAGTATTTGCAACAGCACTATGAAGTAGATACAGAAAAGAAAACTTAGCCATAGGAAACCTGTGATTTACCCAAGGTTAAATAAAATGAAAGTGGTCATGCCAAGTCATGAACTGAGATGTTTGACCTTGGAGTCTGTGCTCAAAGCTGCTACTACCTTACATTGCGTATTCATGCAGAAGCCTCTCTCCAGGCATCACTGCTTCTAGACTTTTTTCCAGATCCTATTTCTTCATCTCTCAGGAAAAACACCTTGTTTCCTTGTTTGAATCTCTTCTGATCAACAGTATAACATGTAAATGTTCTTGCATTTATTCTCTTTTGCCTTGCTTCTTAAGGACAGGAATGCTTAGTCTTTGTATCTCTAGTGTTTTGCACATACTTGATCTCCAGGCAAATGTATAAATCAGTGCATGAATCACTGAATTTTAAAGTAGAAGGAACCTTAGGAATCATCCAATTTAACCACCTTGTTTTATAGATAAAGAGCCTGAGATTATTGAATGGGATAAGAATATCAGATTTTAATGTAGATAATTTACCAAAGTTAAGTTTTACACTGGTCTTTAGTGGTTGGTTATCCACTTAATTTGCTTTCAAGCTCAGAAGAATAGGAGTTAATTGAGAGTATTCTAGGTAGTATTGCCAGACTCTGGTTTAGGATACAGCATTTAAAATGTTCTGTTAAGGCCCCTGGGTGGCTCATTGAGTTGAGTGTCAGACTTTTGATTTTGGCTCAGGTCATGATCTCATGGTTGGGAGATCAGCACTAATAGTGCGGAGCCTGTTTGTGATTCTCTCCCCCCCAACCCTGCTCGTTCTTTCTCTGCTCATTCTCTCTCTCAGTAAATAAATATTTACTTTAAAATGCTCTGTTAATACTGTTTGTGGATGTCATCAGTATGAAGGTGATAATACATCTGTACATTCACTTTTGTGGATCTTGTGACTACTTTCTAATGTTATATATAAGGGGGGATTGTTTTTGTTTTTAAGAATTATTTTGGATGGTTGTAACATGCCACCATGGAAAACTGTTAAGTTTGAATTTGGGAAATGGATATATAAGGCTTATAACAATATTCTCCACTTTTTTTGTATATTTAAACTTCCAAATAATGAAAAATAGGAAATAGGGAGAGGTTGGTAAAAAAGTATAAATTTACAGCTATAAAATGAATAAGGAAACTTAGAAAAGAAAAGAATAATAAAGCCTAGAAGTTCTAATCTCTGTTTTTGATTATGTGAAATTGAAATGTTTATTTGTAAACATGGGTATTCCTAGAAAACCTCTATCTTTTACAATTTCTTTCTGAGCTTATGCTAGTATAGCAGAATATATGTGTAATTTATGTATTTTTATTGACTTCATGAGATAAAATGAAAATTTTTATGGTAACTAGCTTTGGTGATTTTATATGTAACATCTTTAGCTGAAGATTCTTGATGGGAAACTCATTTATGTATTACATTTTTAGCTTCCTAGGAGAAAAAGCCCCCAAAAAGCTTACTTTTTTTTCATTTCTGTATAACATAACAAGATAGACAGGATTAATCACTATTGTGTCTTACATTTCTTCTATTACAATTTTGTTTTGTTACTTTAGAGGTTCAAATTCTTTCACAAGATTCCAGATAGAGGTTACCAGGGGTGGTGGGTAGGGGATCTTGGTAAATGTTATTATTAACGTCTTACTTCTGGTAGATTGGCGGGCAAACAGGTATTGTTTATAAGAGAATAATCAAAAAAGCCTTGTATAGCGGAAAATTCCTAAAACAAGTATTTAACACTTTGTAATTAAGAATATAAGTGTTGGGAAGTGAACAGATACAATTTTTTATCTCTGTTCAGAATTTGAATTAAAATTTATAGTTAATTTCATTAATACTCATTTTTGTTTTAAGGGTTCTGATGACTGTCTTGTGAAAATCTGGGCGACAGATGATGGAAGATTATTAGCTACTTTAAGAGGACATGCTGCTGAAATATCAGACATGGCTGTGAACTATGAGAATACCATGATAGCAGCTGGAAGTTGTGATAAAATGATCCGAGTCTGGTGTCTTCGAACATGTGCACCTTTGGCTGTTCTTCAGGGCCACAGTGCATCTATAACGTCACTACAGGTTAATTGTTTTAATCCCTGTAAAATCCTTTTGATTATAATTTAAATTTTAAGTCACTGGTGTAATCCATTGTATAAAGCTACTAAATTGAAGAAGGAATATTTCTTTTTTCTTTTTAAATATGTGGACTTCAAATACGTGTTAGTCATTACCTTCATCCATTGTGGATACTTTCTAACTCTGTTTATTAGCTGCTGTCTATATGGTAAAAAAAAAAATGGTTATTTGGATTGTGTCACTCTCCTTATATATTTTTTCTTCAATTGTTTTTCAGTTCTCACCATTGTGCAGTGGCTCAAAGAGATATCTGTCTTCTACAGGGGCAGATGGCACTATTTGCTTTTGGCTGTGGGATGCTGGAACCCTTAAAATAAAGTCAGTTGCTCTTTTATTTCACATAATACATTATTTAATTTAATGGTTAAAATAGCAACAATATAGCAACAAGAAGTATAAATTTATTTATTCTCCTTAAATAAATAACAGAAATGCATTCACTGACCTCTTTGATTTTCATGTTTCTTGCCCCTTTTTTTCATGCTTCAACGAAAGTTTCTTATGTTAACATGTTTATTTTTTCTTTTTCCTAGCCTTAGCTTTTTCCTTCAGAACATACCTGTTTCATTACCACTCCTTTCTTTATATGGCATAATTTCATATCAGTTGCTTCTTCTGGTGTTGAGAACGTAATCTTAAGAATTCCCAAGGCTATTCCTTAGAAGAATTGTAGTTTATTTGTGTCACTGCATCTACAGACTTTAGATTTTATTGAAGATCTCAGGAAACGTAGGGAAACGGATTGGTTAAATTTTTACTAAACTATATCAGGGTAGATAAATGCATCCTCATCTCATCCCATATAGCATTTTGCAATTGTGCTTTCTCTTGTTGTAATATCTTGGTATAGTACAATAAGTTGACTAGACAGTGTTATCTTTCGATTAAGGACAATGAGGCAAAACAGTTTTTAAGAATTGGCATGGCCAGAACTTAGAACACTTCTCTGGCCTTTGGTCCCATGCTGTCTGTGCCTTGCCACCTCTCAGGTGGGTATAGTAGGGAGAGGAAGTGCTGCGGTTTACCCCATAGATAGTCTGTGAATGGGGAATTGGTGTATCCAGTGATTCTGCAGTGTTGAAATGGTCATCTTTATGCTCCCATGGTAGAACGTCTTTCAGATTAGAAGGTATATCTCAATAATTCTGACTTTTGTTTATAAATATCACCTCAAGTTGAGAAATTTGAAAATGTCTTTATAATTTTGAAACAGTAGTGTTTACATAAGTAAGCTTCATGTATATTAACATTTCTGGAGAGTGCTGCTTATGGGAAGGCATTAGGAGGCCATGGCAGGTAGAATAACATTATAAAATGTACTTCATTTGAAAAAAAGGATTCTTATTAAAGACATGGTTCTTTGGAGAAAGCAAATTGTTTTCATTTTAGTTGCATTCTTAATATTTAGAATATTAAAGATTTTCTTTAAATGTTTAGATAAAAGTTTAAATATTTCACTGATGTGTATGAACAGTAGCAATAGTTAATTGTTTTCCTTTGAGTATTTTTTTACCTTCTTATGGACCAGATTAGGATGCCATTGTCTTTTCAGGTTTTGTTTTTATAGAGAAGAATAATATGACTAATAGTCTTCAAATTAGAATAGGAACAAAAATGTTTTCTCAAAATTAAACCCTCACTTTGTGCTTCTTGAGGATTACATTGCTAAGTATGATAATATTTATCTAGATTCTTGAGAAGTGAGTTATTCCATATAAATGATATTTTTTCCTGAATCTTTACAGAGATTCATCCATTAACCAACTACCCTAAAAACTTTTTTCATGGAAATGTGTATTTTTAATGTAGATGTAAGTAGAGAAATGTATATAATTTTGTTTTTTCTTAACATTTTATCATAGGTATTTATAATAATTTAAATAGCTGCATTATGTTCCACTGAGTTCACGCTATACTTTGCTTCATGATTTTCCTATTTTTGGACATACATATTTTTTTCTAGTTATAATAGGTAGTAGTCTTTTCTATTCTTGTAATTGTCCCTTAAAAGCTTTTAACAGTCAGACATAAAGGAGTAATTTTTTCTTAGTTAATAGACTTGGGGACACCTAGTTTCTTTTCCATATTTACTCATGGCTAATAACTGCCAAAAATTTTGGCAGGATGTAGATTGTTACTGTCCATGTGTGTTTTAATTACTGATCAAAGGCAAAAATTGTATTGAGTTGTAATACTTTTGTATAATCTGATGAGAGTTGCTTTCAGCAACCCAATATGCATTGAGAAAATCAGTTTTTTTAGTAAATGAAATCTACATTGGAAACCCAAGCCTCTTGGGAAATTTGCTTTTATATAGAGTTTATGTATATGGTAACAACTCCCACTAATAAAGATGCTGCTTCTTAGATGAGAAATAGGAGTGGCTGGTTGACTTAGAAGCTGGCTGAAGAGATCTCTGAATAGGAGAATGGCTGTCTAAGCATATGTAGATGTAAGAGGAGAATGGGAATCCTAAAATATATAGATGAGAATAGTGATTACAAATTTTGATTAAGCACTTAGTCTGCCAAGCTTGTACTAATAAGCACCTTACATTTGTCATCTCATTAATCTTTATGACAGTCCTCTGAAGAGGGCACAATTATTTTCTTTAGGATAGATAGGAGAGAAAATAGAGGCAGATACTGGGAGTATAGTGTCAACCTCCTCTCAAGCACAGTGCCAGATTAAAAGCTGTTATTCATTGATAGACTACTGAATCTGTCAATTAATTAATTTTTTAATTAATTGAATAGATTTAATTCAACCAGTTGAAGTAAAATACTAATACTAATAATACTAATACTTATTGATGTGCAGTACTAAACACTTTATGTGGGTTAAATTTATTTAATTATCTCAGTAACTCTTAAGATATGTTTTGTTTTTACTCCCATTTTATAGATGAGACTGAGGTACAAAAATGTTAACTAGCCTAAGGTCGTAATACCTGATAAGTGGCTGGAAACTGAACTCGGAAACTTTGATACAAAAGCCTTATCTTAAAATATTTCCTCAAATGTGCATTTAAAAATAAATTACTTGTGGAGTTCCTGGGTGGCGTAGTTGGTTAAGCACCTGACTCTTTTTTCAGCTCTGGTCATGATTTCACAGTTCAAGCTCCACTGCTGACAGCACAGAACCTGCTTAGGATTGTCTCTCTTCCTCTCTCTCTGTCCCCCCACTCCCGAAGTAAACAAATAGACATTTAAAAGATAATAAATTATTTGTTTTTGTTTATCTGTTTTTTCCCTTTAAAAATATTAAAGTCCATTTAAAATGGCAATCTATATGACTAATTCTGATTGTAAGTTCCAGCTAAATGGTTGCTTAACACTTAGATGAACAGTTGTGCCAAAAATTAACAAAAATGGATAGCTGGAATCCTTAAGATGTTAATGAAAGTAGTGTATTTAGTTGTCTTTATAATTTCAGGTTAAGTTACTTATGGTTACTTTAATTCTATTCTGAATAATTGTTTAGGTTTTAAAAACTTTCTGTTTCTCTAAACTATTCATGCTCAGTTATGTCAGGGCTTGTGACTATTAGGAAAAATTGTTATGTCACTTTAAAAATTTATTTATACATTTATTAATTAAAAATTTTAACAAATACTTTTGTGTTCTGTATCAGTGACAAAGATTCTTTTTTCTGAATATATAACTGATCATAAATATTTTATCTTTTTTCTCCTATATGATCACAAAACTGAAACCACTTTATAATTAATTGCTGTGGATTATAGAAGTTAGACAGTGCACTTTGATTGAAGGCTCTATTTTTTTTTAATTTTCTCCCCTGATAGCTTGAGAAAAACTAGATCAAAATGTATGTTAAGTAGGGCTTTAAATAAAATCCTTGTATTAGAGCATTACAAATATGTATTTATTGGAGCTGGTATGGTATAAAATCTATAATTTTTCTTTCTTCAGTACTGTTGATTGTAATAAACATGTAATGTCAGTAGTGTAAATATAAGACCTAGTAGTAAGAAATTATATAGTTAATGTACATATATTTAAAGGAAGATGATTTTTCTGTAGATAACTATTTTTTTATGTTTTTATTTATTTTTGAGACACAGAGACAGCACAAGCAGAGGAGGGTCAGAGAGAGAGGGAGATACAGAATCTGAAGTAGGCTCCGGGCTCTGAGCTAGCTGTCAGCACAGAGTCCAATGCGGGGCTCAAAACCACGAACCGTGAGATCATGACCTGAGCCAAAGTGAGATGCTTAAATGACTGAGCCACCCAGGCACTCCTGTAGATGACTATTTTGAATGAACATTAGAATTGACATAAGATTCAAACAGTCTTCAGATTTTCAGTAGGATAAGTGTTTAAGATTCTTTTTGGTGTCTTAAAAGGCATATTTTGTCACATTAGAAGATAAACAGTGTCTAATATTGAAAAAGTGTAGTTAACTGATGGTATACGTATGCCACAAGAGGCAATACCTATTTTGCTAGTGTGTGCATCTTTTCAAATGACTTATTTTCTTACATATTTGTGCATGGTCATGGTACAGTATGAAAAACTGAAGCCTGTTAAATTTGATTAGAAGTAAGTGTAATTAGTAACTACATGTCTGGTGTGACAGTGGTTTTGAGAGTGTTTCATATGTGGCTTGTTGTATAATCTGGGCTCCTACAAAATCTGTAGAGTTTCCATAAGATCTGCTGATCACGACACATAATCATTTCCAACTTGTTTTTAGGAAGGGAGCCATCTGTTGCTTCTTATTTAATTTTCTGTTTCTGTATTTAGTTTTTGAAACAGCTCATTTCTGGTGTTGCTGTTCCCTTTAGGGATATTTTTAATTTTTAATTTTTTATATTATAGTCCAAGACCTGCTAAATTTACAGAGCGCCCTCGGCCTGGAGTTCAAATGATCTGTTCTTCTTTTAGTGCTGGTAAGATTTTTTTCTCCCTAATTTTCTACCTAAAGCTGTACATTAGAAAGCTTCTAGTGGAACACATAAAATTTTGGAAAATATTTATTGTTGTAATATAAATCATATTCACATACATGTATCAGGTGATGGTCATAAATTAATTTAGAAATATTTGAACTTTGTTTTATGTATTCTCATGACTAAGAATTTTCTTTGAGACCATAATGCTCTGCTCTGGAGAAGAAGAGTTTCAGAATTGACTCTATAAAATAATAGATCTTTGAATAGGTATCTCATTGGAAGAAAGGTATTTTAAATGTATTTTATATTTTTAAGGCATTTGGGAGGTATCCTGTATCTAAGTAAAATAAATTTGATTGCTATTTGTAATTATTAATTACTTTGCTCCAAATTCTTCTTTGCTCTATAAAAAGTTACGTAGCAATGCTAATAACCTCAATTATGTTTTGAGTTTATGTAGTAGCATTTTGCATGGATATGTCTTTAAACAAAATATAATTTGAAGATTTGAAATGAATTGATAAGAAAATGAGATGAAATATTAATAGATTTAATACCTATTAAATGTACCTGGTACCAAATCGTTTCACATTTACTTCGCGTTTTCCTAATCTTTTCAGTTTGTAATTGTGAATTGCATAGTTGCTCAGATAAGTGATAGCCCATTAATGGCATAAATCTGTTTTTTCCACATTAATATCCAAACATGTTTGATTTCTAACTTCTAGAGTTCCACTTCTATTGCCATGAAGACAGTTTTCCGTTTATTAATAACATTATAATTATAGGCATTATACATGATTTTGGAGTACTCTAAGGAGTTATATAGAGCACTGTTTTCCGCACTGTAAGAATATTTATTCCAAGTAGAGAGGGTAAATTGCATACATAAATAACGTAATGCAAAGTAGAATGTATGTGCTATAAGACAAAGTCTTTAGAGTTCAGAGGATAGCAGGCTCATTTGATTGCAGGGTGGCAGAAGACAGCCTATTGAAGAAATTGGGCCCTAAAAGTTTGAGGAAATGTGGCAAGAGAAGGACGTCAGTGGAGTTAAAGGGCATGTTTTCTAGGGAGGGTGAAGAATTTTATCATAAAAATATGTAATCACTTAGTGAGATGATTTATAGTGGAAATCTTTACTTCTGTAAATTTTAAGTTCATTAAGTTCAGTTTTAGATGTAATCTTATATGCTTAGAATAAATATGCATAGTTTTAGAGTAAAATGTTAATCTTCGGTGTATATTATGGTAATGTTATTGCATTTTATTCTCAGAGATTTTGAAATTGTGTTTTACTCAGAAATGTTTGCTCTTATTCCTCAGGTGGCATGTTTCTGGCCACAGGAAGCACAGATCATATTATTCGGGTTTATTTTTTTGGATCAGGTCAGCCAGAGAAAATATCAGAATTGGAGTTCCATACTGTAAGTACTGAAAAAGAATAAGATAGGTACAACTTAAATGAGTTTAACAGTGTATATTCAGGATTCTTTTTGTTATCTGTTTTTATGTAGGACAAGGTTGACAGTATCCAGTTTTCCAACACTAGCAACAGGTAAAATGATTATTTTTGTTTGTAAATTTAATTCCAATTTTAAGGTTATCAAACATAGACATTTCTTTTAGTCAGATTTTAATTAGAACTGTATAAAAATTAACTACCTAAAATAAGGATCTTGAGCAGTTAACACTCAAGAGTGACTATCCCTTTCACCTGCATGTGACCACATGTCTTGTGTTTTATTTCTATTAATGTTCATTTATTTGGTCACTTTTAATAATAGGGACTTATATCAACTCTATATATTTTCTATACATATTAAAATGTGGGGAAACAGAGTTTGGAAATGTATTATAATGTAATATTTGAGGCAGAACTATTTATTGATGATAAACTTAAATATGTTTTGTAAATTTTTCAGATTCTTATTTCAAAATGAAAGAAAGCTATTTCTAAGTACCTTTTACCTTGAGTAAAAGAAGTCAAGTTCTTTAACGTTGAGAGGAAACTCAGTGTTTTTCTATCGAAAAATACTCATTTTGTTTGTAAGGCAGTAAATAGTGGCCTTGAATCACTTTTAAATGTCCTTTTGAGACCTAGCCATACACATTAGAATATGTGCATGAAGTTTGAAAAGCCCATAAAGTTGCAGAAGTTGTTAATTTGTAGAGAATATCTGACAAAGAGTAATCCCTATTAGATTGCTCTTTAAAAAAAGATAAGTGCTGTCTTTTAGTATTTTAGAAAACAGCTCTGGAAAAATGCATTTTAGTAAAGTACATGTGTCTTTTTCTGGGGGGGGTGGGCTTCTTTTAATTCAGGTTTGTGAGTGGGAGCCGTGATGGGACAGCGCGTATTTGGCATTTTAAACGAAGAGAATGGAAGAGCATTTTGTTGGATATGGCTACTCGTCCAGCAGGGTAAGACATCATATTTGAAATATTACATAAACATAAGAAGATCATTTAAAGTATGCTATATTATAGGTTCATGTGACTCTCAGCCTACAGAAACATGTGTCATAATCCAGGTTAAAATGATTACATTTCTGTAATAACTAGAGGTGTTACTAGAGATGGAAAGGGGATGATACTTCTAAAATTATTTATTGCCATATATATATACAAAGATCTGCATTAATGACTTTTTTCAGTTTGACTTATTAAGGTGATGATAGTACTATAGGAATTCTCCTAGTTTTGTTTTAAACGTGGAACACACTATAGTGTTTATGCGTCACAGACAGTTGATGTAGTGTATCTAATGGTTTTCTTTAGCCAAGAGAAATTATATTACACTTTGTAACTGTTATTTTGGTTTTAATATTTAATAAATAACTCTGCATATAGTGGTCTCAGGTGGATGGGAGAGGAAAGCAAGTAGCGGGGCATGACAACAGCAGAAGATGGAGAGTGAGCAGCAAGGCACAGAATTCTTGGATCTAGATAGAGCTAAAGCATTGATAACCTGCTCAAGGTCATTTATTACTAAGGACTTAGGAGTGCTGAAATCCTGCGTGTTTGCTGACTCTGCAGTGTATTTGCCTTCATACTTTGTTGATTCAGATTATTTTTAATTACTATTAAGTGATAGTTATCTATGTACTGAATATAAATACAGATTATAAGAAGACACATTTAGGTTTTTGTCATACTACTATTTTAATAATATTGGTGTAAACAAATACTGCCTCCATCACTTTCAGCCAAAACCTTCAAGGAATAGAAGATAAAATCACAAAAATGAAAGTTACTATGGTAGCATGGGATCGACATGACAATACAGTTATAACTGCAGTTAATAACATGACTCTGAAAGTTTGGAATTCTTACACCGGTCAACTAATTCATGTCCTGATGGTGAGGAAAAAACTCATTTTTATTTGTTATAATGAAGCTGATTATAGAATGAAATATTTTCATTGTGGAGTAAAGAATAAATACTGTCTTTTATAAAGATCACCAAAAATTCTTGCTAGATGGATAACACATCTTTGTGGGAGATTAGGAATAATTTTAAAATGCAGTTAAACAGGGTTTGACTCAGAAATCTAGATCCTTGCTATTCTTTAATATGTAGGGCTGCATCAATAGTAGTCTCTGGTTTCACCAAATGATAGCAAAGCCCTGAACACTGGTATTAGCTCAGCCTCATTATTATACCTTGATAAATTTGAAGATTTTTGCTACTTTAATAATTCTTAGAATTCATATTCTAGAAATGTTGCCATATTGATGTTTGGTTGAATTTTCATTTTTAAATTTATAATTCTTTGCAACTTCAAAAATATTTCAGGGTCATGAAGATGAGGTATTTGTCCTTGAGCCACACCCATTCGATCCAAGAGTTCTCTTTTCTGCTGGTCATGATGGAAACGTGATAGTGTGGGATCTGGCAAGAGGAGTCAAAATTCGATCTTATTTCAATATGGTAATTATCAGTCTCTTCATTTTATAGTTGTTAAAGATTTGGGGACTTCATGCAGGTACCCTGCATATCACAAAGGAAATCCATCTTTAGGAGTTTATTTAGACATATTTTGCCTTTAAGTTTCAAAAAAGAATTCTGTATTATACACTTATATTTAGATGTTAAATTCAAAGGAAAATTGTGCATATTAGCAGTACATGTATACTGGTGATAACTAATTTGGTTTCTAAAATAGATTTAACAGTGATACTTTGAGAAATTCACAAAGATACAAAATAATATAGATAAGGAAAAAGTTTGGAAAATCATGTGAAGAAATTATATTGTACTTTAGTAGTTTTCTTGTACAACAGACTTTTATTCCAATATACCCATTTTATTTGTTTTATGAAGTTATATTTAGGTAATCTCTACACCCCACATGGGGCTCTGATTGATGACCCTTATACCTAGGGTCTCATACTCTTCCTGAGCCAGCCAGGGACCTCCCTAATACACCCATTTTAAAATTAAAGCCAAATTAAAGGCATTCTTGTCTTTTATCATCAAATTGTAGTATGGTAGGTATTTATTGTGTGTAAGCCCCTTTTCCCTCTAAATTTTGCTTCTTACACAAATTTTTAGTATGTTTTGCTGAGTTTTGATATTAAACCAAATGGGTTTTTATCAAAAAGCAGCTTACTGTGAAGTGTTTTTCTACTTCTCTCTAACCACTGTATGAAGTTTTCCTCAAATACTGCTATATTTATCAGTCATTTTTAAAAAAATCTACTTCCTATATATCAGGGATACCTTTCAACAAAAGAAAAAATGAAAACATTTCTACTATTTCACCATCTTTAGATTTTTTTGAGTCAATTATAGAAGCCTCTTGTAATGTGTCATGAAAAGGTACAATTAATAGTGTGTAGAGTCAGTTATTTTGCAAAACAAAAAAACCCTCAGTGTCATTTGTGAAATGCCAGGGTTTGTGAAAAAAATTCACGAAGGTCATACTATACTTCATTGAAAATCGTAGTAAAGTTCTACATAGTAAGAAGTAATTAGTAAAATCAGAGGAAAGAATAAGAAGATAAATGTTAGTGGAGAAATTCAGTTAGCTGTGTTGATGGATATGCCTTAGTGTACATACGGTAAGAACTTAAGATTTGTCAAGTTCTTATTTTTCTAAAAAGACTGCTAATTATTTGGAGTACAATTTTTAGTGACAGATGGATTTCCTTAGTGATATGTGTATAGAGAGATTTTTAAGAAGCAAATCCTTAAATATGCTGGTAACATAATTCTTTTCTATCCTGGTGTTTCTGGTTTGCTCCTTTTTGAGGCATCTCTGTTTAAATAAAAATATTAGTTCCTCAATTTGTCTTTATGGTTTCTAAAGAAAACAATTTGTGGCCTATACATGTATTTTAGTGACTTTTTTTAGTAATTTTGTATTTTTGAAAAGCATTGGTGGTTAGTAGAGGGTTTGGAGGGAAGTTTTATCTCATACTTGAATACTGCTTTCACCTTTAAGCTACAAAGGTGAATTTTTCCTGTTCAGGTAAGTTGATCACACTAATATTCCACCTTATGTTATAAAAATTTGAATACATTGAGACTGAAGTGATTTGCTCTTAGACCATTACAAATTAGTGATGTAGCTGGGAATTGAAGTCAGACATTATATTGCATAGTCTTTGAAATTAACTAAGAGATTTAGTTAATATTAGTGCCTTAAAAATTGCTTTAATAACAGTTTTAGATTAGGGATATTTTTTCTCTTCCAAGAATAGGAGATAGAAAAGCATCTAAAGGGCAGAATAAATAGATTGGTATCCATAGAATACTCAAACTGAGAAAGACAAAACATAGACTAAAAAGGATTAAAAATATATTTAGAAAACTAGAAAATGAACTACACTTTATCTAAATAAAATAAGGATACTCCTTTAATTTTTTGCATGATTTTTAATAACTCCCAAAATATTCTATATATTACCTCATTTGGTTTTCATGAAAACCTTGTAGTACAAGGTCAAGGGTATATTTTATTATTACTGGTTTTATGAATGGAGAAACTGTATAGAGATGAATTGCTCTGCCCAGGTTTATCTAGGACACAGAGCTGTTACAAGGAAACTTGGGGTTTTAAACCAATATATTTTTTTTCCATTGTTACTATGTTCTTAATGCTAACTCTAGTTATTGGTTGGCCATTGCATAGCTAACTTCTAACTACCTAGTTAGTGATATGTCACCAGGAGAAAACGTTTTTATAATGGTATTAACTCTGAGTAGATCTTTTGAGATCTTAAAATTTAGCTTGATGATTTTTTTCTGTCTCTTAATTTATAAGTTCTGTAAGTGCCCTACTTTTTGCTCTTTGCTTTTTTGTTCATTTCATTGTTTATTTTCTCTGTGGACAGATGGAAGATAAAGCATCCAGCATTGCTATTAAGAAAATAAAAACAATTTGAGGGAGGAGTAGAAGCTTGTGTTCACTGTCTACTATCATGAATGTAGCATTTTGGTTATAGTAGTCATTTTATTTAGCTCTGTGTAGCAATTCAGTTATTTTTTTCAGTTACTAAAAGACTATAAAAGCTGAAGAAGTACAAATTCAAACCCTAATATTAAATTTTACCAGTAATTATATGTTCAACTTAGTAAGTAATTTTTTAGTACTCTGTAGAGGAACCAGTATATAGTGCCTTGGAAGATTTAAGGGTGAATAATTCTCGTGGAATACTCCCTGTTTAGACTAGAAATGATAAAAGTTTAGAAGAAGTATTATTAGGACTAATAAATATTAAACATGTGAGTTTAAAATCAAAGCTTTATAGTATGAAGAAAAAATTTACTATTAAACAAATATACAACTAGGAAATAAGGCATGTAAACTGCCCTTAAAGAACAAAAGATGTATATATAAATTCTTAAAGATACAGGTTATTATCAATTATATTTTGAGAATACTGCTTAAAACTGGTTTTTCTTTTTTATAATAATTGGATTTTCTACATGAAATTCATAATACCTTTGTAAGAAGTTTTGAAATCATGTAACAAATAATTATTTTGTGTTAATCACCATTTTATTGTCCCTTTCTTACCTATTACAAAAATTAAACTTCTTTTTTTGAAATTTTAGAAATAGTAAAAAAATACTGTATCACTAAAATGCCTTTCACAGGTGAAAAGTTGAGTTTTATAAATGCCTATGTTCAGAATGGAGTAATTATATTTTAATAAAAAATTATACATTTAATAAATTGAAAAATATGAAGCACTGATGTATTAATATTGCACTGATACTCATCATTCTGATAAATATTTGAATTCCTTTTTTTCCCCTTGTATCAAACCTTGACTTAGACTTTTAAAAATCTGACACTTTATTCTAGGACCACTGAAATTTATAAACAAAGTTTGAGATTAAGAATTGAGATGAAGATTTAACTCCTTGTTTGCCTTTAAAATCCCCTAATTTATTTCATTTCAAAATCTAATAAAAGTTCTAACTTACTAGTGGTATTGTCTAGAAAAAGTGAGTTACTTTGCTTAATTTTACTGCTAGCTTTCCTCTTAATGGAAGATCTGAATGGAAAAGCAATTGGGGGGTGGGTGTTTGGTTTGCTTTTGTTACATACAAGAAATATATGACAAGTGAGAAGATAAAATAGGGTATGAAGTGGAATAGACAATACATGTTCCTTGCATCCCCCACCACCATTGTCTCATCTTTAACTAAAAATAAAATAATCTTCAAATAAACTTTTAATAGCATTTGTTGGAGAAGTATATAAGGTAGAAATCTGGAACTTTTCTTTTATTATTATTATTATTATTATTATTATTATTTATTTGAGAGCACACAAGTGGGAGGAGAAGGACAGAGAGAGACTCTTAGGCAGGCTCCACACAGCGCAGAGCCTGACCCAGGCCTCAGTCGCACTACCCTGGAATCATGACCCGAGTCAAAATCAAGAGTCCAATGCTCAACAGACTGAGCAACCCAAGCACCCCTCTTTTTATTTTGTTTTTAATGAACCAGAGAATGAAAGTAAAAAGAGTATTGTAGAGAAAATTATGGTAAGACAACTTTATTCTCTTTAAAAATATATATAAATTTTAGCCCTTAAGCTTTACTACATTCATCTAAAAACTGTCAATTATTCATGTTATGGTTGAACAGCCCTTATATACTTATATATTATATATATATATTCAGGATAAAAGTGTATTTGGGTATTTTGTTGAAGTCAGATAGTATATGTTAAGAATATGTCAAACTATTCAAGCTAGCAAGCTTAGTATAACTTTGTTTTGATGACAGTTGTTCTGAACTCTACTCTGAAATTTCCATTAAATGTTAAAAGTAACATTTCCAGAAATTATTTCCAGAAATAACTTGAAAATGTATGCAAACTCTCTGAACTGAATTTAAAGGATTTTGTAATATTCCCTTTTCCTGAAAGAAGTAGGCAAATTTGAGAGTTGTATATGACCATCTATGGTCCTAAATACAAAGTTTTATAGCCCTTTCCCCCTTTAAATAACATAGTATAACTATGTTTTAACTACAAGTTTAAATGAACAATAAATTAATTTGGAAAGATGTTTTTAGTTTGATTTGATTATTAGATAGTAAATGAAAGATTTTGAAGTGGGATTGTAGACCCCACATGAGTAGCTTTCCTCATGTTTCTGGTGCTTTTATCTTTCCTCTTCCCTTCCTTTTCTTGGTATTATTCCAGCTGTGTCTATGACTCTTTCTCTTTTCATATCTTTCTGTTTCTGTTATGTTACTCAGAGCTGTAGTTTGTTGCTTCTTGTCTGGTTTTGATTTTAATTGAAGAGTACAATGTCTCTTTCTAGAAAGCAATTTACTGAATTTGAGTTTTGCTTTACTTTTGTTGTTTTATGAGTAAACTCCAAATAACAGTTTTTATTTATTTTATTAAAAATTTTCTTATTTTTATAATTAACCTTTCTTTTACTTGAGATTTTTAAAAAATGTTCCAGTGTCCACTAATCCAGAACAATATATTTCTCCTTGCAACGTTCCAAACAAGCAGAGGCTGCCAATCCACCACTCAGAATTTTTGCACATGCATACTTCTGACAATATGTTCTCAGTGTGACCTCTAATTTAGTTTTAGACGGTTGTAGCTGCATATATCTAGGAAAGGGAGGAAGAGAAGCTCAAAATAGGTAGTCTCATATTGTGTTCTCTTGTGAGTCAAGATTTCAAGATAAATCTTTCTCTCTTTTTCTCCTCCTCTCTTCTCCTTCCTTTTTTGCTTTCATCCTTCCATCTCTTTCATTACCTATCTATCATCATCTAACAAGATGCCATATATCTGCACTCTATGTTAAAAGGATTCTTTGATGCTTCCAGTCCTTGTTTCAGCCTCCCTGGGTAAGGAATTACCTTCAATCTTCTGAGTATAAACTTTATTGTCACTTTTTTTTCAGTTTCTCCAGTTCTCTAGATTCTGTCTCTTTCTCATCTTTAGTATCAAAAACATATCTTAAAATTTGTTGCCATGAATGTGAGTTTGTCTCTCTAACTTGTCATACTGTATTATATATTTAGTAAATTACTTTCACGTAATTCTTTGACGTGGTATATGAGTTACTGTCACAAAGGTTTTAGAGATTTGATAGTTATACAAGTAAGTATCTAAAGTTATATAGCATGTAAACATATACATGAAAGACATTTTGATTAACAAACATTTGAGGATTTTGTGCTAAGCACAAAATATGGGGACCACAAAGAAGAATAAGACATTGTCTTTGTTTTTAGCCAGCAGTGGTAGCATGGCATATGAGAAAAGAGAATTGCTGTATCTAAAGATGTGTAAGGATCACTTCAGGGTGGATGGTCAGAAATAGTTTTTTTGAGAAGTAAGAATTGGAATTATATCTTGAAAAATAAAAATTGAGTCATTAAGAAAGATAATTTTATAAATAAAAGCAATATTACAAATAACCAAGTAAGATATGTTAAGCTGTGTGTAATTTAAATGTTTGTCTGGAATAGCTTTTGAAAATGGATGCTAAACTGAAAAGTCTAAGTTGAGGTAGATTATTGATGGCCTCATATTACCTTGTAAGCATAAAAAGAATAGTTAACATAGTGGGATTTTAATAAAGTATACTTAAGAAACAAGGGAAAGGTTTGATTGCCAGTAGTAGTATTTCAGGTGTGAAGTTGAATAGGTTGGGGAATAACTACTTTTATCAGTGGAATCATAAGGAAAATTTATAGGGGTTAAGTAGTAGAAAATTTGTGAAAGAAAAATACATGTATATAGGAATTGGGATTTTGTGACTGGTAGAAGGATTAGGGCTGGAGAGTGACAAAATTTAATAAATATGTTGGGAGTATTAGCCCTAGGTTGCATTAAAAAATGATATTAATGGAAGTATGAATGATGTGACGAAAAACTGATTTTTTAAAGCTTATCTTTATATGTTTATTGTGATGTAGTCTTGGAGACCTATGTGGAAATAGCTGGCCAACAATTGGATAATTGCTTAGAAGGGCTAGGAGTGGAAAGAGATGTTGAAGTCTTCTATGTAGAATGCTGTTTACCTCATGGAGATAGTAGCGTAGAGGGCTTAAAGCTAAACTTTTCAAATATAGTTATATTTAGCAAATGGGGAAGAGATCACAATCCCTAAAGAGTGTGTTAGAAAGATACCATGCTAATATTATGTCAGAGTCCTAAGGAGGAGAACAGATTACAAGGAAGACTGATTAATAATATTACAGCCCTCTGTGAAATCAGAATATGGGTAAACAGAATGCTGTTAAATTTGAAGATTATTTATTTTGATAAGAAACGTTCTTTTGATGAAAATTAGAGCTCATTCTTCAAAATCACTTTTATGTATCTACTGGTTCTGTCAAGCCAGTTACAGTAGTTTCCTTTTTATAGAAATTTATCTTGGCACTACCTGAACAGTTATCTTTAATTCACATTAAATAATGTTTAACTATACATTAAGGAATTTTCAGTATTAAAGGAAACATTCATTTGCTAATGGTCTTCAAAGTAATCTGATGACAGCCAGACTATCAGAGTGTGGGTGACTTCTCTGAAGATAATGTTTTTTGTTTGCACTATGCTATCATAATGATTAAAGTGGCCAAGCCATATTTTAATCATATGTATGACAGTTTCTGTTTTCAGTGTTTAGTGTACTTTCTTAAGTCTATTTCTCCCCCAGTAGAAAAACTTAAAAGTTCTATATACATAAGGACTTTCTAAGGATATTTCTTAGCATAAGTTCCATTTCCCAGCTATTTTATTCCTGGGATGAGTCTATATCACAGAATCATTAGGATGTTTAAAGATTCATAATTTTAAATTGTGGAGTATTTCTAGGTAAGACGCTCCCTTCTAAACAGTGGTATAGTTTTAAAAATGAATTAGACCAAAAAAAAAAACAAAAAAAAAACCCAACAACAACATTGGCCCAGGTCATAAACCTGGAATAATTCCTTAATAGGACAACTCTTCTTAAGATAGCCATATTTCTAACCTTGAATTATGTTGAGTTTCTGTGTGACTACATACTTTTGATATTCACCTTTATGTATGTTTCTCATGATTGATGTAATTTAGACTCTGTAAGTTTAGTGTGTGTGTATTGTAGTGCTATGCTATACCTCTTTTCTAGATTTGTCTAGTTCTTCCAAAAAGGCTTCCTGAATATCAGATGTTAGAATTTTAGAACTGGGTAGGACTTTGGTGATCATTTAAATATCTCTATCATTTCAGAGAAATTACGTGATTTGTCAATAACCAGAGAATCTCTTGGGTCTTAGGCCTCATTTTTCTTACTCCTTTAGTTATTATCTTCCTACTACACAAAAATTACATTGGTAGTTGTGGATAGTACTCTGCCTTGAAAAAGATACTAATATTCTTCATTAAATATGACAGTTCTGACATCATCAAAGCTCTTCGCTCCTAAGTTTTTGTATTATTTCAAATTCAGTGTAAACTTCTAAGTAGTATTACTCATTTCTTGGAAATATTTAAAGAATTCCTTGAGAATTTCCCTACAAAGGAATTATTATTTTAACTCATCTAATCTTGTTATCTTAAAATAAAACAAAAATTTCTGTATTATAATTGCATAATAAATTTTTTATTTTAACTCCTGTTCTTTTGAAATTTTTGCACTTGTAAATACGGTCTCCTGGGTTTTCTCAGCTCTCCTTATTGTGATTTAATGTGTATGAGTTTTATTATGTGGTTGGTGTTTACATATGTTCCAAATGTTCTTAAACATGCTTGATTTTATTAGTAGTTCATCCAAAATTCACTTTGAAAATTTTTTTATTCCTTTCTGTTTTTAAATTTTCAACAACATGCATTGAATACTAGCTTAAGTTACATACAATATTAAATTTCACGTTGACTTATTCTCAGTCAATACATTTAGTTTTATGATAGGCCCAAATAACTTCAGTATGGATAGAGAAGATATTTTCATCCTTTTGGCTTTTGAGTATAAGCTTCATTGTTTTCTAGTTACATGTGAATATTCAGATAGTGCCTTCATTATTTTTTTCCTTTGGGAATTCTTAGAAATTCTTTCAGCCTGATTTAAGAAGGTGAAATCATTTTTCGGTGAGAAATACTTAACTTTGGTTTTTGGTTGGCTTACTTAATCAAAGCATAAAAAACAGTTACAGTGTATTTAGTTATACAGGAAAAGTAAAAAGGTTTTCTGCATTGTATCAGCTGGAAAGCCTAGTCTGCATTTTATAGTTAGGTGATGTTAATTATCTGAGGAGCAGTTAACTAAAGATAGATTTGGCATTTTAATTAACAAGGTTATGGACACCTTTTCTAATTGATTCATGAATAGATTCTTTCAGTGTCTTCTTTCATGAATAATGGTTAAGCCAAATAATGTGTTTTTACTTTTTTCTGATGTTCTGGAAATACACTTTTATTTTGTCCATATAAAAGTCACATGGAAGTTATACAGATGCCTTATACCAAGAAAATTGGTATTGTCCTGACATAGGCAAGCATCATGTGTCATATAGGAGAGACAGTGATCCTCAGTTGGATTGATTTTTTTTTCCTTTGCTTTTATAGAATTTTAGAAGTTCGACATCTCCCAAGTATTCTTTTAGAGATCTACTAACTACAAATATGGCAACATTGGTAGATTAAATGGAAATAGGGTTGATTAATTGTCATATAGCCCATTCCATAAAGAGAGAGAGAGAGAGGAAGGAAGGAAGAAAAGAGTGTTGGGCAAGGTTGCCTAAACATCATGTGAAGGGTACCATGGTTATGAGCATCTGTTAAATATCCTTTGTCATTGCTGATCAGATTTCTTTCAGATCTTTACCTCTGTTCTGCTGTGTACTTAGAATTGTAAACTTAGACTTATAATCATAGTATTAATTTTTGGGAGCATTTATTACAATAGAGATTTATAAAGTAGTTGCTTTTTTGTTTTCTCTTTCATTTTTTAAATTTGGAATGAACTGAGATTAAAACCTCTAACATATTGCCAAGGCAATTTGAATTAAGTCTTGAATTTTTTATATGGAATTCTGTCCAGAGGTAAACTTTTTCAAGTGGTTACTTATTTACAGTTATGTAACTTTTTATTTGCCCAGAAAACATTGAAAAAGACTTGCATCCTGACATTCTTTTTTTGTAGTCTTTCATTTTTGGTACATACTAAGATACATATCTACTAATGCCTGTATGTTACTTTGGAGAAATCATTCTATTCTTTCTCTTTTTTAATAGTTTTAAGTTAGACTTGGAGTCAGTTCCCTTTCTCTACTGTCTTATCCTCCAACTTTCTTCACAGCCATTTTCTTGCTTGTATGGTAAATCTTTTAAGTGTATTAGTCATTAGGTAAGTTTACCAGTTTACTTCATTTCATATGATTAATTTTAAGAAAATTATTCTTATTTCTTTCCCATTATTATCACTATCCAAAACACATTAATAAGCACCAGTGCTCTTTCCTTCTTTTCAAAACACTGAAAAAAAAACTAGTTTTCTTTTTTAATCCATCCATTTGTGATATTATTAACTTCTTAGAGCCCTTTCTTTCAGAGTGATAGTTTCTCTTTTGACCACAAGGCAAACTTTCCTTGAGAAATTATTTATTCTTCTGAATTTTAATTTCACTTCCATTTTTGGTGAACTATACTTCCATCCCTATGCCATATTTTTAACACTAAAGAAAGAAAAATACCACTTCTCTCTTTCCTAAGCATTTCCTGAAATATTGGGATAGTACTAGTACAATTCAGTTGTTCTAGATCAGTGGATACCGGAACAGAGAGGACATATTTCTTACCTGATAATGTGTGTGTGTTCCGATTCTGCTAATCCAGAAATCCAATCGCATTTGTTGAAAATCATCCTTAGTTGTTATTTGTTAGGGAGTCAACTCCCTATTTTAGTTGTTTTCTGAAATTCAGTCCCTAGATGTGCTTTAGATAGGGTAGAACTTTTACCTCTTTCAGAACACTGCTCAAGAAGTTTTCAACTGGAACATAGTCTGAAGAAGCACTGAGAGCAAAAAAAATTCAGAGTGGTGATTGGCCACCTCTGTTTGATTGACAGGTTGCAGGGAGAAACCCATTCGTTCTGGATTAATGGAACTGGAAAACAGAAAACAATTATCAGGTAAAAAAAACCTTTTCTTTAACCTTTGAAATTCACCATTTAAAAGAGGAGTCAGACCATCAAGGGAATTTATTACCAAAAAGAAAAAAATTTAGTGTCTTGTGAGCAATAATCTCTGGCTACTACTTCAAGAGTTAACAAAAATTCGCTGCAGTTACGACACATTGTCAGCCTTTGCTGTAAGGGCTTGATTAAATGCAGATAAGATGGATGTAAGGTGCAATTACATTTTAAATGTGGCTTAAAGACATGAAGCAGAATTCTTGGGTGGGGGAGACTGATGTTTTATTTCCTGAATTGTGTTTGATCTGTGTGTGCATAAAGAGAACACTTTGTTTTTCAAGGCTATTAATCTGGCACTTTTCATGAATATTCACAGATTTTTTTTTTACTGTACTGTGTTATACTTAATCTTCACTTCATTGGGATATATACTTTTATATATTTTTTTTATCATAAAGTTTTAGTAACAGTAATGACCAGTTCTTTATATTTTAATGGCAACTTTCTGATTGTTGGTTAAATATATTTCAGATTGAAGGCCAAGGACATGGTGCAGTATTTGACTGCAAATGCTCTCCTGATGGTCAGCATTTCGCATGCACAGACTCTCATGGACATCTTCTAATTTTTGGTTTTGGGTCCAGTAGCAAATATGACAAGGTAGAGTATGATGGTTCTATATCTTCTTCTTTTTCTTTTTTCTTCATTGTTTTGTTTTAAATCCATGGATGCTTAGAGGTTGTATTTCTTCTTCAGGGGTGGGTAAGCATCATTTATGCTTTCAGCTAAAGCTTGAAGAATCATATTTTAAGTATTCTAGAGATTTAAGGTTCAGTGAATATAGAGTTGTTAAATTCCTCTTCTCTGTAATAGACATTAGATAATAAAATTTTATTCAGTCATCTTTATATTTCAGAAAGAATAACTTTTTGCTTAGGCTGCTAGAGCAATCTGGTTTGTAATTCTAAATCTGGGCATGGGAGAGGTTGTCCATGAAGAGACTCTGAAATTATGTGAAATGTTTTATTTATATGAATAAAATGCATTTACCTGTGGTAAATATCTGTGACTTTCATAGGATTCCCAAAAATGTATGGCCTACTGATGTAGGTAATATTTTTAAATATTAAAGAGCCTATCTTAGATCAGTGATAAAAACTTAAAAATTGAATAGTTCATAGTTTAAGAAATGCCAAATAAACGAAAAAAATGTTGAAGTTACAGATGTCATGTGTGAGTTCATGTTAAAAATTTTGTGTTAATTTCAATAAAACTAGCAAAAATGCTTATAACTTCTTGGAAAATCATGTCATGTTGATTTTTTAGGTTAATATAAGTCACATGTACAGTGTACCTAAGAATTTTCTTAAATTGTATAAGTGATTACATTAGAGTTTAATTCAAAGAATATATTCATTGATTTCCCCTTGCAAAATGCTAATAAAACAATTACTGTTTAATAATTTAAAAAATAAGATAATGCATGGTATAGCTCTTTGAAAGTAATAGTACCCCTGAATTATTTATACCTAGATATTACTTTACCATTTAATTTGAAATTACACAACCTTAATTATGTTAGTGTTTTATGTATACAGTCTTTTCCTTGTTCCAGAGAAAATACAGAACAGCTGTTTTTCTGATCATAAAATTTAATGTAAAAATATAATAAGGATTTCTTTACCATTAATTCAAGAATATTCTTTGTTGTTGCTTAATACCATGATTTACATTAAAACATTGCCTTCTGTCAGGAATTTATAAATGATAAGTTTTTATTTTTGGATCTTTTATGGGCCTTTCTTTTTACAGATAGCAGATCAGATGTTCTTTCATAGTGATTATCGGCCCCTTATTCGTGATGCCAACAACTTTGTATTAGATGAACAGACTCAGCAAGCTCCTCATCTCATGCCTCCCCCTTTTTTGGTTGATGTTGATGGTAACCCTCATCCATCAAGATATCAGAGATTAGTTCCTGGTCGGGAAAATTGTAGGGAGGAGCAGCTCATCCCTCAGATGGGAGTAACTTCCTCAGGTAAATGCTCATTTTCATAGACCGCCAGATTTTCCATTTCTGTTGATGTCTTATAAAACTGCTAATTGGGTAAAATGTTGTTACTGCTTCAAACAAATGAGAAGTAAAGTGTTTCTTTAAAAGTTTCTCTAAAGTTCTTTAAATAATGCTTAACTATGTACTATAAGATAATTAAGGAACATTGAAGAGCAATAATCTTGGTCATTTATTTTTTCATTCAGCAGCATATATTGAGAATTTCTCTGACACCTCCAAACTAGTATTCAGTAGTGAATTAAAGAGACACAGTCCTTTTTTTATGGAATAAAATGAATAAACACAATTATAAACAAATAGTTAAAATTTGTGATAAATGATATTGAAGGAAATAATAGTATGAGGTGAGAGAGAGATTAAGACCAGATAGCTCATTCATATTGAAGACTGTTTTAAGAAGTGATTTAAAAATTTTAAGTTAGGGATGAAAGTGTTGAGAGCTTATTAGTGAAGTAATGGAGAGTGAAAGTCAAATTAGTTGAAGAATTGAAAGGGAGTTGAAATGGAAACGAGGTCTACAGACCTCCTTTTGACAAAAAATGTAGGACTAATTAAGTGAAAGTAATGGAGAGACTCAGAGGATTAAACCAGTTTTGTAATACATGCATCTGTTATATTTTAGATTAGAAAAATGTTTATGGAAATATTTTAAGTTCTGAATGCTAGCATAATGGCCAAAACTTACCAAGTAGATGTGAAGGACATATTTGGGATTAATATATAATGAGTAACTTTGAAATAATGAATTTAGATTCTGTTAAAGCTGCATCAAAAAACCAATCACACTGTTATTACAGATAGCGCACCTCTTCTTTTCCTTTAAGAATTGGGCACGAAATTGCAATGAAGGTGAGTGAACCTGTTGGATAGGAAGGGCTACTCTTGAAAGTAGACATGCCCATTCAGTATTGACGGTGAGGAGAAGCATTAAAAGAATAGTCCCTCCTGCTACTTGCAGAGAGTAGTACAGTCCAGCAGACCTGAATGTCTGGAATATGTGAAACTAAAATGTCTTATACATGGACATACCCTGAACTCAAAGAATCTAACAGGTAGTATTCGAGGAACCAAGGCAAGTATTCAGATTAGAGAAGTCTCAGTTATTAGAGAAGTCTTGATCATGGGACTGAAATTAAGATAAATGTCTTCAATCTCTTGGAGGGGAACTGACAAGAATCAGATCTTGCCCAGGTCTCAAAATAGGTACCTAGATTGGGATTTCAGGAACAGAGAAATATTAAAGTGTCAATGCTACTTAGTTATCATGGTTATTTTTTCTTCCATTTAACCATGTGTATAGGACTTTCACAAATAATATCTCATTTAATCCATATATATATATATGACATCCTTATTCTAAAAGTTGAGAAAATGAAAATTTAATAACATATATCTTGATCAAGTTAAGGTATTTGGAACCGCTGGGACTCAAAACCAGCTCTGACTCGTAGTTTGTTCTATCTTTCATACTAAGCTGCTCTTAAAGTAGTAAAAGAGTGTACCTGATCTTGACAGTAAGTGAGATGCCAGTTATTAGTACAGGACCACAAGAGAACCCACAGCAATAATTATGGCTTCTATATGAGTCATAGAATTTAAGTGTTCTAGGTCACAGAATTCAAGATAAACTTTTATTTTTTCCATTATTTTAGACTTAACCTAGTGCAACAATATAGGACAGAAGGAAAATGTCTTTAGCATCATTTGTAACTATATTTTTATTTGTAAATCTAGGTCTGCAATAAAATTTATTCTGGGAAATCTCTTAGAATTAGGTAAAATTAGGTGGCTGTTACAATAAGTTGGCTTCAGTGCAGTTTTTATATGCAGATTGTTACGTTTACATTTGAACAGTATACTTTAAATATGCTTCTTCAGTTGTAACTTGAGCTGTCAGATTACTCATTGATGTTCAGACGGGAGATATTTTCCCAGCAGGATAAGAGGAAAGGAACATCCACAGGCATTTTAACTTCTACCTCTATGACCTTGGATAAGTTTATTTTATCCCATTGAATTTTAGTTTTCTCTGATAAAATGAAATATTAGGTGCTTATTAATACATCTGATTTTTCCCTTTTCTTATATCTTCCTTACTACTAATTCTTCATTTCAGAATGTCCTTTGTATCTTCTCTTCCCAGCCCATTCTAGAAATCTGCTTATCGTCGCTTATATACCCACACACCTGATACTAATTGCTCTTTTTTCTCATGGCAGTGCTTTCATATATCTCAACACAGATTTTTTACCTATTCAGCAGGATTGAACATTCTTATATGCCTAGCATTGTGCTAGATTTAGAATTAGAATATTAAGGTAAATAAGGCAATCCGTGCTTTTGAGGAACTAACTAGTGGGTTTCCTTTTTACATTGGGCTTGAAGAAATGAAAGAGGATAGCAGGTAGTTCTTTCAGGGGTAGTCCAGAAAGATTTCACAGAGGAAATATAGAGTTGCCATTTTAGTTGGTGTTTGAAGGATAAGTTAGTATTTATGAGGTTTACTTGAATTGAGAGTATTGTAGGTAAAATCTCCAAAGTATAAAGGTGTTTATTCTTTTAGGAGAGCAGAAGAGTCAAGTAGTCCCATATGATGGATACAGGTGAAAGTTGATGCTGGAAAATTATGGTGGGTTAAAACACACCAAGTTCTTACCTACCTCAGAGGAGTTCATCCATCTCTTGCTTTCTCTCTGGAGTGTGCATTTTCTTGCTCTTCACCTAGATGACTAATTCTTTTTCTTCCAGTCTTAGCTCAAATGCTGCCTTCTCAAGGAGGGCTTCTTTGGCTTTTCTGATTCACCATAAGTAGTTCCCATCTCTGTTCCACATTTTTTTTTCTCGTTATCATCTTTAACATTTTCCACACTTCTGCATTTATATATGGATTTATTGTTCCAGTTTTCCCATTAGGATGTTAGCTGCCTAAAGTCAAAAACCTTGAATCCCACTCACCCACTATATCCTCACTTTTTTGGTGTGGTTCAAACACATAATAGACACTCAGGAATTTGGTAAATATATGAAGCAGTAAAATTTTTTGAGAAAGTTGGGTAATCAGATTTGCGTATTTTAAAAGAAACTGTCTTAAGATGAAATCCTACTTTTGCCACTTACCAGATATGTGCCTTTGAGTAATTATTTTGATTTTCTCATCTGTAAATGGAGTTAATAATGTTTCTTATTGAATTATTGTGAGGATTATATGAATGTCTGAATCATAGTAAACAATAAGTTATCCATGTCATCGTTATTTGTAGTAAATTAGGTTTGTGTTGGCATGTTCCTGGTTGTGTGTGTATGTATTTTACTGCCATTATTTCAGGTTAATCATTTTAGATCTTTTACTCAAGCAAAATTTATGTTTAATTCAGGATTCCAAGTGAGCTCAATTAGTAAAATGGTTTGACTAGTGGATCAAAGTGTCTTAGCATTTTGTGTGGTATTTAATAGGACTGAATCAAGTTTTAAGTCAGCAAGCAAACCAGGAGATCAGCCCACTGGACAGCATGATTCAAAGACTGCAGCAGGAGCAAGACCTGAGACGTTCTAGTGAAGCAGGTATCAGTAACACCAGCCGTTTAAGTAGAGGTAAGCAGTGATTGCTTTAAATGAAATATTTTTAAAATTGTAATAGTTTAAACAATAAAGAGGCCATTAACAAATATATGGCACATCCATAAAATGAAATCTTAGGCTGCCAGAATGATCATGTTTTTTAAGAGAAAAGTTAAAGCAAATTTATGAACCATAGGTATTCTTGGGTTTAACTGGTTTTGCTTCTTACATAGTTTTCCCAGAGTACAAAGCATATTTTAAAAATTAATGATTTTACATGTTGATGGTCAGTCAGTAGTTATGATTCGTTAGCTTATCTCATTAACTAAATAACTATGTTTGGTTTCATTAAACTTTTGCCTGTGGTTTGGTTCCTGATTTGGTAATTTAATTTTTTGCCTTAATATGAAGTTTCATGTGGGAGATAGTATAGATTTTGTTTTCTTTTATAAGCTTATGTTTCTAAATAGAACTTACTATATTAATTTTTTCACTTAGGCTCTGTAAGTTCTGCTTCAGAGGTTCATTCACCACCAAATGTAGGACTAAGACGTAGTGGACAAATTGAAGGTGTACGGCAGATGCACAGCAATGCACCAAGAAGTGAAATAGCCACAGAGCGGGATCTGGTAGCTTGGAGTCGAAGAGTTGTGGTACCTGAGCTATCAGCTGGGGTAGCCAGGTAAGGGGAGTGGTGAAGTTTATGTACCACAACTGTTGATGTTCATTTTGAATTATGGCCTGCAAAGTACCTTTTCAAGTTTCTAACTTGACTAGGAGTCATGACTCTGAAGGAAAGTTAAGTTTCAGTTACGTCCTTTTCTAGAATGATTCATGTGAGTGATTCATGTGAAAGATGGAGGGAGGGAGCAATGAGTTAAGGTGAGTAGCATATTTAAATCTTAGTTTATCTTGTTTAACTGTATTTTAAAATCTATTTGATGAAGTTATATTTTTTACGGATTTTGCTGTGCATACCATATACAGATAATTATAGTGAAATTACATGGTATTTACTGGTAATACAATATATAAACATTTTTTATATATTACAGTGGTTTAAAGATTATTTTTTATATATATTTGAATGTATACATACATAAGTACTGATTTGATATAATACTGCTCTTAAAGTCCATGTTGTGAAGGAGCTTTATATACAGTTTCTTTTGATTTAGTAATGCATTATTCATGAATGTGGTTCATATGAACCCAACTAATACTGAGCACAGTTGACCCTGGAACAACATGGGAGTTGGGATGCTGACTCCTGTACAATTGAAAATTTGCATATAACTTTTGACTACCCAGAAACTCAACTGATAGCCTCCTATTGAAGGGAACAGATGATAGTTAGCTAACACATATTTTGTATATTATATGTATTATATATGGTATTCTTATAATAAAGTAAGCTAGAGAAAGGAAAATCTTATTAAGAAAACCAGAAGGAAGAGGAAATGCACTCCTACTACTTTACTATAAAAAATTGACACGTGGAGTGTGTGGCCTAGGTCATGATCTCACTGTTCCCAAGTTCGAGCCCACATTGGGCTCTGTGCTGACAGTTCAGAGCTATTATGTTAATTAAAATTAAATGCAAATGCACTGATTGGATTCTAACAGATTACTATCTATACTATATAAAGATATCTCTATATTTACTAAAAAGTAAATAAAACAATTCACTCATAAAATGAGTAGGAGACATGAACAGACATTTTATCAAAGAGAATATATAGATGGCAAGTAAGAATATGAAAACATTCTCGACATTAGCCATTAGCAAGATGCAAATTAGAACCACAAGGAAATAATCTTTGTATACTCATCAGAATAGCTAAAATAATAAAATAGCACTGAGTGCTAACAAGGGTGTGGAGAAACTGGATTATCCATGCATTACAGATGGGAATGTAAAATATTACAGCCACTCTGGAAAGCAGTTTGGCACTTTTTAAAAAACCTAAGTGTGTAACTGCCATACTATCCAATAATTGCACTCTTGGGCATTTATTCCAAAGACCTTTACTCAAGCATATAGCAGCTTTATTTGTAATAGCCAAAACCTAGAAACAATCCAAGTGTCCTTTAGTGAGTGCATGGTTAAACATATTAGCTGTATCCACACCATGGATACAGCTCCGCAATAAAAAGGAATGACCTATTGATAAACAAATGGAATGAATCTTAAAGAAATTATGCTGAGTGGGAAACCAGTCTCAAATGTTATATACTTTATTATTTATGGACTATTCTTAAAATGACAGAAGTATAGAGGTGGAGAACAGATGAGTGATTGTTAGACTTTGTGGAGAGGAGGTCCTGAGGAGGAAGAGAAAGGTGTGGGTATGATAATTAAAAGTACACCACAAGGAATCTTTGTAGCAATGGAAATGTTCTATATCTTAACTGGGGTAATGGATACACAAACTTGCACATTGATAAACCTGAATAGGACTAAATAAACACACACAACTGGGGAATTCTGAATAATACTGGTGGGTTGTATTAATGGAAACATCCAGGTTGTGATCGTGTATTATAGTTTTGCAAGACCGTATTATTGGGGGAAACTGGGTAAAGGAGACAAGGAGTTTCTATATTATTTCTTAAAACTATTTGTGAATCTATGGTTATCCCAATAAATTTAATTTAAAAAGAATAAATAATGGGGCACCTGGGTAGCTTAGTTGGTTAAACATCTAAGTTCAGCTTGGGTCATGATCTCATGGTTCGTGGGTTCAGGCCCCATGTCGGACTCTGCTGACAGTGCAGACCCTGCCTGGGATTCTCTCTGCCTCTCCCCAGCTTGGGCATGTGCTTGTTCTTTCTTTCAAAATAAGTGGATAAACTTAAGAAGAAAATATTAAGATCAAAAAGAAAGTTAAGTCAAGGCCATTCTTTTCACAAGATTTAAATTTACTCTATTTTCCACTTAGAATTATGATCAGCTGCATTAGAGATTCTGCGTTAAGTAAAATGACAACATTAATATACTCTAGTAATAAAATCTCCACATTATAGAACTATTCCAAGTTTGAATATTAACTCCTTTCCAACTGAAATTTCCAGGGAAAAATTGAAGTTCAAATATTAAATAGCCCTGAAGGTCAAAAACTTTAAAGTTGTAAGAAATTAAAGTAAAAAATAAAATTCTCTTGCCCTTGTAAGTTAGGTTCCATGAAATTAAAGTTTACAATTAATGTTCTTCAACTTTTTTCTGTTGCTCATTTTCAGCTTGAATGCCTAGAATGAGTTGAAGTTTTTTCAGTAGCTGAAGTTATACCTATTTTCATTGGAGAGGACATAGTTTTTTTTTTTAGGACAACAAGAGTTATATTAGTTCAACCTCAAGGTTCTCCTATGGCTCTTTTTTTAAGATTTTAGCCACAAGAAATCATCTCAGCCCTACGCTGACATAATTTTAAAAGATAAATCCAATTTCTTGGATTGGAGCAGTAACCTTAAGAATAATCATGTTCCCAGAACTGAGTACTTGATTTGCTAGAGACCCTGAACAGAAATAGTAGGATCAAGTTCAAGTAGATAGTCTCTCTTTCTGGTATTTCAGTCAATTAATGCTAAATGTCCAGAGCTCATAGCCTATGCATTTAAACTCAGAAATTGTTATCATGTCCTCTACCTGAAAAGAAAACATCAGGGGTAGCATTCCTTTTATGACACTGAACATGCCTTTCAGAGTGAAATCAGTTGTAAAAATTGTAGATTAACATGTGTGGCTTTTAATTCTCTTTCAGTAGGCAGGAAGAGTGGAGAACTGCAAAGGGGGAAGAAGAAATAAAAACTTACAGGTCAGAAGAGAAAAGAAAACACTTCACTGTTCCAAAAGAAAATAAAATACCTACTGTTGCAAAGGTAAATAATAATTACTTTGATGTTTAATATTTTGCTTCATAAGTATAATGACTATTTTAAGGTCTGTTTGTAATTAATAATGTTAACATTTTTAAAAGAATATTTCATTAATGAAATAAAGTTAATATAGTTAATTCTTGATTATCTCTTTGGATGATCAGTAACCACTTTCATTTTATTTTACTGCCTTCAAGCATACCTTTTCTCCAAATGCCAATTATTACTTGCCCATTAAATGTAACAAGCTTAGTAAGCAAGATCTGTTTTCAGTTCTGACATTGATTGCACACTTTAAAAGTTTTTTTGGTTTTGTCCTATGCTTTTTTTCTGTTTCGTACCTGTTCTTATAGGTAAGTCACCTATGCTACTATAATAATAGTTTTTATTATCTCCATTAAAAAAATTAATTGTTTCTATTAGTTTGCCTTGTTGATTTCTGTCTTCCTACTCTGGAAAAACTTTTGGATCTAGTAGATTTCACTTGATCATGCCCTAATCTGAGAAAGATGTGTACTTATCTTCTTGAGTGTCAAAGAATCACAATGATCTATTCTCTTCTTTTTCTTTTTCAAACCATCTTAGCTTGGAAGCCTCAGAGCCTTAGAATACAAAACTGAAGTAAACTAGGAAGCTTACTTTCACTTACAAGTCACCATCTAAGTAGCAATCTAAACAAAAAATAACTGGTTTTTAAAACTATTGTATATTTGTCTCCCTTACAAGAACTCTATTTTCTTTTCTTTTTTCTTTTTTTTATTTTGTGGCTCTTCTTTTTAAGGGACTCAAGTGGTCCTTTGCTATTTTCTGTTTTCCCTTTTTTAAAGGTATCATACTCCGGGATCAGTAGGACCCCACAAAGGTTTATCTTAGTATATGAAGTAATCTTTTGTTTTCTGGGAGTCTTTTTGGTTGGTTGGTTGGTTGGTTATTTTTCATGGTGGCTAGAAAGCATACCCTTTTCTGAATCCTTTGTTCAGAATCCAAGGATGTGGGGATGTAAATTCATGTAATGGTGGTGAGAGTTTATATTGCTACCAGTTTTTTGGAAGGGATATGGTAATATCTATTAAAATTAAAAGAACATGCTTACTTTCTGTCCAGTGGTAGTTGGATTACTTTAAAGATGGGTTTTTGGGGTGGCACCTGGGTGGCTCAGCTGGTTTAGCGTCTGACCTCGGCTCAGGTCATGATCATGTTTCGTGAGTCCAAGCTCTGCATCAGACTCTGCACTGACAGCTTGGAGCCTGGAGCCTGCTTCAGAGCTGTGTCTCACTTTCTCTCTGCCCCTCCCTACTTGGGCTATTTCACTCTCTTTCTCTCTCTCAAAATTAAACGTTAAAAAATTTAAAAGACGGGTTTTTTTAATAAAAAAGTACCAATATAAATGTATGTACAGATATGTGTCTGTGCGCTCAGATACTTATGGTTTCTCTTGTGGCAACAACTAGAATGACTTTAGTGTCCATTGGTAGAAGAAAGGTAGGCTGTCCTTATATCTATATATCCATGAGATACTATTCAGCTTTTTAACAAAATGAGTTAGAACGCTGTTGCCTTGGAGAAATATTTATGGTGTATTTTTAAGTGAAAAAACAAGTACGACAGTAATGTTTATGACCTCGTTTTTTGTTTTTCAAATTTTGTAAACATAAAGGTTTGAAAGTATACCTACAAGTGTATGAATTGTGAGATGGCCATCTTTCATCTCAGAGTTGGAATGTTTTTTTCTTCTAATAATAAAAGATACTTAATATGCAGGTAGGAAGTATAAATACAAAAAATGTGTAGAAAACGATGATAGTGGTGGTGGTGATAACAGGATTTTTAGTAGTAGGTTTCATCCAAAAAAATATTTGGCTTAAATAATTGGAAATAATACATTTCTCTGATCTAAAAGCCTCAGTCGGTGGTTCTGGCCTAAGTATGATGACCTAGGTGTTGAGAACTGATGATCTTTCATTTTTCTGATTCTCATGTGTGAATTTGAACTCATGCCTCCAGATAGCAGCATTCTCATTTAAGGTTGCAGGATGAAGGATAAGGTCAGTGAGGAAAGTGCAGAGGGCACATCTGCTCTCCTGAGGAATGCGCTTTGAAGTTGCTCTGCAGCTTTGTGCCAAATTTCCAATTGGCCAGAATTGAGTCCTGTGAAATTCTGACAAAGAAAAAAATTTTTGTGTGCAAAAAAGGGAGAACACACGTTGGTTGACAACCAGCTTTCCCTTCCACTGCATTATTTATTATGGCATTAAAAATGTTAATGTTCTTTGATTTGGAATTTATCCTAAGGAAATAATAAAACTGGAGAAACGCTTTACAAAATAGAACAAATAGCAATTTTTAAATGAATTTGAATTGTAGGTGAAAATGTTAAAGAAGTAAGGTACATTACATTCTTTATTCATTACTTAAAATTTATGATTTTAGTTGACCTGTTTCCTTTTTATACCCTTTTAAATTTCCTAGAATTTCTGCACAATTACAAAACTCTTCAGTAATCCTTTTAGAGAGAATCCAGGTGGAGTGAATCTTGTGTCCTTGTATGTGAAAATGTCTTTTATTTCACATGGCTATTACTAGTAGCCCTTTTGACAAGAGTAGGGCTGAAGTGCAGGGCAGGGTTCTAGTGATGAGTGGTTGTGGAGAAGAACTAGAGAGTGGAGGTGAATGAAAACCAGGAAATGGTTGAATTCAGATTGCAGTATGATGGGTCTTGAAGTGCACATCTCCTTCACCTATACACATCCAGAATCTTTTTTAGGAGTACAATGCAAGACCTAAAGTTTTGCTCTTTTCTCTCGTCCTCCTCAGTGCAATATTATCACCCAACATGCTTGTGAAGCAGAACAAAACCACACTGTAGATGAACTCACATGACTTACACAGGGAAACTAATGGGATGCACAGAACAGATATTTGAAATAGCATATTGTCAGCTAGGAGAGGATATTGGAAACATGTAACTGTCAGCAGTTTTGGAGGTGATCCTATTAGATATATTGCAATGAAACACAGAACTCAGTGGATGACCTTATTCAAAGAATGTAAGACACTGCAAAATGAGTTAGTAAGCTGGAAAGTCAAGTTGAAGAACTCTCCCAGAAAGTGTCAACAGGGAATGAAATAATGGGAAGAATGAGGGAAGTGTAAAAAGCAAACACACATATTTATGTAATATGTATGTAAGTATATGTAAAGAGAGAGAGCATGTAAGATAAAAAATAGTGGTATAAGTATTATTTAATGAGTCTCTGAAGAAAAGACAACAGAGGAAGGAAGGAGTTGAAAAAATAACCTGAATTTTCTTAAAATTAACGTGGCTGTGTACCAGACAGGATAAACAAGGAAAAAATGATAGAGAATTTAAAAATTGTAAACCTCAAGTAAGCGCATGATAGATTTGAAAGCATGTAAAACACCATTCTGAAAGTTTCGTGAGAGACACAGAATCACCTAAAAATGAATATGAACTTGATTAATGTTATATAACTTCTTATTTGGTGTTAACAATATGAATTCCATTGAGCACCTCATAGAAGAGATAGGAAGAAATTGTTAAGGAACAAGAAAATTGGGTCAGGCACCTGAGTGGCTCACCATTCGTGAGCTTGAGCCCCAAATCGGGCTCTATGCTGACAGCGCATAGCCTAGGCCTGCTTCAGAGTCTGTGTCTTCTCTCTTTTCCCCTCCCCTGCTCACATTCTGTCTCTCTCTCTCAAAGATAAACATTAAAAATTTTAAGAAAAAAAATAGACTGTAACCTCTACACCATAGCATTTGTGCCAGTTTTTGATTGGAAAATTCAGTATTAGAACCAAGTGCTAACATTCATTGGTTCAAGGGATGGAAAATTACCTTTTAAGATGACAGTGCCAATGGAACCGTGCTGCTTCTAGACAGTTTTGCCATCTGCCACCAACTCATCCACCTGACAGACTTTCGTGCCTGCCCCTCCCTGTTGTCTACAAAAATTGGGTGGTACTGCTGCTGTCCCCATGGGCCCAGTGGAGACTGGTATTCTCAAACCCTGCATAGTGGTCACCTTTGCTTCAATCACCATTACAATTGTAGTAAAGTTTGTTGACAGGTGTGTACCGTGAAGCTTTGATGGAAGCTCTCCCTGGAGCTAATGTGGGTTTAGTGTCAAGAACATGTTTATAAAAGATGCTTGCCCATGGCACTATGGCTGCTGACAACAAAAATAACCCACCAGTGCAAGCAGCTGGCTTTGCAGTGCAGACTATTATCTTGAGTCATTCAGGCCAAATCAGTGCTGGCTATATACCTGTGCCGAATTGTTAACACAGCTCACACTGCATACAGGTTTGCTGAGCTGAAAGAGAAGACTGATTGGTGTTCTAGGAAGAAGCTAAAAGATAAATCTAAGTCTTGAAATCTGTTGATGTTGCCAAAGTTGTTATAGTTCCTTACAGGCCTATGTGTGTTGAGAGCTTCTCTGACTGTCCTCCTCGGAGTCATTTGGCCTTTATGACATAAGACAGTTGCTATGGATATAATTCAAACAGTGGACAAGAAGGCTGCTGGAGTTGGGAAGGTCACCAAGTCTGCCCACAAAGTTAAATGAATATTATCCCTAGTACTGGCCACTCTGTCTTAATTAGTAATGGAAGAGTGATCTCAAAACTGTTTGCCTCAGTTGGCCATTTTAAGTTGAAGAAACTGTTTAATGATAGTAATGCATTGTAAACTCTTGAAAGAACCTTTTGTGGATCACTTGGGGGGGGGTGTGTGTGAGAGAGAGAGAGAGAGAGAGAAAGAGAGACAATTTTAAGGAAATGAGTTTTAAAATCAGTACTTTTATTGGAAACAACTTGGCCAGAAATCTGTCACAGAATTTTGACATTCATTAAAACAAAGTTTAATGAGAAGGAGGGGGAAAAAAGGATATAGTTTCAAAGTCATTTTCTGTCACTTTAAAGACTTTCTTATTGTATGATGTATGTTCATTTATGATATATTGCATGCATATATTTGATGTCAATCTTTTATTGAAAGTAATTTTTATTCACTCTTTTCTTTTATATTTATGAATAGTCTTTATTTGCAGGTGTGAATTCTTAAATTTGTTGGGTTTGTCACCATGTTGGATTTTCTCAATTTTTTTAAATCATTGTTTGTTGTGTACTCATCTGCTGCATTCAGTCTGCAGCAGAAGAAAGATAGCCAACCACCTTGTGTTCTAGGCTCATAGGTGCAGGTAGTTTTGTGATCACCATTACAGTTTCCAGTTTGCCCCTGCTTAATGACCTATGTCTCACAGCCCATGGTCCTCTTTGTTATAGCTGTCCTGTAGGTTTAGTGTGGGTATAGGAGAATTTGTTAATCTGTATCACTTAATCAGAAAAAAAATTTTTCTAAACTAATTTATTAGCAAGTAAATTACAGCATTTCTCAAACTTGCGATATAACAAATACTTAATAATGATTTACTATTAAAATACTTGAACTGTACAGTAGTCCACTTATGTGATTATCTTAACTATGAATGGATTTCTTTAATAATTAAAAAATATGTAACTTTTAATGGAAAAAGCATGCTCTTTAATCATACTTTAATAAATTTACTTTTTTCCAGAATCATGCTCATGAACATTTTCTGGATCTTGGAGAATCCAAACGGCAGCAGACAAATCAACACAATTATCGTACAAGATCTGCATTGGAGGAGACTCCTAGACCTTCAGAAGAGATAGAAAATGGCACTAGTTCTTCAGATGTAAGATCTTAGCACATTCATAAATTTGTTGCCAGGTTTACTTTTTTTTTTAATAATATGACTTTCTTTGTATTAATTGATGTATTTATAGATGTAGATCAAAAATGATGTTTCTAAGTCTTCTAGTGATAGTGATTGATAGCTTCCATTTATTGAAGACTTATTAGGTTTAGTCTAGGCATGGCACACATATTCATAATCCCAAATGCGTAAAACAAATGCATATGAATGAATTATTCCAATTTTATGTATGAAGGATCTGAATTTCAGAGATGTTTAGATTACCTATATACCTAATTATTAAATGGTAGAGCAAAAATTAAACCCAAGGTCCTTTCTTCACTAAAGCCAACCTTTTAAACTAGTACCATAAAGCTCTAGGCTATAATTATAATAACTAGTTAATAGACATTTGGCAGTTTTGGTTAGTTTTTTTTTTTTATCTCTGTAGTTTATGACTTTCTCAATTTAATATTTTAAATTTTCTTTATGTATAGTTATTTCTGTAAATATTATCCCTATTAAATTATATATTCTTTCAACAAAGGCAATCAATTTTATGATCATAAATTAATCTTAAGTATTTACAACATTTCTCTTCCCTTCCCCACCATCCCAATCATCCCCTCCCCCCAGTTAGGTCAAAGATTCTGATCCTATTGACTACCATACATTTATGAAGCAATATTAGACATATACGGGAATTCTCTGAGTATATTCTACTCTGTAGACATGGCAGTAAAACTCAGACTGTGAGAATATCCTAACCAGAATTGAGAAGTTAATCTCCAGTGGCTTCAGGTCCTAGTATGGCCAGGTCGAAATGTCCAATCTAGTAAAAAGACCAAATATACTAAAACATAATTTTGATACATGACAATTTAGGTATACACATAAAACAAAATATATGTGAGCTAGTTACTTGCCTTTATAAAATATTATTTTTGAAAGATTTAGTATTCTTTTAGTAATATGTTTCTGTTAAATATTCTAAATATGATTCAGCTTATTAGAAACATATTTCTGCATACATCCATTACATAGGAAAAAGTTAACTAAATTCTTCATTTGTCCTCAAAACTAATTTGCTTGTACTTTAACATCCATTCAAAGCAACTGAATAAATTTCTAGAGGAATAGTTAGAGAGCAGAATATCACCTTGGGTACAATATATGAATGGAAACAATCCTGGTTTGTTTTTTTTTAGTTCAAATATTTTGTACTTCTGTGTAGTACTTCTTAATTTTCTACTAAGAATATAGAAGTACATTTCTTTTCTCTTTAAGGAAGTAATATATATAGTAAGATGAGAATAATTTGGATCATTTATTTTTTTTCAGTTATATTGAGCAGATACTAAATTTACTATTGGATTTGATCTTTTTCATATTTGCTTAGTTCTCAAAACTTTGTGGAATCATTGTATAATACACATTTTTCATTATTAAGATCAAAAAGAAAAATTTCCTCTCATAATGTTATTTTATTTAATTAATAAAGGAATACATCCCATTATCATCTTGAAAAATTCTGTGAATATGCCCAGCAAGTAATAATCTGAATCATTCTTGTGGAGAGTAGTCTAAGCTTTGGAGTAGCTTAGTTGCTTATTGTGCTGCCCACATTAAATTTCTTAACCTTTTTAAACTCTAATTTCTTTTATTTAAATAACTGTTCCTTATCACCAGTGGTGTTTTGTCTAGTTCAAATGGGATAATATATACAACATGCTTTGAATAATTTCTGAAATAATATTAAAAGCTTAATTAAGGTGAGCTGTTATTTTATTGGACCATAAAATTTTATTTGAGCAAGGGAGAAGTTGTATAAGATTTTGTGACCCTGCAAAACAGTTTTTTGAAGAAAATGGCTTCACTGTAATATCCTATGTTGTGCAGAGTATATTTACTGAAGAGAAACAGTGTTTGGATTGTTTTCAGTCCTCTACTATTTGTACAGAATAATATCAGAGTGTAACAATAAATAAAATGTAAACTCCTGATTTAAGCTTCTCAAAACATCTGTAGAAAAACCTACAGATTTTAAAAAGGCCCAAAAAGTAAAAATTGATTCCCATTGTTATCTTTAGAATTTGTGAACATCCAATATGTAAGATATATCAGGTATGTTAGTCACCTGAGAGATTGCTCTGAATCCAGTATTAATAGGTATTATTTTGTTGGCTACATTTAATAATTTTGTTGGATAAAAATATAAGACCTGTGTTTCACAGCTAATTAAAAACCAGGTTTTAATGGTTGTAAATATACTACATGATTGGCACTATTAGATATCATTGGTATTTCTTTTTTTAATTGTCATGTAATAACATAGAACAAATGAGATTTAAAAATTTTTTTGACATTCAAGATGCTCTAACATATGTTACTTCCCATTATGTTTGTTCTACATAATCACCCATGTGTAACCATTTGGCAGTGATGCATAAGGCAAATATTTGTTAGGTATATTTCCTTCAAACTACCTTACCCATTTTAGCATACATTTTTAATTTAAATCCATTAGTTAACATACAGTGTAATAATTTCAGGAGTAGGATTTAGTAACTGATATTTCCTATAATCATAGAAGGCTATTCTAAAACTACACAATAAAATATATGTGAAATATTTCTTAGGAAGGTGAAGTTGTTGCTGTCAGTGGTGGAACGTCTGAAGAGGATGAGAGAGCATGGCACAGTGATGGCAGTTCTAGGTAATTCATCGAATTTCTATTCCTCCACACGTAATATAAAATCTTTAGAAAGCTGAAGATTCTTTTTTATCAGCTACACATTTCGAAATTTCTTTGGGTTTAAAGTTGTTTTGGGGGGCACCTGGGTGGCCAGTTGGTTAAGCTTTTGACTCTTGGTATCAACTCAGGTCATGATCTCACTGTTATAAGATCGAGCCCCACGTTTGGCTCCAGGCTGACTGTGGAGACTGCTTGGGATCCTCTCTTTACGTCTCTCTCTCTGCCCAGCCCCCCACCCCCAATTAAATAAATAAAGTTAAAAAAATAAAATTGCCTCTTCTTCAGAGATCTTTTTGTAGTTGTCCAAAACGTAGGCGATTTTTTTTCTGATACGTTTTATCTTAGCAGAAAAGAAATTGGGGTTATTGCAACTAGATTTACAAAATGATGTTTTTAATTTATCTTTTTAGTTGATCTTTCAGCTTCTGAATCCTATTATTTGTAATAACTACAAATTAGTTTCATTACTTTGTTTTGAGAAATATTTAAGCATTAAATTATTATTAAAGTAATGAGATCTTGTAGAATTGTCTATATTATATAGTATAATTTGTTAAATGGTAATTATTTCTTCAAGCAGTGAGAATAAGCTTTCCTCTTCTGGTGTTCCTATCCCATTTGACCATGTAAGTGAGGATTCCTTTATCTCCTTATACTGGTGATCTCCATTGTTACAGGGCTGATCTATGCTGACCCTATAAGATTGTAGTACCAAGAAAGTTTAGCCTTTAATTATATTTAGCTCCTTATACTTAATCCCTGTCAGCAGTAGCTCTTAAACTTGCCGAGGAAATCAAGAGGTGGAGGTTATAAGAGTTCCTAATGTCAATGATAGCATCAAGGACTTTCCTATTCCTACAACAGTGACTCCTAGTAATGATATGCACACGCCCATGCTTGTGTCTGGGAGATTTCTGTATTTGAAACAGGGAAATAAAAGAAAAACTCTTTTGGCTTAGCAGTGGAAAATAGAGTATCTCAAACCATGAGATAACATAGAGGTTCATATATTGAAAAAGCAATAGTGGCTTCAGCAGTTATGGGTAGTTGTAAAGATCTTGGGCTCTGTGGTTTGTAGTTAGATCTGTGCTGGCATCAGATTTTCTGTAAGTGCTGAGTGCTCTGGAGAGTAGCAGCTGTATTTGGTAGGTGCCATTTATAGTGACCATGGGCTGGAGTTAATATAAATAAATGCTCATAAGTTGAGGACAGCTTATTCTTGGATAGATGTTTGCTCTGTAGATGCGTTCTCATGCATCCAGTATAGAATCTGAAAATATTTTTTAAATTTTTAAAAATTATTTTCAAATTAAAATAAGGTCATGAAATCATGCGAGAAAGCACCTTAATTATTTGATTCTTATCTGTAATGATTGTTCTAGGGGAGATATAAGTAGATGCCTGTTAGGGATATTGGGGACAGGAGTAAGAAATGGTGGTAGTAGAATAAAACTCCAGAAAAATCTGTTCCTTCCATGTTAATCTTTTTAGAGAAGTAACATCATCACTAAATATAGGAAAACCAATTATTGATTTTAACATAGTATAACTTAGATTTCTTTAAGGCATGTATTAGTTTTAAAATTGTACATCAGGTAACATTCTCATGTACTAAAATTAGAAGATATCATTACTGCATTCTTTATTTTGCACCAATATCAGTTCAGTAAAATGTGGGTCTTTTTAACGTACACTGAAAAGAAATGGCAAACATGCTTAGTAGTGATACATGAAACACTAAGGCGAGTAGTTTTCATAATCATGGCATTCTTTGAAGCATAAAGTATATCTAAGGTATATGTAGATGATAAGTAAAATCTGTAAGCACACCCTTCCTACTAGTCCAGAACACTTCAGACAGACCCTACCTCACCATCATTTAACATCCAGCTGTCATGAAGGTACCAATGCTCTACTATCAAAACTCCAGTGGTGAAGCGGTCCCTGCTCAAAAAAGTAATCCCTATGCCTCCTCCTCAATGTTGATATCTCTTTGATACCCAGAACTATCTTTCTGCTGTTGCTGGGATTGAGGAAGGTGACCCTCTGCTCCTTATTTTTATATGCCCCACAATATTTTGAACATATGCAGCACTCCTCAGAAATTGATTTTTTAAGTTTATTTATTTATTTTGAGAGAGGGAGAGGGAGAGAGAACCCAAGCATGCCCCCACCTGCAGTGAGGAGCCAACACAGGGCTCAAACTCATAAACTGTGAGATCATAACCGAAGCTGAAATCATGAGTTGAATGCTCAACTGGCAGAGCCACCCAGGCGCCCCAGAAATTTATAGTTTTGTTAAAATCATAGAAGGCACTTAAATTCATTGTTTCAATTAAAGCTATAGCCTTATTTATCTTAAAATTTTTTTTGAGATGTTGATAAGTAAGTTAAGCCTACAGAATTTTAAGAAACTGTTTAGACCATGAGTTGAAAGTTAGGGAAATATTTTTAGCTAATTTAGTATGTTCTGTCATTCTTTATTGTGATCCCTTTATATTTATAAAACAGTCTTACAGTATATCTTCTGTTTATATTTTTTAAATCCCTTTTTGCTTTCTAGTGACTACTCTAGTGATTATTCTGACTGGACAGCAGATGCAGGAATTAATCTGCAGCCACCAAAGAAAATTCCTAAGCATAAAACCAAGAAAGCAGAAAGCAGTTCAGATGAAGAAGAAGAATCTGAAAAACAGAAGCAAAAACAGATTAAAAAGGAAAGGAAAAAAGTAAATGAAGAAAAAGATGGACAAATATCACCAAAGAAAAAGAAACCCAAAGAAAGAAAGCAAAAGGTGTTTTTTTTAAATATAAACTAATGTTTTCTATGAAAACAAAGCCCACATTTTAAGAGTACCATTGATAAGCAAATATTGTTGAGGTGTACCAGCAAGTAGTGTTGGAAAAAACTCAGAAGTATACAGTAGTAAAGTATAGTATGTCAAAACATACTTTATTAAGTTTTAAATGATTAGCACATGTGAGTATTTACTTGTAGAATTATCATATTATCAATATTGAGCATTTAATCTTATGAGCAGGGGGTTTTTTTGTAGTCTCGGGATTTATTCATTTGTGTATGTAAAAAATTTAAAAACATACAGTTTTATTAGTCTTTTAATGCTTTTTGACCATCCTTATTATTATTGCTGAAAGTAACCAGAAAGCATAGAGCACACGTGACCTGGAATAATAATGACAGAACTTGTGATAGTTAACCACAAGGCAAATAAGAATCTAAAGTAGGATACTACTGTTGTTAACAATCTTTCATTAATTTACAGAGAATATGAACCATAATTAGATGATCCTTAGGTCAGTAGTAGTATTGATTTAATTACCTCATCTTTATTCTGGGTAATTTGAGACAAATCAGAGAATGTAAGAGATAAATGTTAGGGAATTAAGATCTGTCAGCTCTTGTGGAAATGTAATTCATTAAAGAAAAATAAGAACTGTTTAACTTTTGCTCTAGAGTAAATGAAATACAAGGGACATGTTTCTCTTCCCCGAAAGACTATAAATAGAAAGTATATTTGGTTAAATAAACACAAGTATTTTTTTAACCTCTTTTATTTTTAGAATTTAATATAACTTGTTAATTAAAGAATTAAATATTAGGGAGACTATCATTATCTCAGGAGAGCTTTGAAAATTTTAAGAATGCTTCTGTTTTTAGTTTTTATTTTATCTGCATCATGTGAGGTTTTGTTTCAGCTTTATAATTATTAATTCCAATTCCACATCCAACTATTCTTATTACTTATTTTGCTTTTGTCTGGAGATGATTTACCAAAGAGTATCACACATATGTGTACTCTATTCGGACCCGTTATTTTATGTGGTACACAGATTGGTTGAAGAAAACTGATTTAGCCTTCTATCTATTTTTTTCTTATCTCAAGACAATTTTGGTTAATTTTTGAGGTTTACAGTGTTAAGTCACTGTGAGAACATAATTTTTTTGTTCTAAGAGTGCAGTTTACGTTACCTGGTTCCTTTTGATTTGACAGTTGTGCATAAACCAATACCTTAGGCTTTTTCATGCAATGCCACATTTGGATCCACTGTTACTGTTTGGCATATTTTATTGTCACCATTTTTCTTGAAGTATTACAACAGGATCTGTGTGCCACTAAATTTATGTGGGACGGACTTTAAATATCAAGAGGTAAGGCTATTATAGACCGTGCCCTTTAATTTGGTTTCTGTACACATGGTTTGGTATTAGCCTACCAATAGATAGATTGTTCTTATTCTTTAGTTTCCTTGTTATCCCAAATAAACAGTGTTTTCCTTCTAATGCATAAAGCCATAGAGCTGGAAAGTAACAGAGATCATTAAGTAATAATTTACTTCAAGTATGAACAGATGAAGTTATTTTTCATATGACTAATTGTATTCAAATTAATTAAGCAAAAACTGGTAAGGCAGATAAAGAAAATGCTTATTAATAAAATAGAATTCTCCAGAGATGCAATAAAGTCATCTCAGACGTATCTGATATGTATATGTCTGTTACACTGTCAGGAACTCTGGAAACCAGATAAATAAATTTTTATTGAAAGCTTACAATGTATAAAGCAATACAGTGGATAAAAAGAAGTGTAAGATATAGTACTTACTCTGAAAACAATGTGTGATTAACAAGTTGCTTGAATGCCCCAAGATAAAAATAAAATATCACATTGTCTAATATGTTTAATTGTCAGATTAATTTTAAAGATGATAACTTAAATCAAATAAGGATACCTTTTCTTTGAGTTTCAGGTAAGGTTTCCAGAAGTAAGATGTGAGGTGGATCTAGAAGAATTTCCTTGAATAGAAAGGAAAGATATCAATTATGTGTATCTACAAAAATAAAAAAATTCAAATGATGAGGTTGGAAATTTGAGGAATATTCAGTGCATTTTATTTCCTAACTGGTTTTAAGTGATAGAAACCTACTTTAAATATTCTAGGTTTCCCAAAAATTATTGGGGAATAAGATATATCATCATAATGATTCTTGGCTGTGTGATACCAAAGTCTTACCTTTTTAAATATTATTATTCTTATTTAATAGCCAGCTTAACCTGGTTTCGTGTAAGCATTCACTATTTTAGTCGATATAGGTGTTTTCCTTATAAGGAGAAATATTTACTATAATTAGTAGCCCATATTGAGGCTGGAATTACCAAATTTCAGACTTTTCCTACTTTTTTTCTTTTTATTAAGTCAAAGGAAACCTTTTTCACACATAACTTTAACTCAAAACCTCAATGTATAAAACTGAAATCTGTGGCTCTAATTTTTTTCTTTTTCAACTTTTTATTTAAATTCTAGCTAGTTAACATATTGTTTATGGTTTCAGGAGTAGAATTTAGTGATTTAGTGATTTATAACTTATATTTAACACCCAAAGTGCTTATCACAAAAAATGCACTCCTTAATACCTGTTAACCATAGCCTGTGCCCCACCTGCCCACCTCCAGCAACCCTCAGTTTGTTCTCAATAGTTAAGCCTTTAATGGTTTGCTTCCCTTTTTTTTTTTCTCTCTTCCCTATGTTCATCTGTTTTGTTTGTTAAATTCCACATGAGTAAAATCACATGGTATTTGTCTTTCTGTATTTCACTTATCATAGTACATTCTAGCTCCATCCATATTGCAAAGGGCAAGCTTTCATACTTTTTGGTGGCTGATATATATATATATACACACACACACACATTTCTTTATTCATTCATCAGTAAATGGACATTTGGGCTCTTTCCGTAGTTTGGCTGTTGTTGATAATGCTGCTGTAAATGTTGGGGTGCATGGACCTCTTCGAGTCAGTATTTGTATCCTTTAGATAAATACCTAGTGGTGCACTTGTTGGATCGTAGGATAGTTCTGTTAACTTTTGAAGAACTTTCGTAGTCTTTCCAGTGTCTGCACCAGTTGTTCACATCCTTTTGTTCTGAATGTTGTCTGTAGGTTTTAGTTTATCTGGTTCTTTTTTATGTGGTGATGTGGGGAGATTGAATAACTATACTGCCACTGCTGCCATCTTCCCAGAATAAGGTTTTTTAATGCTGACTATATATTTTTGTTCAAAGATCTCCCCCACCTTTTATTTAACTACCTTTAAATGGCAGATTGAGAGATGAATTCTTTTGTGATAATATTACTTTATAATGTTCTAAACTCTTAGAGATTGGCTGTAGGAGAACTAACGGAAAATGGTTTGACATTAGAAGAATGGTTACCTTCGACATGGATTACAGACACTCTTCCCCGAAGATGCCCATTTGTGCCACAGATGGGTGATGAGGTACTTTGAATCTTTTAAAAACAACCTTTAAACTTTTTTTTATAGCTCTTGAAACAGAACTGTAGAAAACTGCAGCAATCTCATGAAGTATCTCATTTTTAGATGCTTGTGAGTTATGTACAGAAAAACTATAATTAGGAAAGCTCTAACCTTTTTTGAGGCCGCTTGCCACTTTAAATATTCCAATAGTAAAAGCTAAATATTGTAAGAGAAAGAGAATTTTATTAACATTTTTAAAGCTAGTATTCTTTTTAATAAGAGGATTCTATTGCCAGCTTTTTCTTTCTAAAAAAATTTTTTTTCTTATTTTAAGGCTTAACTATATAGCATGTCAAAGGAAAAAGGAAATTTAGCATTTTGTTTCTATTTAGTTTTATTTCATAAGTTTTCATTTAGATACAATGTTTATAGTTCATTAGATCTTTTAAAATACCTATTATCTTAGAATAAGAAATACTTCATTTTTAAGAAAATTTGATTGACCATCATACACTTAGGAATTTGAAATGAAAATGTAAGATCTTAGGTCAAAATTTCCCACTCCAGGGTTCATGTCTTCTTATTTTATGCATAAATGTTAAGAAGCAGAGTCCTCTGGTATCCAGATTGGCAGTAATAAATTAGAAAGTACAATATGAACTTCTTTAGCAAACCACGCTAATGAGCAGTAGAAAGTGGCAAATGATGGCAGATAGTAAAAAAAAAAAAAAAAAAAAAAAGGAAGGAAAACAAGGGGCGCCTGGGTGGCTCAGTCAGTTGAGCATCTTTTATTTGGCCCAGGTCATGATCTCGTGGGTTATGAGTTGGAGCCTCATATGGGGCTCTGTGCTGACAACTTGAAGCCTGGAGCCTGCTTTGGTTCTGTGTCTCCCTCCCTTTCCACTCCTCCCCCGCTCAGGCTCTGTCTTTCAAAAATAAACATTAAAAAAAATAAACTGAAAGAAAGAAAGAAAGAAAATATATAATGCAAGAGTAACTCTAAAGAACAGTCAAAAAATTCAGAGACCCTACTTAAGAAGACTTAAAGTGCACAAAACATTCCCATGTTGGTCTAATTGTACAGTGATAGATCCTTGAGCATCAAGAAGATGCTTCGTTAAATTATATTGATTATTTCCAGTGATAGGTCCTCACAGATATTTGAGCATCAAGATGATGCTTTATTAAGTTATATTTACAATTACTAGAAAGTGTGTATATCTTTGTAGAATAATTTTCTTTCAAAATTTTAAGTTGTCTTTTTAATCATTGATGCTTAAACAGGTAAGTTTTTATTATTCAACAAGCATTGTTCCTTCATATGAAATTTCAAACAACTGGAGCAATAGTGATTTTAATGAATAGAATAAAAGTATGTGGAATAATGGATATCCCAAAGTCTTACTATAAACTTAATAACATTTAAAAAACTTTTAATAGCATTTCTTACCAATCTGTGTTATTTTTCTGTAGTGGAGAGAATAGGTAGTATCAGAATACTATGTCATGTACCACTTCTACAGGATGGTAGTCAAGTGGCAAATTTGACCTTCATAAAATAGGAACAAATATAAGCCTTGCTCTCTTTAACAATAAAATATATTTATATAAATTTTTTATTTTAAAGTTTTCTGAATATGTACATACCACTTGCTACCAAAATAAGTGAAGAATAAACTGATCATGACTCCTTACAACTTAGTTTGTTACACAATGTAGGTCAACTTATTTTTAATCTAAAAGTAAAACAGTGAAATAAACTGCTCATTTTATCCTCTTAATGTGTAACCAGAGTAATGTTGTTTAGAACACTTTATGACTAAGTGACATTAGGACAACATTAGGAAAAGAAGTGGAAAAAATATCAAAATACTAGAATTTCTTTCTGTTCAAAGAACATTAAATTATCTCTGCATTTTTAGCTGATACCTTGCATCTTGGGTTAAAGGAAAAATTCAAGTTTTTAAATTGTGACTTTATTTACTTTTAGGTTTATTATTTCCGGCAAGGACATGAAGCATATGTTGAAATGGCCCGGAAAAATAAGATTTATAGTATCAATCCTAAAAAACAGCCGTGGCATAAAATGGAACTACGGGTATGGTGTTTATTATTTAAAAGGTGTAATTCTAGATTATGTAGAAAATTGTATTAAATGGTACTCTTTTCACTGTATGAAACTGTTTCATGAAGATACCTTTTTTAGTTGAAGCAGTCCTGGAGAGTAGAAGGTATTTAATTTTCAGAGAGACACAAGATTGAATTTATATACTCCTGTATTTTATAAGTTGGGTACAAAATGTAATTATAGAGAAATAGTACCAAACATCTAAGGTAAACTTCATATTTGTGAGTCAGGATTTCTAGATTTATCAGTATATCTAGATTTATGTAGAGGTCTCTGGAACTACATTGGAAAACTTTTATTTCAATGAAGTTTTCCTCTTTTTAAAATATTTATTTATTTAATGTTTATTTTTGAGAGTGTGTCAGTGGGGGTGGGGGTGGAGGCATAGAGGATCTGAAGTGGGCTCTGCACTGACTGCAGTGAGGCACTGTCGGGCTCAAACCCACAAACGGTGACATCATGACTGAACTGAAGTCAGACGCTCAACCTACTGAGCCACCCAGGTGCCCCTACTCTTTTTTTACATTTTTATTGAGATATAATTTGGGTACTATAAAATGCACAGATTTGCAATACACAGGTAACAAATTTTTACATGCACAGGATAATCCCCACTTAGATCAAGACTGAAATGAAGAAATATTTTAATTATGTATATTAGCTTAAATTGTGAAGATGGTTTCTTATTTTTTATCTCTTTTTCAGGAACAAGAACTGATGAAAATAGTTGGCATAAAGTATGAAGTGGGGTTGCCTACCCTTTGCTGCCTTAAACTTGCTTTTCTTGATCCTGATACTGGTAAACTGACTGGTGGATCATTTACCATGAAGTAAGGGCTATAGAAAGAGGCATTGGTTTCTTAGTATTGTAAATAGTTTGTCAAGATTCAGATAAACTTGAACGTTTAGATATTTTTAGGTATGTGACCTAATCAATTTGTTTCTGTTTGTAATTAGATACCATGATATGCCTGATGTTATAGATTTCCTAGTCTTGAGACAACAATTTGATGACGCAAAATATAGGCGGTGGAACATAGGTGGGTAATTTATTTAGAAGCCGTACATGTTTGTTATTTTTTTATTTACTATTTTTAATAATTTAGAAAAAGATAATCAGAAATTATCTTGCCATTTCTGGGAATGTTGATAGCGAAGTCAGTTATGGTGTCAAGTATTTAAAATAACAGTGACTCTTCAACAACACAGGATTAGGAGTACTGACCCCTGCATAATAAAAAATCTGTGTATAAACTTTTAATTCCACAAAGAGTTAACTACTAGTAGCTTACTATTGACCAGAAGCCTTACTGATGACATAAACAGTTAATACATATTTCATATATGTATTATATACTATATTCTTAAAATAGAGTAAGCGAGAGAAAATGTTATTAAGAAATCATAAAGAAGAAAAAATGTATGTATAGTACTGTACTATATATATCGGGAAAAAAAATCCATGTGTGAATGGACCTACACATTTCAAACCTGTATTGTTCGGGGCTTGATTTTCCTTTTAGTCTAGTTCATGCTGAAATTCTAAACATTATCTCTCTCAGATTTGGTAGCTCATTAGATTGCTTATAGCTGTTTCTTAGCCACTTTATGTGTTGATTTAAATTTTCTTTTAAAAATATAACAATTCAAAGTTCAAGCAAAAGATGTCTTTCAGTTCAAAATGTTTAATAATTTGGACTGGGGCCAAAGCTAAACTGACATTTTCTTTTCATTTTTTTAATCTGTTATGATCCTTAAACTTAATATTGTAATCAAGATTCAATGAAAGTGTAAAATTCTTAAAAGCTTCCAGACATTTAAGATGCATTCATTTATGTATACATGGATGTGTAATTTATTGGAGTTATTTGTTTTTTTAATATTCAAACAGGGGTACTCTTTGGAGTGGCATATTTGGTTTGGAAAAACCACATCAGTTGACATGCCAGTCCATCTCTCTTCCAGTGCCATTGTAAGGCATTGGCATGGTGATTTGTTTGGTTTGGTCATGGTGAACTTAGAAATTTACATATGTGTGCTTTAAAAAGAAAAATTAGAGAAATACAAGTTACCAAAATTGAGACATGGGAATTATCCAAAAATTTACATTCCATGTAAATTCCATTACACCATTTTTCTGGAAGCTTTGAAAGATATGTTCCATCAAATAAGAAAATGAACCAAGAAATCCAGAACAGGAAAGAGCCAAAATGAATTCCCAATAATAGTCAATAGAAGTCTCAGGATAGCATCTGTCTAGCAAGTCTATGAAATGATCAGTTCAGATGATGTTGTCCTAAGAGCAGTCTTTAGGAAAAAAAGAAAATGGAACTGATGAATTATTTAACATGTTTGACTTTGTTGGAAATTAAGTTGAATGTTTTATAAAAATGTAAGCTTTTAGAGAATGTGGGAAGACTTAATTGTAAATTCAGAGAAAACCAACCACAAAAATAGTGAAGCAGTTATGGAAAAAGGGAATTGTATACTGTTTGGCTCTGTACCAAACAATATTTACATAGTCATAAAAACAAAATAAATTAAATAAAATACACATAAATTCTTTATACTGGAGAGACCAATATTTAATGTCTAAAATTAATGAGTGAAGCCATAGTTCTGTACTCATTTAGAACTCTAAATAAATTCAAGAAGAAATTGTTCCAAGAATTAAAGATGTTTTTCTTGGTTTTGGTTATAAACCTTTGGTACACTTGGTTTTTTAAATTATTTGCATGTGTTACAAATACATTTTATTTATATATTGTTTTATTTTAGAGAGAGAGCATGAGTAGGGGAGAGGAACAGAGGGAGGAAGAGAAGAATCTTATGCAGGCTCCACACTCAGCATGGAGCCCAATACGGGGCCTGATCCCAGGGCCCTGGGATCATGACCTGAATCGAAATCAAGAGTCACTCAGCCAACTGAGCTACCCAAGCACCCTTAAATTTTATTTTCTTAAAGACCTGCATTTGCCAATAAATTGCAGAATAAATATTAACAGTCAGAATTCAGGAATATTCTAGAAATGAGCTGATAACAACCTGTGTCTTCAGAAATGTTTTAAGTTTACTCTAAATGGTATACTCTACTCCTTGTTTAATTTCTTGTTATTCTATAGTATTGTTCCTTGTGGCTAGGCATTCATTATCCAATTCCTCTTCTTTAGCATAATGCCATCAGTATTTGTAAGATCATAAAAAAAATGGTTCTTTGAAGCTCATCCTTATGTTTACTGTAAGGTTGTAGTGATACCAAGAATGCTGTGTATTAATTATAGGGTAGCTTCTCACTAAGCTCACTGTCACTAATATGCATCTGAAGAGCAAATAGAGACTTGATCTGGTAGTAGATTTTGTTTCCTGCTTAACATTAGCCGCTACAGTGCTTGAATTTGCATTGGAATGGGTTCCAATGCATACCCATTCAAAGTTAGATAGAATTCAGCAACATGCATTTATGTTCTGTTAACTTACTCTTGGCTCCAGCTTCCCTTTTTGTCATTAAATTTCTTTTATCTTGTTTTTTGTTTTTTATTTTTTTAATTTTAATTCATTTTATGCTGTATGTCTCCATAAACTTCTAAATCTTTTTTTGGTAAAAAATGAGAATATAAACAAATACTTTATGGGTTTGAAAATGAACTCAGATGAGTTCTAAAATAACTAATTTGTTCAAAGTAACACAGATAAGTTTTTTGAACTCAAGTCCTTCAGACCCTAACCTATGCTCACCAGGAGAAAATCATTCTGTGCTGTGAAAGCCAAGGAAGAGGAAAGAGTGGGAAGAGTGATTTACAGTTTTCATAGGACACAGAAAGAAGCTGAGAAGATAACTTATTGGGTCTTTTGGGAAAGCAGTTTTATTAACATGACAGTAGGGTAAATGCAGTTGGGTAAGGAAAGAGACACAAGGAATGCTATATGTTTTACAAAGATTAGTTGTTTTTGTTTCTTGTTTTTATAGGAAAGGGAAAGTGAGTACACACACACACACACACACACACACACAGGAGTGTTACAACTTCAGAGTGATTGACATGAAAGGGAACAGATTGAAGGTTTTGTTTTTGTTTCTAGACTGGAGTCTTGATTGTTGGAGGAACTGCCTATAGGAAACAATTAAAGATAGACTTTAATTATTTGTTGAGTAGAAATTATTTAAACTGTGCTTTTATTTAAATGAAAAGTTTGGGTGTAGTCCATTCTAGAATGGTAAAAATGCTTAAGAGTGAATTTCCTCTGACCCTAATAAAATGTAAGAAATGGTATTGGAAATTGGTAAGTCATACTGGTGTGTTTATTAAATAACTTTTTTCTTCAGTAATTACTAATTTTGTTTATTATTTGTTTATTTTGGCCTGTGTAGGTCACTGTTTATATGTTTTCTGAAATCATACAAGTAGTTTAGATTTTGGGGGAAAGGAGTAAGAACTGTAGCAGCACATTTCAGAGTAATGAGATGGCTTTTATTCTTGTCTAGGTGATCGTTTCAGATCAGTCATAGATGATGCCTGGTGGTTTGGAACAATTGAAAGCCAGGAACCTCTTCAGCCTGAGTACCCTGATAGTTTGTTTCAGTGCTATAACGTTTGGTAAGGGAGTGTTTGTTGTATTTTAGTTTAACTTGAGTTATTTAAACACTTAAAGCAGTTTTTTTTTTGTAATGTGATTTTATAAAACATACAACACAGTATTTAGATATTTTAACATAAGGATTTTCCTTCCTTTAAGCTGGGACAATGGAGATACAGAAAAAATGAGTCCTTGGGATATGGAGCTTATTCCTAATAATGGTAAGTGTATGTTAGGCTTTTTGTGCCTGTGTTACAAAATTAATTTCTTAAGTAAGGAATGTGATTTGCTGACTTGGTACTGCATAGGGTTGTTATGAAGATCAAACAAAATATTTATTCAGCAATTATTATTGCATACCTGCTGTGATCTTGGATTGAAGGTAGGGATGGCATAGCATTTAACATGATACACATAATCATTGTCCACTTGGAATTTATAATCTAACAGTGAAGTTTGAAATTAGTTAATTATAGCAAAATATGAGAATGTTCACTCCTAGAAGGTGAGCATTTGGGAGCAAAGATTTTTTATTTTTGACTCCAGCATAACACTTAAAAGTATAACATAATATTAAGATTCAGGCTTTTTAGTGAGACATCAATTCATACCTTGTCTCTGCTATCTTCTATCTGGGGTCATCTTTTTTTTTCTTTTAATATTAATATTTATTTTTGAGAGAGAGAGAGAGACAATATGAGCAAGGGAGAGGCAGAAAGAGAAGGAGACACAGAATTCGAAGCAGGCTCCACAGGCTCTGCACTGTTAGCACAGAACCTTACATGGAGCTCCAACCCACGGACCCCAAGACTGTGACCTGAGCTGAAGTTGGGTGCCTAACCGATTGAGCCACCCAGGAACTCCATGGCAAGATCCTTAAAAGACTCAAAACTTCAGATTTTTAGGTCTTTAACCTTTAAAATTCTGTAAACTAATACCTTACAGGGCTGTTCTGAGAATTAAATGCCATCGTGTGCTTAAAGAGCTCTTTATAGAATAGTCTGACATTTGTAAGGGCCTCCCAAGAGTTGGTTAGTTTACTACTAATGATAACAGTCGTCTTGCATATGGCCTGATACACATTGCCTTAGGATTTGGGAGTCAGGCTCGGGCAGTAAGCAGAATCTCTTCCTGCAAGTTACATTTTCCTTCTACCTCAGTACCCATTTTTGTTTCTGTTTTTTAAAAGACACAGCACACATAAGTGTATCTGCATATAAAAGGACTTAAAAAGCTGTATATTCCAGAATATTAAGAATGATTATTTATAAAGGTTGACAATTTTTCACAGTGTATCACTTTTCCTCTCAGGTCAGAATAAAAGACTTGACAAAGCAAAAAGGAAATAGATCTTGTTACACAATAGAAATAATCATTTATACTAGAGTTGTTCACTAGTTATAGTATTCTTAAAAGTCAGAGAAAAGATAACTTGGAAATTTAAACTCAGTCGTTAAACTTTAGAAATGAGGAAAAACGTCATGCTCATAATTATCTAAAACTAGTTCTTTCTAGAAATTATCACCTTGAAAATTTAATACCACCAACGTATTTTTTCATTTCCTTGCTAAATTAGAGCTGTTTGTAACTATAAAACACACAGCTTGTAAAGATGTTAAATGGCTTTTCTTATGATTTTGAGTTTGAAGTCAGACTGACATCAACTTTTTTAAAGAAAACCTAAATATTAGCACAGAAGACTAAATCTGCTTTCTTTCTGTATATTTCAGCTGTATTTCCTGAAGAACTAGGTACCAGTGTTCCTTTAACTGATGTTGAATGCAGATCATTGATCTATAAACCTCTTGATGGAGAATGGGGTTCCAATCCCAGGGATGAGGAATGTGAAAGAATTGTTGCAGGAATAAACCAGTTGATGACACTAGGTAAATAATTACAGTAACATAGCAGTGTATAAAAAAGCCGGCAAAAAGGAAAGGAAAAGTGTTACTTGAATAAAAAATTTTTTACAGTGTCATGTCAGTGGTTTTCAAATATTATTAAGTGGAATGTTTTTTTTAATGAGGTCTTACATAGAACTCAGGTATGTAGGACAGGTAAAAAAGGGGTTACTCTAGGTGAATTAGAGAGTGAGGGCTCCAAGAAATGCCAGGGGTACCTCTGAAAACTCTGGATCATTCAGGACCCAACTTGAAATCCCTCGACGTATTTAAGCTGACATGATGTGAACTGGGAGAAGTAGGGCTGAGTGCTGAATTATATTTACATGGATAGCTGTACCAGTTTTCCCCTTAACTGTATGAATATATATACAAGGGAATACTTGCAAGGTGATAAGAGAGAACACTGAAGTGCTTTGTCTCATTTGAAAGAAAGAAGGAAAGAGAGAGAGAAAATAAAGAAAAGAAAGAACAATGACCACAGAACATTTGGTTACTTGAGTTAAGGGCTTCCCAAACAAGTCTAACTGATGTGGTTGGTAGCAAACTCCTCTGTCAGTAAGGAACCAAACTTAAAAGAGGGAAAATAGATAAATAAGAAGAGGAAATTACTCTAGAGACACATATTGGATGATATTTTCATTTGAAATCTTTTTAAATATGACAACTCTTCATTTAAAGAGTGTGTAAATATAATCTTAAATAATTAAGTAGTATTTAGCATAAGAAGTTACCTTACACTATTGTGAATGAGCAAAAAGTGGAGAGTGATCTTTATTAGGTTTTAGATTTTACCAGTTTACTGTGTGCCATTTGGTCAGTGACATTGAGTCAGAGACTTCTGAATCTGTTTCTTCTTCCATACTTGCCTGATATTTCACAGAATTATGTTGTTAATATAAGTTTTGAGAAAGGTTACTATGAATGGGATGTGTTACAATGTTACAGAATGATTATCAAAAACCCACAGATTCAGGACTGGCCAGGTTGTAAGTATAAGAAATATATGTGTACTTAATAGGTCAGATTTATATATTAATCTGTCATCTCTTTTCTTGTAAGAAATCTAAATAACAAATATCTCTAGAATTCTGCAGTGTAAATGGAGACATAATAAGAAGTGAGACTCTATTACGCTAGCTAAAGTGTATGCATTTTCCATGAAAAGACCATGGCAGTCTAATGGTTATATGAATCAGAACTAGTCTTAATTCGAGCAAAGTAGTGAAGTCTTGTTAAACCATGAAAAATAAACCTAAAAACTGATTTTTTTATTCTAGATATTGCTTCAGCATTTGTGGCCCCTGTGGATCTGCAAGCCTATCCCATGTATTGCACTGTGGTGGCATATCCAACGGATTTAAGTACAATTAAACAAAGACTGGAAAACAGGTTTTACAGGTTAGAACCCATTTGCTATAGCTGCTACCAAAAGAAGACTAAATAATCCTTGGGAGTTTTCAAACCTTAATGTGCATACATATCACCTAGGGATTTTATTAAAATGCAGAATCTGGTTCAGTAGTTTTAGTAGGACATGAGATTCTGCGTTGCCCTGGGATGTCATTCTTCTGGTCTGTAGACTTGGAATATGATTCAGATACAGTTTTTTCTAGTTGCTAAAAATGAGTTTGTCCTGTCTTCATACTGTATTTTATAATGCAAGCAGAGTATTTCATTTCTCCCAGACATCACTTGAAATGTTTGTTCCTGGGTTTTTCATAGAACAATATTAAAAAGTTGTAGGGTTTTTTTTTCTTATTTTGCTTATAAATACCTGAGAAAAACAAAGTTAGGAAAGTACAAGGTATTTTTCATACTTAGAGTCATTCAGAGATGGGATAGAGTTTAAAAAAAAGATGTCTAATTTCAATTAATTTGCACCTTCTAGTTAGTAGTTTCAGTAAACATGGAGTTCTAATCTGAGACAGGCATTGTAGGTTTATTACCTAGAATACCTCTTCAGAAAAGTGAATTTAAGTCTTAAGTTTTAACATAACGAAGTCATATTTTCAATTTTCATGACTTTTGCTCAAAAGACAACATTTTAATTTAAATCATTGCATTAAAAAAAATTTCTCTTTGGGGTCCCTGGGTGGCTCAGTTGGTTAAGCATCTGACTCTTGATCTCAGCTTAAGTCCCCATGTTGGGCTCCACTCTAGGCATAAAGCCTACTTTTTAAAAAAAAACAACAACTTACTTTTGTGAGCATTTTGATATTACTTCAGTTTTTTACATTACTTTTCATTTTAGCTTAGGGGAATTTTTATTCATACTTTGTATATTTTAATATAAAATGTGCCTTTGGTTCTTTTTATTCCTTAAATTATAATTCTGATTTGGTACTTTCTGTACCTGCACTGAAAACACCATTTATTATTCTTTAACTCACTAAGGTTTTTTCAACAAAAGCATTATTGACATTTGGGAGCTAGAAAATATTTTATTGTGAGGGGCTGTCCATACCTCTACCCTTTGGGTGCTAATAGTAACCCGTCGTTGTAAAAGGAAAAATGTCTTTAAACATTGCCAACTAAGATGTTAAGACCGTAGGTTCTAAAGATTTTTCTGATCTTGTTAGGTGCTTCTGCTGTTGCTCTTTTGGTATTTGTCAAAAGCATAGAGATGAGGAGGAAATACCAGTGATGGGTGCCTCCCAGGAATCTTAACTTCAAAGTACACTTCCTTAATCTTTTTAACACCACATGTTAGAAGTTTAAGAGAAAAGGGAGAAGAAAATTTTAACTATATCCTTCCTTGTCCCTAGACCCCTAAAATTGCTAAGCGTTAGGAATTGCACTTAGTGCTTCAGAGATGGAACAAGATAGGGAGGGGAAGAAAACAGAAAGAAGTGTTCCTGTACACTAATGTTGGACTATAGCTAGAAAGATAAGCTCCTGACATCTCCCACGATTGTTGTGAATGTACTTTCTCATAGAAATACTGCTCAGTATGGTAATTGCTAACATGTCGTGTTTTTCAGGGTACATTATAGCTTAAATAGGCTTATTTGGCATTAGCTTAGCTTACTAGTCACTTTAAGAAAAAATCTTGGAACACAGTCCTTATATAGATTAGAAACAAACTACCTGTTTTTGAACCTGATAATATAGACCTGAGTTATGTTATTTTAAAAATGATGCCTTTGTGTGCTTTTTTTTTTTTTTTTTACTGCTTCAAGTTTTTTTTTTTCCCTTGTTTGCTTCAGATTTCTTGCAATTTATGATTTTCCTCTCTGATACTTGTGGTTCAGTCTCTTGTTAAACTACTCCTGTCTGTTTGCCCTATTGGGCATGTTAATCTATAATACCTTATTTTACACACAGTTTTCTATAGAGTATCCTGAATATGCCTGTGATTCTGTTACTAAAATAAGTCTTACAATGCTGTATGAAATGCACAGAGCTTTCGGTATGCTTCTGTATTCACAATTGTATATGATATTTGTAAAATTACATATAATTGTGTTTCTGTTCACACATCAGTTATCATTAGTGTTTTCTGAGCATGTTCTTTGTTTTAAGTGGGATATTAGATGATATTTTAGCAGTCATTGGATTTTTCTTTACTTTCAAAAGAAAAGAAGGCACTGTAACATGTCTAATCTAGGGTGACATTTTCTGTGCAAATACACAAAGCTGCTACTCTTGTTTTTCCCCTACCCAAATGAGGTTATATGTTTTTTTAAAATAGCTTTTTAAGTGGTGAGTTTTGTAATTGAATTGAGACTGCAGTTGAAAAGTTGGAATGTCTTGATTTTAAATTGTGTGGAAATATTTCTAAATAAAATGAGGTTAAGACTTCTATACTTTGTTTGTTTAAGGCGGGTTTCTTCCCTAATGTGGGAAGTTCGATATATAGAGCATAATACACGAACATTTAATGAGCCTGGAAGCCCTATTGTGAAATCTGCTAAGTTTGTGACTGATCTTCTGCTACATTTTATAAAGTGAGTAGTTTTTCCACACTTAATTATAATTAATTAATGTCAATATTTTAAAATTAAAAAATGTGGAAATATTAAATGCATTTATTTTTTTTATATGATATTACATGCTGTACTATAAACTGGTTCCACTCAAAATAGGATGCATACAATGTCTGTCTAAACATTTAGTTTATTGCCTAATATTATGAAATCATAAAAGTCATGTACAGTTGTATTCTATAGTTAACATTAAGAAATATGGATCTTTCTCTAAAATCCAACTGTTACATAATAATAGTAAGGGTTAAGCATTTGTAGAGTATATAATGTCTTACCTAAAATAATTCTAAGCCAAATAATAATGCAGCTGAGAGATATCATTATCTGGAATTAATACTTAAGGACACAGTTGTAGAGGTTTACATCTTTAATTTGCATAGTAATGGAGTGTCTGCCATCTAAGAATTTTTCATCTTAACATTATATTGCCCCTGACAAGTTTGTAAACAAGTATTTAAGTAGTCTAGCAAGTTACTAATTTTAGCTTCAGGATTCTTCTTAAAAGTCAGGTTTACTTCCTCATTCATTGATCTCATACCAAGATGATAACTACAGCTCTTTAAAAGGGAGCAGCTCTTTCATTTTTTTATCTTAATGAATTTTTTATATAGCCATAGAATGAATTGAGCCTTGTAAACTGAAGTCAGAGGTATGACTCATGTTTTGTCTAACATACCACTCTTGAGTTCATACTGAAATTATTTATATTGGATAATTTTTTCTGGTTAAGAAAAAAGAATATATTTCATAATTTAAGTTTAAATACTCAGCTACTGACAGCTTTCATTTTTCCATGAAGGGATTATTGAGGCTTTTTAAAAAACATCTCCAACTTCATTCTCATTACTTAATGTAATTATTAGGGCCCCTTTTTGTGGTATTAGTTAGGTTTTTTGTTTTTGGTAAAGAATGTAGGTAATTTCAATATAAGAAAACATTAAAGAAAATTAGTAAGATAAAATATTGTGCCCTACCCTCTACCTTACTCTGTAAGGAAATCTATTGCCTTTCAAATGGTTTGGGAATTATTTTTACTATGCCCCTTTCTTCCCCTAATTTTACTGGGGAAAACTAAGACTAATTAAGAATTAGTTAGCTCTGGAAGACTGTTTATATAACTTAGTTATAATGGCTTATAATATTTTGCCAATAGTTTATAGTCTATAATTTTGGTTATATGTGTATGTATGTACGTTTCTGTTTTCCAAAGAGGAATCAATAGCATGATACTGTAAATTCACACTTTGGTGAAATAATTTAGATGAAACAATTATTTTTATATTTAGAATAATCTATAAAATACTTCTTTCAAATTGTTACTTTGAAATGCCTTGTAAGAATAGATTAATATTTAAAGTACTTATGTATATCTGAAAATAAATCTCTGCATTTTTTAGAGGCATATAATTTGATTATACATTTGTAGTTGACAGTAACTTTTAAATACTAGGTATATCTAGAAATTTTTAATATTATATTTTTTAATTATTTGGCCAAATTTCAAGCATTAGGGTATATACTGATGTGATGTAAGAGATACGTGAGATAGAAATGTGTATTTATTCTCTTAAAATTTCGTAGATAAATTTTAAGTAACTAGGAAAAAAATAACAATATCTGTATGAAAGTTTAGACAGGGATTACATCTAGCTTATGACAGCGGGGTTTTAGGTACGGGGAGAGGTGGGTTAGGATGTTATGGACAAGGTAGATATAGATAGATTCAGAGGTTAGATGAAAAGAAAGCCATTCTAGGAACAAGGAGTGGCCCAAGGGGTAGGAAAGTGTAAAGACTTATTAAGGGAATTAAGTAATTTAAACCAGGTGAAAGTACATGAGTAGAAGCAAAAAGGATACAATGCAATAAACATGAGTTGGAGTCAAGTCACAGAGAGCCAGGAATGCATGCATTTCTAATATTAATTGATAGGGAAGAGACAGAAAGCATTAATAGATTGATTGCTATACTGACCAACTAAGAGGTGATGAGGGTTTAATTTATGGAAATGAGAAACAAGCAGAGGCCAGGAGAACTTGGCCTATACTGACCAACTAAGAGGTGATGAGGGTTTAATTTATGGAAATGAGAAAGAAGCAGAGGCCAGCAGAACTTGGCCAGTGACTGGGTGTATAAGGAGACAAGGAAAGGAATAGTGAAAAATCATGCATTACTATGAGAATGGTAATGCTGTTAAAAATAGGAGGAGAAAGAGTGGGGAGTGAAAATTAGGTTTAGACATGTGGAATTCTAAGTTATGATAGGAATCTCAAGCAAAGAGTTAGGCCAAATTATAGGAATTTGGAATTTATTTACACATGTAAACTGCAGCTGTATAAGGTTATCAGGACAAAAGCTGTAATGTGAAGAAAAGATGACTGAAGGACAATATTTTAGGGAATGACTATAAATTCTTAAGAATGAAAAGAAGAAATTAGAAGACTGGAGGTATCTTAGCTTTCCCTTGTGTCTTAAGGAATGAAAGAGGGTATCCCACACACAGCAGCACCCTGAGCAAAGACCAGGAGTGAGAATTGGGTTTGGTGTATTGAAATAGGCCAGAATGGAAGCTCCACATAGGCTGGAAGGGCACGGGCAGGTGTTTGGGTACAGGGTTTTGGAGTGAACCAATGAAAAAAGCCTTCTGCGTCAAGCTTTATCTTAAAATCTGGTTTTGGTAACAGATTTTAAGGGTAAAAAAATCTCATGACTCTAATCTTACATACTAACATTTCCTTGCTGTTTAGGGATCAGACTTGTTACAACTTAATTCCACTGTACAATTCAATGAAGAAGAAAGTTTTGTCCGATTCTGAGGTATTTAACATTTCATTATGATCACAATTTTGGTCTTTTTCTATATATATAAAAAGAAATTTACACATAGTGGTTTTCAGATAAACACTGTAATAAAAATTATTTTTGGCTAATGTTGTAGTTTCCAAAAAATAGTTCAGCATTTTCTTGTTACAATTATTAAAAGTATCATGTGGGGACTCTCTAATGAGTCCATAAAGTATTCCAGCATATACGTTACAGGTTTTCCAAAGTGTAAAAGTGATTACTGGTATATGAACAACTGTGGTAGATTCTGTTAATTTTAAAACATATAACGAAGTCTAGAATGTTTAATGAATCTGAAAAATTCTTATTTCAAAGGAAGAAGAGAAAGATGCTGATGTGCCAGGAACTTCTACCCGAAAAAGAAAGGTAAGATTTTTTTGTTTAAACAGAAGTACTTTATATGAATTAAAGTGTATTAAAAGCAGTTTTTAAACTCTTAGTATTTTTAAAGACAGATTCAGTATTACTTCCAAATCAGTTTCCATTACACAATACGTGGTTTTCAGAACTAGGTGAATCATATTTTCTATTTGAATTATTGCATATTATCTAATTATGTAAGATTGCATTAAAAATACAAATTTTACTATATAAATGTTATTCTGTTAATGTTTTATTTTAGTGTATTTGAAGCTGTAATTAGTTTTATTTTCTTAATATATTTGAAATTTTTCATTTTAGGACCATCAACCTAGAAGAAGATTACGTAACAGAGCTCAATCTTATGATATTCAAGCATGGAAGAAACAATGTCAAGAATTATTAAATCTCATATTTCAGTGTGAAGATTCTGAGCCTTTCCGCCAGCCAGTAGATCTCCTTGAATATCCAGTAAGTATTTTTGGAAATATTTTCCTTACCTGTCCGCTTGCTATATATCTCACACATGACAATTAGCTATTTAAGTTACTATTTATGGTTATAGTTTATTTCTTCATTATTAAATACATATTCTCATCTGTTTGGTTAAATGCAGCATTTAAGTTGAGTAATATGGCATTTAAAACTGAAAGAACCCCAGACTAAGACTCTAAAATATTAGATTATGATCCTAGGACTCCCACTTACCAGTGTTGCAACTTTGAGCAATTCATTTCATTTTTTCATCTGAATATTATTTTTTACTATTTTCTTTTTCACACTAATTCTAAGAATTTATTATGGCAGTTATTTAGAAAACAAGAGTAACATACCTAACCTTCCCTACAGGATTATGGATGAAACAAAAACACATTGAAATAATTTTTCAGTTGTAGCAATATCAACAATGCAAGGTGGCATAATTATATTTATGGAATTCATGGTAGAGAGGTTGAGGTAAACCTGATCTGAGTATTTATTTTTGCATGCAGTCTTAGCAATCTAAATATAGTTTAAAGTGATATTTTTTTATTCCTTTATTCTGTTATTAGAGGTTACAGTTCAGGTAACATTCATGGTTTCAAATGAAAATAAAAAAATATTTTATAAGAGACCATGACCCAGATGTAATCTCAACTGACTTCATTATCTATTTTTTATGTGTGTGTTCTAATTTGAAATGATGAATGAAAATTGGGAAATTTTATCAGTAGATAAATAACATAAAATGCCTTTTGTTGTAATTTAAAAATAAAGAAACCTGGAATCTTAATTGTACAAGGAAAATAATTTCAGGATTGTGATAAACTGGGCTCATTTGAACCCTACGTTCCAAAAAAAAAAAAAAACCTAAAGTACTCTGGTTTTCAGTTCTGTTTGTTTTTGCAACCTGTGATTTCACTTGGTTTCTTGCAAGCCCAACTATGTATTTCAGAGAACATTATAGTTTATCTAGTGCTTGCAGATGTTTGTATTCTAGACTTTTCCCCAGAAAAGAAGAGATAGATGTAAACTTCAATGTTTAGATTCTAGAGGCACAAGAATAACATGATGTAGAGACAGAAAAAGCCATGCGATCCAAGTTAAGGAAGGAAATTAGAACTGAGATCCCACTAGGATTGTTGAAAGACTTTACCCTCAAGGAAAACAATAGTATAACTTCCTCCACAAGGAAAATATCTGCAGTGTTCTGATGTCAGGAGAGAAATCTCTCTTAGCTGGCCCTATTCATGGATTTAGAGTCCAAATTTACAGTACCCATCTGTGTAGAAATTCATCAGAGGGAGAATAAAACTAATCCCTAACCAAAGAAGAATTAATGATAAAAAGAAATTACAAACAATGAGGGAACGATTCATCATAAATATGACAGAAACAACATATGGAAATACTAGTACCCTCTTCCCCAAAACTTGACATAGTAGTTACTACTGAAATACTGCATATACTTCATCAGATCTAAAACACCAATAACTTACTTTATGCACCACCAAGAAAGGAAAAAATGCTGCCAATTAAACTTGGTTTTTTTCATTTTGGTTTAATAGGTGGAGGGATAAGCATAAAGAAAAAAAGATGTTATTTGAGGGGGGAAAAGGAATGAGGCTGATACTTTTAAAAATTTAAACTAAGGGCACCTGGGTGGCTCAGTCACTTGAGAGTCCGACTCAATTTCAGCTCAGCTCATGATTTCACAGTTCGTGAAATTCAAGCTCTGTGCCAGGCTGAGTTGACAGCACGCAGTGTGCTTGGGATTCTCTCTTTCTGCCCCTCCCCCTCTTGGTGTTTTCTCTCCCTTCCTCCCTCCCTCTCTCTCTCCCTCCCTCCCTCTCCCTCTCCCTCTGTCTCAATAAATAAATAAACTTTAAAAAATTTTCAACTAAAGACTTTCTGAAGATGAAATGTTAAATCATTGGAATTAAAACTCTGAAAGAAAGATTAAGAGATTATGGTAGACGGGATGAAAAAATTCAAAACATAATTTACAGGAGTTTCAGAATGGAAGAGGGGCAACTTTGAGGAGTTAATGGCTGAAGATTTTCTAGATTTGATAAACATTTGACAAAGCATGACTCCTGAGGGGGATAGAGATGGGGAAAAAATATCTTTACCTAGAATAATAGTGAAAAATCAAAACTCTAAGGACAAAAGAAAAATGTTAAAACAGCCATACAAAAAATATAGAAAAGACCTATTCTCATGCCTCTGCATAGTATTATGCATGTAGAATCTAAACATTAAAGCTTATATCTTTCTCTTCCTTAATGGGGGAAAGTCCAGAATACAAACACCTGTAGAAAGAGAGAGAGAGAATGTGTGTGCGTGTATAAAAAACTATATTAAAAAACACACGTGTATATATATATATAGTTGCCTTATGTATCCAACTCTGAATACAGGTGTAGCTGACTCATTGTTGAACTGAGGGTCACTTTAGCAACTCTCCAAGATATACAGCTATTTGTTGAAAAAGTGAGGACAGGAGCTGCTACTTACTATATCTGGTGCACCAGTTATACGCAATGTTCTTACAGACTGGTATATAAGAATGTAGTCTCTCTTCAGTATTCAAAATAATGAGAACAGTATTTAGAAGTTCACCTTCCACCAGCCGAAAGTATTAGCAGAGAAGTAGAAGAAGCAAGAAAAAATTTTAATTTAATCACTTGTCTCTCATGCTACTCCTTGATGAGGGTCGTATGAAGACTTAGGACTATTTACTGTTTTTTATTATTACCACCGAGGAGAAGAGAAAACTGGATTTATCTGTTGTTTATACTTCAGAATTAACTTTAACTGCTAGCCTAACTGTAGCAGAATATTCACAGCAGTCATATTCTTCATATTTCAGCTTTTGTATGAAAATATTCACATTTTGAGTTTAGTCAGATACATAAAGCAAGATTTTAAAAATTAAAATTTTTTTATGGAAATCAGCATGCTAAATGAATATTCAGCAGAGATGTATTGAATGGTTATCACATACCCTACTGAGTAATAGAAACCTAAGACAGGAACCAAAAAGTGTTCTATATATATTTAACATTTTCCTAAAATCTGCAAAGTTTTAAAGCCAGAATGTCATAATGTTTAATATCCATATAATTAAAGTTTCTGTGGAATTGGTTAGTTACCCTTAAGGAGTGAGAGAGGTTGGACAGCTACTGTTCAAATGATGTTACCATTGCATAAAGCAGTTTTATAACTCCTTTAACTGTGCTGCCCCCTCTCCCCCTCACCCAACAAGCTATCTTAAAAGTGAAAGTTTCAGTCTTTGGGATGTTGTTATTTATTTTTAAGATCATTTATATGATTTTATTACGCGGGAAAATCCAAAAACGCAATTTTCACTTTGGACATGTCATTCTTTTCTATTTCACTATCTTTTTAAAAAATTTTTATTTTAATTACACTCAGTTTCAGCTGTTAAATACAATGATTCAGCACTTTCATACATCACCCTGTGCTTATCACCACAAGTGCACTCCGTAATCCCTTCTTGTAACCATCAGTTCTCTATAATTAAGAGTCTTGTTTCTTACCATGACTCTCTCTCTCTCTCTTTTCCTGTTGCTTATTTGTTTTATTTCTGAAATTCCATATATACACATATATCTGACTCATTTCACTTAACATTATACTCTCTAGCTCCATTCATGTCATTTTAAATGGCAAGATTTCATTCTTCTTCATGGATGAATAATATTTCACTGTATATATAGACCACATCTTCTTTATCCATTCATCAGTAATAGTGCTATAAACTTAAGGGTACATGTATCCTTTTCAATTAATGTTCTTGTATTTGGGTAAATATCCAGTAGTGTGATTGCTAGATTGTAGAGTAGTCCTATTTTTAACTTTTTGAGGAACCTCCATACTGTTTCCTGAAGTAGCTGCACGAGTTTGCCTTCCCACCAAGAGTGCATGAGTGTTCCTGGTTCTCCACATCCTCGCCAATACCTGTCATTTCTGTATTTTTTATTTTAGCCATTCTGACAGGTACAAGGTGATACCTTATTATGAGCATCTTTTCATGTATCTGTTGGCTAACTATAGGTCTTCTTTGGAAAAATGTTTATGTCTTTTGCTCATTTTTAAAATCAGATTGTGTTTTGAGTGTATATAAGTTCTTTTTATATTTTGGGTACTATCCCTTTATTGGATATGTCATTTGCAAATACCTTCTCTCATTCCATGGGTTGCTTTATTTTGTGCATGACACCAGTATATTTTGATAATTTTGTATATGTTATAAGTACCCAAGCAATCGCTCAAAAAATGTATACATAGAGTTACAGTCATGAACACAGTACATGAATCAAATGGAATCTGTTAAAGTGACCAAGGAAGATTGGGGAGAAAATAAAAAAACAAAACAATAAGATGACAAATGTAATTGAAATCATACAGAGTGATTTCCAACCACAGTGTAAGCAAACCAGAAATAAAGTAACAGGAAAAATCTCTAATCACTTGATTGATGACCAAATAAAAATACTTCTGAATAATCTGTGAGATCAAAGAAATCTTTTGGGAAAATAAACACATTGAACTAGTAAATGAAAATGAATACAATATATTAAAATTAGTGGGATTAAGCTTAAAAATGCAGGGCAATGTACAGTACTAAATAGTACATGCGAATAGAAGAAGTTTCAAATCAGTCATCCAAGCTCTCTCCTTAAGAACCAAGAAAAATAAAATTAAATTAACCCACAGCGAGCAGAAGAAAGGAAATAATAAGAAATCAATGCAACTGAAAAACAGAAAAACATAGAAAAATCCATAAAACCAAAAATCTGGTTCTTTGAAAAGATCTATGAAAGTGACAGATCTCTATTATGAAAAGAGACACAAATTGCTAATATCAGGAATGTAGTAGAAGGTACCACTACAGACCCTGCAGATACCAAAAAGATTATAAAAGGAATACTACAGGCAACTCGACACATACAGTTATGACATCGTAGATGAAATGGACCATTTCTCAGAGTACAGACTACCACAACTCACCCAATAGAAATAGATCATTTGAATAGCCCTGTAACTAGTAGGGAATTTAATTTGTAATTAAAAGCTTTCAAAACAGAAATGTCTTAGGTCCAGAGGTTTTCACTGTACAATTCTACCAAAATTTAAAGAATTAACACAAATTCTACATAGTCTCTTTCACAAGACAGAGAAGAGACTACTTCTGCACTCACTCTGTGAAACCAGTATTATCCTGACATTAAAACTGGACCCAAAAAATACAAAAGAAGAAAATGCAAAAATTCTTAATAAAATGTCAGCAGATAGAATTGAATGGTATGTACAAATGAGTTTATACCATGACCAAGTGGGCTTTAATCCAGGGATATAAGGCTCATTCAGTATTCAAAAATGAGTCCATGTAATTAATCGTACTAAAGAAGTCAGATGATCATATCAGTAAATGCATATGAAAAAGTGACAGAAATAAATATTTATTCAAGAATGTACATATTGGATATGGGATTAAATGGTAGAGTCAGCATTGCCATAAGAGGAAACAAAATGGGGCTTAAAAGAAAATTTATTACACTCACAAGTCCCAGAGATGGTGTCGCTGAATGCCTCTTAGAGCCACAAGGGAAACCTCAGGTTTTGGTCACATGGCAGAAGGCAGGAGCAAGGAAGTGCTTAAGCCAGAGCCTTTATTAAGGTTTTTATGAGAAACACAAGGCAGAGCAGGGTAAACACTTTAGGACTGGCTAATTGGAATAATTCCAATGGGCATAGGGATGGTCTCTAGTTGTCTGGTACCTGGCCTTATGACAATTCAGGGCAGAGGAACTACTGACTTACTTGGTGTATGTAAATTAGATAAGGAGGTGATTGGTGTACATATGAAAGATGTGTTTTAAGTGCAGCCCTGTGCTATCTCTAAGAATTGGTTAGTTCTGGGAGGGGCAGACTCTCCTCAGGTCTGTAAGGATCCCCAAATGCCAGAGCATCAGGAATACAAAAGATATGAAAATAAAATTAACATAATTAGCCCTCCAATGAATGGATGCCAGATAGACAAATACATAATGTAAGAAAACACCACCATTAATGATAATTTAAAAAGAAAAAACTCTTAAAACTAGGAATAAAATGGAACTTTGAAAATGTGATAAATAGGGGCACCTGGGTAGCTCAGTCAGTTAAGTGGCCAAGTTAAGCTCAGGTCATGATCTCACAGTCCCGTGGGTTCGAGCTCCATCAGGTTCTGCTGACAGCTCAGAGCCTGGAGCTTGCTTCGGATTCTGTGTCTCCTTCTCCCTCTGCCCCTCCCCCGCTCACACTGCCTCTCTCTCTCGCTCTCAAAATAAAATAAAGACATAAAAAATTAAAAAAATAAAAAAATGTGATAACATCTGTTTAAAAATCTACAGCTAAATTATACTTAATCATGAAAAACCAAATGCTTTCCCCCTAAGGTTGGTAATGAGGCAAAGATGTTCTCAACACTGCTTTTCAACATAATAATGCAAACTCTAGACAATGAAACAGGGTAAAAAAAAAAAAAAGAAATAAAAGGCATATAGATTGTTACAGAAGAAATACAACTGTCCATATTTGTAAAAGATAATACTATTTGATCATAAATTTAAATTTGATGGTGCAAACTCAAGCTATATTTTGAAAAATATAGTTATATACTTCTGGGCTATGGAAAAGATGTATTACTACTCTTCCCCTTTTAAAAGATACCATATTTAAATAATTTTATACCCTTCTGTTTCTGCTTTTACTTGTCTGTTTTTATTGCTTCTAATCTATTGCCTTATTTTATACACAATTGACTAGATGGATACTTTAGGTGATTCCACTTCTCCTTTGTCTAATGAAGTACATAGGCTTTGTGACAACTATTTGCATTCACAATTCCTGAATAATGCAGCTTCCAATTGCAGTACTAAAGGTGAGGTTACTAGAACTCAGGCCTCCACACAAATGGGATATTAGCATATTTCCATGATTTTATCTCATTTTATTTTTTATTTTTTGGTGTCCTTATTTTAAAGTTACAATTATATTTCAGTGAGTCAAAGCCTTTAGAGTACATAGCTAGTATAAAATTTTGAGTTTATTACATGAAACAAATTTGTTATAAATCTGAGGTTTTTTCCAGTACTCTTAATCCTCTTTTTCCAGAACAGCTCTACCCTTTACCTCTTCCTCAAAAAAAAGAAGCAGAACTTAATACCTTCTTGAATGAGAAGAATCCTGTCTTGACTTGAATAAAAGGGAAGGGACATGAAAAAAATAAAAATTACTAGAAAAAAAGCCTTGATGAGGAAAATATGGGATTATTAATAATTCTGGGACTTGATTTCATCACAACAATTAAATGTGAATCCCTGTGCAGAGTAGTAATGCTTTGTGGTAGTGATGTTAATAATAATACCACCTATTTTTCTTCTCTTAGGACTACAGAGACATCATTGACACTCCAATGGATTTTGCTACTGTTAGAGAGACATTAGAGGCTGGGAATTATGAGTCACCAATGGAATTATGTAAAGATGTCAGACTTATTTTTAGCAATTCCAAAGCCTATACACCAAGCAAAAGATCAAGGGTATATAGTTAAATTGTTTTTGTTTAAATTTAAATGAAATTAGTAGAAAAATATGTTAAGTAACTATAGTTCCTTTGATTAAATATAGAGCAAAATTTACTTTCTATTATGTTCTTAATGGTATCCTAGTGGAAAAAAGAATTTACATGTATTTCTTTCTATAAAATAACAGCGATGACACTAATGTTTAGGAATGGTTACTTTTCCTTAACCCATACCACATATTTATTGTCCTAGTACATATTAGGGCTATGTGGGCTTAACTTTTCTAGTTATTTTCTGCATTAATGGAAAGGTATTTTTGTGAATGATTTATAAAAGTGAGTAAAATTATAAATATCATTTACCACTCTTTGGGCAGACATCAGAGAAGGGTGATATGTGGGAATGAGATGAAAAAGAATAGGGGCACCTGGATGGCTCAGTCGGTTAAGCATCCACCTTCAGCTCAGGTCATGATCTCCCAATTCATGAGTTCGAGCCCTGCATCAGGCTTTGTACTGACAGCTCAGAGCCTGGAGCCTGCTTCAGATTCTGTCTTCCTCTCTCTCTGTCCCTCACCCACTCATGTTCTGTCTCTCAAATAAATAAATGTTAAAGATTTTAAAAACAAAAAGTATAGATGGCAGCTCTAAGTAGCAATGGAAAACAGGTTCAAAACCTCAGGAATAGTTTCTTTTTTCTTTTTTTCTTTTTATGTTTTTTATTTATTTTTGAGAGACAGTGCGAGCAGGGAAGGGTCAGAGAGAGAGAGAGACACAGAATCTGAAGCAGGCACCAGGCTCTGAGCTAGCTGTCAGCACAGAGCCCTACGCGGGGCCCGAACCCATGAACCGTGAGCTCATGACCTGAGCCGAAGCTGGACACTTGACCAACTGAGTCATCCAGGGGCCCCTCAGGAATAGTTTCAGTGTGATAGAGTTCACAGGAATTTTGTCTGTATGAGTCATGTGAATTGATACAAAGGCTCTTATTTAAGAATCTGAAATCTGGGGCCTTTGGGTGGTTCATTTAAGTGAGCGTTCAACTCCATTTTGGCTCAGGACATGATCCCAGGTTTGTAGGATTGAGCCCTGTATTAGGCTCAGTACTGAGCATGGAGCCTGCTTAATAAGATTCTGTCTCTCCCTCTCCCTCTGCTCCTCAGCCACCCCAAAATTAAAATTTTAAGAAAGAATCTGAAACCTTGGAAGATTCCTAGTATAAAAATAGTGTAATTGTTGGGGCACCTGGGTAGTTCAGTCAGTTGAGTGTCTGACTCTTGATTTCGGCTCAGATCATGATTCCAGGATCATGGGAGTGAGTACTATTCAGGGCTCCACACTAAACGTGGAGCCTACTTAAGATTCTCATTCATATTTTCCTCTCTCTCTCTCCCTCCTCCCAAAATTAAAAAAATTATTAAAAAAATATAGTTTAAATGTAAAAAGGCTTTAGTATTACTCTTTATCTAAAGAGATTGGGAGGAAAATAATGTTAAAATGTTGAAACTTTTTGCTAGAAAAATGCTTAAGTTATATGTTAATATTTACTGAGCAGGCATTTTCTTTAACATGTTTAAACATTTGTTTTCTTATCATAGATTTACAGCATGAGTTTGCGCCTGTCTGCTTTCTTTGAGGAACACATTAGTTCAGTTTTATCAGATTATAAATCTGCTCTTCGTTTTCATAAAAGAAATACAATAACCAAAAGGAGGAAGAAAAGAAACAGAAGCAGCTCTGTCTCCAGTAGTGCTGCATCAAGGTATATGACTTATTTTAAAAAACATCAACTGATCTGTAACTTTGTCATCTAAATGATAGAACTCGGTGTTTTTTTTAATACTTCCTTTACTATTCCCTATATTGCAGAATGATATATTTGACATGCAAGTTCCTATGATGTGGAGGATTTTTAATCTTTTAACTAAAGCTATACTAGTGTAAGTGCTAAAATTCAAACTGCTAAATCTATACAGTAAAACAGCATTTTTAGGATAGTGATGGCATCATGCTTTCTGTCATATAACTGTAGCATTTATGACAATCCTTCACTAAATATTCACTTTCAAAGGCTCACAACCATATGAAATCCACTACAAATCTCATATTTTAACATATTTCATAATAGTACAAATATTGAATCCAACAGTATTATAAAACTATTTTATTTATCCAAATAGAGCTATAGGAATGACTAATGATATTACTTTATTTACAGCCCTGAAAGGAAAAAAAGGACCTTAAAACCCCAGCTAAAGTCAGATATGTCTACCTCTCCATTCTCTACACCTACACGATCAATACCACCGAGGCATAATGCCACTCAGATAAATGGTAAAACAGAATCCAGTTCTGTAGTTCGAACCAGAAGCAATCGAGTGGTTGTAGATCCAGTTACCACTGAGCAGCCATCTACTTCTTCAGCAGCAAAGGCTTTAATTTCAAAAGCTAATACATCTGCAATTCCAGGGAAAACAAGTAAGAATCAGTTACAGTTTCTAAATTGGAACATATATGGTTTTTAAATTTAGCTTTTCTTTTGCCAAATGAAATATATTGGATTTTTTTAAATTCCAGCAGAAAATGTTGGTTTTGCTTTCTTGATTGTTTCTGTTCTTTTTTGCTTATTTGTTTTTACTTTTAATAAGGAAAAAATGAGGTTTAGGAATGTCGTGTAGAATAATACTTAAAAATGGCAACTCTGATCCAGACTGCCTGGATCCTAGTACCCAGACTTGCTAACAGTTTGCTAATGCTTGCTTTCATAATCTTGAAGTGACTGGACATCATCAAAAAAGGTCTGAAATTGTTAAAAGTGTTTATTTGTGTATTCCTTTTTCCTGTTTGAAAGTAGATTTCCAAAGGAAGCATTAAGCAACTCCTAGGTTGTGTCCTTTTGGGTAATTCAAGCAGTTCAAATTAGAAGTGATCCCAACCTCCTTGCTTGTTTTTAGGTTAAATAACTTAGCTTTTAATCTTGTGTGTATGTGTTTCAGTTCTAGAGAATTCTGTGAAGCATTCCAAAACCTTGAATACTCTTTCAAGTCCTGGTCAATCCAGTATTAGTCATGGAACTAGGAATAATTCTGCAAAAGAAAACACAGAAAAAGAAAAGCCAGTTAAACGTAAAGTGAAATCATCTGTACTCTCAAAAACATCCACTCTCTCAAAGTCCTCACCCATCATTGAGCAAGGTAAGGTTATTTGTATCTTCCAAGATAAAGTAGATCTTTCTTAAGAGTGATGCTTTTTGTTGGAGGTAGCATTTATATCCACTTTTTGTTAGGTTGTTCATTTAAAAGTCATATTCTGTATTAGTTGATACATTCAGTGAGACATCTTTTGATTTGCAGCTTTGTGCCCAAAGAAAACTGTAATGTCATTAAATTTTAAGAGCCAAGAAAAACTTGCTATATAGAAATAAAAACAAATTCTAGAATCAAAGGCTTTTACTGATGTAAATTAACTAGTTCCTAACTTCATTATTACAAAGCCTTCTTATTTTCAAGAAGTTTAAATTAAATTGGATTTACTTAACCAAATGTGGAAGTCTTTACTTTTCTAGAAAAATTAAGTTGTTTGTACATCACAAAATTCAGCACACTGCCCTTCACTAAATGTTAACTCATCAGGGTTGTCTACAGCCCCACCTTTGTTCTGTCATACAACTTTTAACTCTCTATAGTTAGGCTTCCAAGTTCTTTTATCTGCAGATTTTCATTGTAAAAACTTTGAACGATGGAGAAAGTGATTGTTACAGTGCACCCTATGATGTGTTAAAACAATTATGGCTTATCGGCATTGAGCAGTTCAAGAAGAAGCATTTTGTATTACAGCTTCCAAAGAATGCCTAAACAATTGCGTCTTTAGTGTTCTCAGAAACCTCTCAAAATTTTATTTTCTACTGAAACATCCTTTTATATATATATAAAAGGCATTGGGATATAACCCCCCCTATGTAAGCTTAAATACAGGGAGTCATCTAGACTTCTCTTCCAGATCTACTTAAGTCATTAGTTTGTTATTTCTGCCTCCTTAATATCTCTAAAATCGGTTCCTCTGATTTCCATGTTCTTAATTCAGGCCTACATAATTTCGCACCTGAACTGTTCTAGTTTTCGAATTGGTCTTGTCTTCGTTCTCACCTCTTCCTTACCCTGTACATCTTCCACATTGCATAAAAGTGATCTTTCTGATTATTTATCTGTAGCACAAGTACAGGCATGCCCATATACACACACAGTTGAAATCCTTCTCTGCTTTCAAATCAAACATGGAATCAGATTTTTAATGTTTTTTGCCTGTTATTTAAGACTCTTCATTACTCGGCTGCCGCCTAACATTCCCGCTTTCTTTACTTTTCCTTTAATGTCCCAACTATCCTATACCACTTGAAGTCTCTGAAATATTGTTGTCCTTCTCTTTCTTCTTTGCAATGCCTTTTTTTCCTCTCCCAATTTAATGATTTCCTATTACCTTTCAAGTCCCACTTTGAAATACTATCTACTCCAGGAAGCCTCTTCTTGAGTTCTTCAGACAGTTTCCAGAACACCCTGTTCATTGCTTTTTTTGACACTTAGAGTATTCTTTCTTACATGTGTCTATATCCAGTGGAATCTGAACTTCTGGGTTTAATTACTTCTTCAGTCACCTATACTTAGTATATAGCGGACAGTAAGTGAATAAAGAGGCAAATGACTTTGTATATCAGTGTTTTGCATTTTTATTATTTGCTTCCTTTCTGAACTGAATTCAAAGGTTTTTGTTGCTATATTGACCTTGCTTCTGTCACTTTGAATCCTACAGAAATCAAATGAACATAGTGAATTGGTTCTAGCATTAAAATAGGGGGTCCAGTAACCAATATGATTTATAAGTTTTGAGCATCACAAATACATAAGTTAACCAGGGCAGTATAGAAATACAATTAGCTAATAAGTCATTAATGGTGACTTATTACATAAACATTGACACCTGGCTTAACTATTAGAATCAAGAGGCAATTCTGGCCTGTGGAAATATAATATAAACCACTATAAATCACATATATAATTTTAAGTTTTATAGTAGCTACTACATCTACATACTAAATTGCATCTTTAGTGTTCTCAGAAACCTCTCAAAATTGTAAACTCTTCCCTGATATCAGAGAGGGTATGATAATCATATCCAAAAAGGAATCAATACTCCAGTTTCTCTTCAGATCACATAAATCTTTCGCCTTTTACAAAAAGGGATCAAATACGAGAATCATTCCAGTCTTAATATCCCTTTTTCTTCTGTCCTTAGTAGAAAAAGTGATTAGAGGTAAGTAGAAGGGGATCATATGCTTACTACTTACTCAGATTACCAAGTTAAAAGGTCATGGATTTTATACTAAGATCATTTTCCATGATTGAGCTGCTTTAAAGGTAGGAATACTGAAAACTTGTTAATGAGGTAAGCAGTGAAGTTCTTTGTGGTTGCTAAGCTCCATACAAGTGAATATGGTCATTTTGTGTAATGGAGATATTGTTCATGTATTAGAACATGTAGGAAAGGTAGTGGTGCTAAGAAACCTTGGCTGATCCCAGCTGTATCATTATTTACAATGTTAACAGGTTATTTATTTGCTGAGTGTCATTCCCCTCATGTGTGGTCATTAATGACTTCATTAAGGATCTTTCTTCCTCTGTGAGTTTTAAGTAGAAAATAATATCATTAAACTGTTAACCTTTTGTTGGTTCCTTTTCTCATTTTAGTAAAAACAAAAATTAGAATTATGTGCTTACATAAGTATAGCAGTGTCCTTACTGAGTAGTTTCAGAGTCAAATAAAAAAGCAATTCCATATGTTAAGAGTACTACTATTCCTTTTTAGCAGATTGCAGGAACAATGCTCTTGTACCAGGAAGCATTCAAGTAAATGGCCATGGAGCGCAGCCATCTAAACTTGTGAAGAGAGGACCTGGAAGGAAGCCTAAGGTAGAAGTTAATACCAATAGTGGTGAAGTTATACACAAGAAAAGGGGTAGAAAGCCCAAAAAACTACAATATGCAAAGCCAGAAAATTCAGAGCAAAATAATGTGCATTCAATCAGAGATGAAGTAGTTCCTTCTTCAACATGCAGTTTTCTTTCTGAAACTAATACTGTAAAGGAGGATTTGTTACAGAAAAAAAGTCGTGGAGGCAGAAAACCGAAAAGGAAGATGAAGACACAAAAACTAGATTCCGATCTCTTAGTTCCTACAAGTGTTAAAATGCTAAGGAGAAGTAACCGAAAAAAGACTGATGATCCTATGGATGAGGAAGAAGAGTTTGAGGAACTTAAAGGCTCTGAACCCCACATGAGAACTAGAAACCAAGGTCGAAGGACAGCTTTCTATAATGAGGATGATTCTGAAGAAGAGCAAAGGCAGCTGTTGTTCGAAGACACCTCTTTGACTTTTGGAACTTCTAGTAGAGGACGAGTCCGAAAGTTGACTGAAAAAGCAAAAGCTAATTTAATTGGTTGGTAACTTGTACCAAAATATTTTACTTCAAAATCATAAGGCAGGTACAGTTAAGGAATACGTAGAACTAAGGCTTCTGCTTCCTTGCTGCTATGGTGGATTAGGGAATGTTATGATTTGATTTGCAAAAAAAAAGACAAACTTACAAGACACTTCAATTCTTTAAATGAATATATATATATAAATATATACATATATATTTTAAATGTTTGCTATTTATTGCCTTTAGATAGGTTATGCATTTCAACATTTATTTCATTCACTGTTTGAAACAAAAGAAATTGAGGACCTATAATGAATTCCCAGTTTATTTCTGGAAAAGACAGTTCTGCTACACTCTTAAGGAACATAGTATTCCTAGTGATAGAACATTTCATGTTAAAATGAATTATTTTTGACCAAGCCAGGTACATTTCTATTGATACAGAAGTCGTGCCCCTAGGAAGACAGATGTTACCAGAGTAGCAGTAAATTAAGAAGTGTGTTTCCTCTAAAGATAAATATAAAAATTCCCACCATTTGATAACCCTAAAAAGTTTAATTTTAATTATAGAATGTTCATCTACAAAGAATCTAGATGAGGCTTTTGCTGTATTCCATTTCTACCAAACATAAGAGAAAATGTACTGATGGAAAGGAAACATATCCACATTGGAAAACATTTGACTGTCTAATTTTTCAGACCTTGATTCTTATATCAATCACTCAATCTCTGTTTATTGTGCCAAAGACTGAGAATCAGTGCAGTGGAAAGCCTGTTTTTGACTGTCAGGACAGCATACACTTTTCAATATTGGAAAGGCTATATATTATTCTAAAGAGCACGTTATTAAAAAGAGTTATGCTGAGATGTATCTTTTTTTGGTACTTAATAGTAGAAAATAATGCACTGGTGGGTCCTTTGACAGAGATGTTTTAGAGAAAATGTTTTAAGTGGTTAAAGGATTCAAGGAAAATACAGGAAAAAGGTATGGGATTTGATGTTTACTTGTTGATCTGGATTAATGTCGTTTCTAAACTTTAGACATAACTAATAGGCTAAAATGACTTAAAAAGAAATGTGTCTGTGTGTGTATGTGTATATATTGATAAATGGGTATAATTAAATATATATACAAACACATACTTATATACTATTACCCAGGTATAAATTCTTTTTTCAGGATTTTTTAGATAGTGGTAGAATAAAAATAATTTTAAAATGTCATACTTTATAGTTTAATTTTAAGGGGAAGATTGGTTATTTTCAATTATTAAGGGTTAAAATAGGCCAAATCACTTTTTATGCAATCATGTTTTATACAGTGGTCTCATTGCACATTGTGTTTTTTCTGCACTTTTTATGGTATCCTTATCACGCTGGTATGTCAGTATACACCCTAAAGAAAAATTCCATTTAATGATTGTGCCTTGTATTCTATTATTTTTTGCATCATTAGTAAAATTGAGTTGTCTATTGTAAATGATAACTATATGACTTAGGAGAATGTATTGCTATATGTACTGCTATGGAAAAGGAAAGCAGTTATTTATTTGTTTATGGTACAGTAGTTATTTTATACCTTAAAAACCAACATAAATACCATTTCTATTGTTTAAAAATTATTGTCCATTTTTTAAAAAGCTTAAAGAATGTAGTATTTTCTGAGGACTAGTATGGTACAAAAATGTAACCAAAATTTTCAGATACTACATTTTTAAAAAGTGAGGATGGGAAAATATGTTATCAGCATGACCTTGATGTAGAAAAATAAAGTCTTTAATTGAATCTTGGCAAAATATATTACATAATTATTTCTTTACTTTTTTCTGGTAGGGATAAATGTTAGCCGTCATTTAATTGTCTTGAAGAACAATGGAAAGTGATACATTTGGGCTTTTTAGATCATTTGTAACCTAATTTGTACAGAAAACCTCCTGTGAAATTAAGTAAACCATTTTCCAGATCTTAACTGGATTGCTGTGATTTTGCAGTTGAAAAATAATTTCAAATTTTTCAGGTTTTTTGTATATTTATTTTTTTCTAACAAATATATTTAACTATATAATTAAAATTCAGTAGTTAAACTCTTCATAATGCAGAAATGGATGGCTTGGTTGTATTGTTAAATGAGTCTTTCAGTTACACCATTATTGAGAATAATGTGTATGTTTGAAATTTAAGTCATTAAAGTAATTTGTTGCTTTTGAAGGCAATCTATTTGGAACATGTAATTTCCTGATGTTATCTGCATTGTGTTGGAAAAAAAAATAGACTATAAATCCATTGTTGTAAAAAATAAGTGTACAGTTTTAAGGTGTGTACAGAAAAAAAGAGCGTACACAGTCTTAGAGTGGAATATACCTCTAGTACAATGTATAGAGTAGTTCTAACTCTTGAGCAAAGAAATGAGTAAATACCATCTTACGTGCAACAACTAAATGTATTATTCCTCTTCTAAAGACACTGTATATTTATGACTTTATTTGGACATTATTAGACATTGGTTTCTTAGTAAAGCAAAAATGACTTGGATCCAGATTCTTTGTAATTAAAACACTTAAAAATGTATTAGTAATATCAGATATATTTAGATTTTATATTTTTATAATTTAGCTTCTATACATTGCAAAAGTGAGAAATTTAAGTCATTGCCATATTTTTGTTCTGTTTGACCAAATATCAAAAATATTGGGAAAATAATCCTCTTTAAGACAGTGACACCATGTATGTACTCTTTGTAGGCCATAAGGAATGTTGGCAGTTGTCTTAGGTGACCAATAAAAATCTCAAGTTTATTGAAAGTTTCCGAAATCTAACTTGTTACATACATGGAAAATATAAATCAATTTATACATTTTTAAGTAGCTAATCTCTCCCTCTACGCCAGTAGTCTCCAGTCCCAATCAAATCTTATAAAATTATGAAATGTTGCAAATGAGCTGTTTAAATCATTCTATCTAATTACAGTCTCAACAATTCTGGGCAATAGATATATACCTTCTTAAAATTTTATCCTTTGCAGTCTACTCTGTCATTAGACTGTTTTCTACATAAATTAATGTACTAAGGATTTGTTGGTCTTGTTTCCATTGTTTTTATTATTGGCACAACTTCACAAACTTTAAGGCTCTTTGTCAACATTATTCTGGAACTATCTTCCTCCATAAATTAGAGTAACTATAGAACAATTGTGGGCTTGATCATGTCACATCTGAAACAAGAGTTTGGCTGAATTTAGTATCACTTGGAAGTGAATTTCGTAAGAGAGACTGGTCTGCAATAAGATCCTCATGCAGCATGTTTGTTAACACCTGGAACTGACCATCGTTTGGAGTGTAGTGAATTAATCAGATGTATTCAAATCACATTTTTGCTTATGTTGTATTCACAACATTTACATGTTTTAAAATATTAATAATACTAGTTCCTCTAGTTAATAGTGTTTAATTATAGCATTCCATTTTATGCATACAGACATACCTGTGTATCTCTCAAATGTCAACTAAAAGCAAATTTTGATTCTGAATGTTTTTGTCCACCTGAAATTAATTTTTGAGTTGGTTGAAAGGACCAACATACTTGAGTGTTTAAAGGGCTACAAGCATTCTTACACGCAGGCAATACATGGTTGTAGAGTCATAAATTCTGTGAACTACCCCCATACTGAGAAAGTATTTTTTACATAGCAGGTTGTAATGTGGTTTAGTTATATTTGGATAGGAATTTATTTTCCTATTAAAATTAGAAAAATACACCTTTTCTTTACTTTCCTCCTTGCACTTCCCCAGAGTTCCCCAAATTTCCAAGTGATTTGAACTAAATATTACATTTACTAAGAAACTACGTATGTTCTTAGTTATACTAAGCTAAGCACTCCAAATGATGCTTTGTACTATGTATAGTAACCAAGAAGAGGTCAAACTGAGTCAGAAGACTGTAAGTACCACTTTTGACGCTCCAGAGACAAATCTTGTACACACTGCAGTAAACAATTAGAAAATACTATGAGCTGTAAGTATATATTTTTAGTTTTGATAGCTCTGTGTTGAAGTACTTTTTTAATGCAGATAAAATCATCAGGAAATTAACCTTTATATGGCACAAACCAAATATGTAATAGTGGGTGGCTATGAGTTTCTACACTTAAGGAGCTAAGAGAATAGGTTTGAGATGATCACGATAGTACACGATAGGATGCAGAGGCGCACACATGCTCATGACTTTTAAGATTGTGTGTGTTGATTAATCACAATGATAAGCTAAATTGAGGCAAAATACAAAGTTACATTTTTGGACCATATTAAAATTGCAAGATGAGGTCTTACTAAAGATCTTTTAGAAAACTGTTAAATCTTGTCACACGATATTTAGACGTGTAGAATGTAGCTCAGTTTTTTAAAAGTAACTGACCTAGAGGGTTAAAGTTGAAACTGACACATTTTCAAATTAAAATTATACTTATTTTGTACAGAAAACAATGTTAAACACAAGCAAATCTGTTGTATGTAATAAGTAACAGTTTAAAGACAAATTATTTAGCTTTATTGAGGTTTTTGTTTTTTTCTTCCAGAAACCTGGAAGTACCATGTTACAAACGGCAGTCTCACACCAGAATAGCAGTGCCCTTTCTTTTTGTACATATTGATTGGACCTTTCTTTACTGTTACGTGGACACTTTCTATGTTAGTTTTGATGCATAATTCTTTGAATCCTTTTATACAAACTAGAATGTATGTGTAAGAATTCCTGTCCCTGCAATGTAGTAACTACAAACTTATTTTTAAAATAAATAGAAAACTTGTTTTTCTAAGCTACTTTGTAGAGCCTCCTCATTTCTTATTCGCTCTTTGGGGGGGGGGAGCGGGGGTGGTAGCACATAAAGCTCTCAGTACATTATCTCAACAGACACTGTACCAAAGAAGCCGTATGTAAATGCTGGTACATTAGAGTTTTGCCCTATTTAGCAAAATGTTAAAATTAATAGCCAGTTAAAGGATTGTGAGTACCCTAATTAATTCCAAAATAACCAAAGTTTGAAAATAAGTCACTTGCCTTTTAATGAGTACATTTAATTTAAAATTTTATTAATTTGTTACTATGTGTATACTGGGTGATAAATACAGTATTCAGATATGTAAGATAATTCAAAGGAACAGTTTCTGTTAAGTATTTTTTCAAAACCTTGAAGTAAAATTTCTGCAAAAATCATGGAAAAGGAAATATTCCACTTGTTAAGCAGTTATACAAGATAAGATTTGTGAAAGTATTACTGTTTTCCTAGGAATTTGTTCAGATTGGCATGTTTTTATTGACTTCCCAAGAATCCCAATTACAGTATAAATAATATATAAGGCTATAATAAATGACAATTCAGATTAAGCACATAAAGGGATGATTTGTAATTTTGTGCTATTTATCATTTCTCCCTAAGAAATTTTGTTTAAATGACTATAAAATTTCTAAGTTGAGGAAAGCAGGTCTACCTTCCTGGGGTACCTTTTTTTCCCCTCTTTTCTGAATATAGACTGATAACTAACACATGGTATATACTTAGAAGAACCAGTCAAGAAAAATTCATTTTCAGCAACCACTTTTTACTGTTGTTGGTTTTTTTTTTTTTTTTGTAATAGCATCAATTTTATGTTCAAGGCTGTTTCCTTATTATTTAAGGACAGTAAGATTAAAATCCAAAGCACAGGACTTCTGTCCCTTGCAATATAATACCTTGTATTCGTAATCTTTCTGCACTTAACACATTTACTATGTATTGATTGCTCTTTGGTTTTGTTTGGGACAAGAATAGTATAAAGGACTCAGTCAAATGCCTTTTATCCTAATTAGCTAGACATGGTGGCAGCAGTGTAATGGAAGGAAGTTGAATCATTTTGTCTCATTTTAGCTTCATTTTCTTTGTAAAATTAAAAAAAAATTATTAGATAATTTCCAAGGTCCAATTCATTTCAAATAGCCTTTGGTTACCCCTCATTTGTATATTGTCCACTGTACTCATGGATCAGTCTTGGCTTTTCTGTTTAGTCATAAATAAAATATGCCATTTAATGTATAACTTCCAGATAAGCTGATTGTAGTAAGTGTACATGTGACCATGCCCTAATTGTAGGGAATGTAAAATCATCTGTACTCTTAGAAAATGGAGTTTTGAGTTGCAATATTTGCTAATGAAAAGTACTAAAGTTTGTGATTTTCCCAGGGCCCTCTAGGTAGCCTCAAAGAGTTTCTGTGTAAAACATACCTTGAAATTTTTAGGATTCAATTTTGGGAAAACAAAATCAAAAGTTTTCAGAGATGTAATCACATCAAGGTAGTATCATGGGTGCCTGAGAATAATAATTGGTTTTCCCAATTAATAAAAATGAAAATATATAAACATAAACATAGAAGGCAGAGCAATTTCAAGGAAACTCATCTATCACAAATAGGAAACTTGTTCTTTTATTTTCATCTCTGTTTTAGGATCAAGAACATTATAAAGTTAAGGCAAAGCCAGGCAAAGTGTTCTGATGAGATTATAGAATATTTGTCCAAATTATACAGAAGTTATGGAGCAATTTAGGCTTTCTTTGAGCTCTTTACCAGTTTACTATTTTAACAAAGAAAATCAACTTCTAGTTCGGTATTGACATAGTACTTAGCAGTAAAGTTTTCACACTCTCTTTTCTCCTTTTTCTTCTGAATAAGTGCATCAAAGCTGAGGAAGTTTTGCCAAATTTTGTAGTACATTTTGTAGTTTCTTCTTAGACTCTTAATTTTTCTTCTACATACTCAAGTTTTTCATACTTTGGAGCAAATAGACACTTCATGGCAAAACTATGAAAAACAAATTCTATTATTCTGATACTTAATTGTATTTTTCCATTAGTATTTGTTCCTGGTCTCACCTATGTATTTTAATTACAAATTTTAGGCAAAGTATTTCACTGAGAAACTGAAAGGAAAGTTAATTGAAAACTGTCATATGCAAGCATTTTTGTAGAATAGCAAAGCTCATGAATACACAACTTTGAAACTATAACATTGCAAAAATGAACATGTTCGTTAAATACATGACTCGAAGATAGCCATTCCATAGTGTATAAGAAGCAAATGTAAATGAAATTATGCTGAATGAGCAGTATTTTAGTATTCAATCTTACAATTAAATAAGTATCTAATGATTACCCATTAATGTAATATTAGTCCAAAGTTTTAAATTACCTGAAGATCTTGGAAATTATGTTCAAACTGACATAACATGAAACATTATTACTGTTAATTGAAACACTTGTCATGGAGCACCTGACTGGCTCAGTTGGTAGAGCATGCAACTTGATCATGGGGTTGTGAATTTGAGCCCCATGTTGGCTATAAAGAGTAGGTAAAAATAAAATCTTAAAAAATAAGATCTGTCAGAAGCATGATTGAATTTGTTTGAACACACTTTATGTTTTTCTTCCAAATACTACATAAGTAATGTTAGCTATCTATCAGTAGACCAACATAAATTTGAGGACTTCAGATTAACTTCTCTTCAGAGAAAACCCAATCTTCATTCTAAAAATAAAATGTATTCTTGGATTATACTGTATACTTAATATAGAAAAGATGCAGCCATTATTTATCTTTTAAAACCAAAATTACTGGGGCACCTGGGTGGCTCAGTCAGTTAAGCATCTCACTTTGGCTCAGGGCATAATCTCACGGTTTGTGGATTTGAGCCCCGTGCCATGCTATGTGCTGACGGCTCAGCTCACTCACCCTCTTACCTCTCTCAAAAATAAACATTAAAAAATTTTTTAAACCAAAATTACTAAATCAGTTTAATTATATGAACTGGGACTCATATTAAGATGTTTGTGAGCCAGTGGTTTTTGTAAGAAAGATTGTTTTAAAATGTTATTTATTTGGGGGGCGCCTGGGTGCTTTAATCAGTTGAGCATCCAACTTCTTAGCTTATGATCTCACAGTTCATGGGTTTAGGCCCCGTGTTGGGCTCTGGGCTGACATCTCAGAGCCTGGAGCCTGCTTTAGATTCATTCATTCTGTCTCTCTCTCTCTCCTCTCTCTCTCCCCCCTTCCCTCCTTGTGCTCTCCTTTTCTCAAAAATAAATAAACTTACAAAAAAACGTTTAAAGTTTGAGAGCGTTCAGGTGCACATATGGGCATGCATGCGATTGGTGGAGGGACAGAAAGAAGGAGAGAATCCCAAGTGCAGGGCTCAGTCTCACCAGTGTGAGATCATCCCAAGACTGGGGTGCCCCCGAAAGATTGCTGTTAATGTCTCCTACCAGTACTAGAAAAATCCTGGGGAGGCGGCGCGGGGAGTGAATGTGGTTTCCAGTCACCATATTATGATATTTTAAATATCCAATTTTTAACAAAAATTGCAAAGAAGAAAGTATGGCTCATTCACAGGAAGGTGAGATTACTGGAGTAGATTAAAAACCTGGTTAATGTTTTACAAACCAATACAATAATTTTGTAGTTATCTTTTTGAATAAACAAATGATTTTTTTAATGTTTTTTATTTATTTTTGAGAGACAGAGACAGCACGAGCAGACGAGGGTCAGAAAGAGAGGGAGGCACAGAATCCGAAGCAGGCTCCAAGCTCTGAGCTGTCAACACAGAGCCTGATGCGGGGCTGGAACCCACGGACTGTGAGATCATGACCTGAGCTGAAGTCGGACGCTCAACCGACTGAGCCACCCAGGTGCCCCAACAGAAATGACTTTTAACTCTACGAGACAAAATCTCTAAGTTAACATGTAACTTTACTTGATCTGAGTCTAACCCTTAACCAAAATTTTAAAAGTCTTTGTAAAGGACTTCATATACTCAACTAAAACATTTCCAGACTCACGAAACAGATCGTTTCATCAAGTTTTGTGCTGCCCTCATGATATAAGGACAACCCTACTAAACCCATGTAGGCCTTATTTATCCCAGAGAAATAATAAACATATAGAGCCACTTTGCTTCTAGAGCTATATCCTAAAGACTCTGAGGTCCCAGTTTTGCTTTTTCATGATTCACTAAATTTTGCTAGTCGCCATGGTGACGTTTCCTGTTTTACTTTAGCCAGCCTTCCTCACTTATTAAGGCCACTCGAAAGGTTGGTGTAGAATGTATTTCTCTATCATTACTATTAGGAAACCAATTTAATGCTGATTAAATTATCATAGTAGAGTAGCCATATTTTATAAAATAAAGTGACATTATTTCACCAGGTATCAAACTACAATTAATAAGTAAGCTTGCTATATAAAAACAGTGCAAAACTTGGAGCAGATGATGGAAGTTCTCTTTCCCTTTTCAGACACGCCACTGAAAGAACAAACTCTAGCTTTTTTTGAACCACTCTGACCATCCCTTTTCTGACATTTTTTCACTTACATGTAGATTTTTCTATCTTAGCTGTCTTTGCAAACTACATGTTCTCAAGTACCAAATTCATACTGATGGTAATAATGATCACTAATTAACACTATGTGCCAAGCACTGTTTTGCATTCTTTATATATAGCAGGTTTTTTTATTGTTAAGATTTTATTTTTAAATAATCTCTACACTCAACATGGGACTCAAATTCATAACCCCAAGAGTAGCAGGCTCTACCAACCGAACCAGCCAGGTGCCCCCATTTGGTAGGTCTTTTAGACTACAGAATAATTTTATGAGTTGGGTACAGTTATTATTCCCATGTTACATTAGGGAAACTAAAACATACAGAGATTAAGTAACTTTCTCTCTACTCCCAAATGAGTTGACTGGATGAATGAGTGATTTCTATTTATATTATTGGCTTTAAAGGCAATTTTTTCTAAGATTGGATCTTATTACAAAAGGCCAGTATACAGACCACCAAAAGATCCTGCTTATGCTACCTATAATCATTTTCTGATATCTTGGATTTAACAAATCACCAATCTGTCATGGATCACATTACTATGAATTGAATCCTCAACATTATATTTCTAGACATATGTTAGTCCAAGTCCTCTAAGAAGTACACACCAAGGGGCGCCTGGTAGCTCAGTTGGCTGTGTCCAACTTCGGCTCAGGTCACAATTTTGCAGTTTGTGGGATTGAGCCCTACGTTGGGCTCTGTGCTGACAGCTCAGAGCCTGAAGCCTGCTTCAGATTCTGTTTCTCCCCCTCCCTCTGCCCCTCCCATGCACATGCTCTGTCTCTCAATAATAAACATTTAAAAGTACACATCAAGATGAGATTAAACATGTAAGGACTTGAATAAAGGAAATGCCTCTGAAAGAAAATTGGGAGGGAGCTAGAAAAAGCTGAGATCCATCAGATGCTTTTTAAAAAATTTTTTTAAATGTTTTATTTTTTATTTTTGAGAAACATAGAGAGACAGCATGAGCAGGGGGTGTCAGAGAGAGAGGGAGATACAGAATCTGAAGCAGGCTCTGAGCTAGCTGTCAGCACAGAGCCCTATATGGGGCTTGAACCCATGAACTGTGAGATCATGACCTGAGCCAAAGCCAGACGCTCAACTGACTGAGCCACCCGGGTGCCCCCATCAGATGCTTTTTAAGTGTGACCCCAGATGAAGGAGAGAGGAAAGTAAGTTTGGATGAAAGTATCTTTGATTGGGATGACTCAGTGGCTCATAAGGTTAAGTTGTCAGACTCTTGATCTCTGCTTAGGTCATAATCTCACAGTTTGTGAGTTCGAGTCCCTCTGTGCTTTCAGCACAGAGCCTGTTGGGGATTCTCTCTCTGACTCTCTCCCATTCGCATGCGCATGTGTGCATGTGTGCACTCTCTATATCTCTCAAAATAAATAATAAATAAATAAATAAATAAATAAAACAAAAAAATTATCTTTGGGGCACCTGGGTGCTGATAGCTAGCTCAGAGTCTGGAGCCTGTCTTCAGATTCTGTGTCTCCCTCTCTTTCTGACCCTCCCCTGCTCACACTGTCTCTTTCTCTCTCTCTCAAAAACAAATGAAACATTAAATTTTTTTTTAAATTATCTTTGGCTACTATGTAGTCTAAGGAAGTTTGCAGGACAAGTTCTAAACCAAAGTTGACCACCAGAGGAGCCTCCCCATCTCCCAGGTATGTGTGCACCTGCTTTGGTATCCCTGCGTGCCCAGACTGGAAGCAGCCCCAGGAAGGTAGATCCATGGCACAAACGCAGTGATGGAGTTCAGAGTGTGGCTGTGGGGGCCACTGGCCTATTAAATTCCCTGTAGGTGGACTTCTTCCAGGCGCATTCTTAAGGCCACACAATATGCTTAAGCACCTGAAGAGCTTTGGATTTATTTTAGTCGTAAGGTCAGTGTAACATTTTTGCTGCATTATTTCCATCAATCTTAATGTCTTGATGTATTATATTGTTAGGAATGTAGACTCACAGTCCTCGAATATGTTTTTCTGCTAATCTCAGTTGTTCATAATTTAATTCATGATATTCAACCGAGTAACCAATGACCCATATGATGTGTCCAGAGGTTCCTACATGAAATATGATGACAATTCTGTCTATAATACCTAAGATATAAAAACTATAACTTAATTGGTAATATTATTAGTATCAGTAAAATTTATTCAGCTTATTAAGCCAAATGTCGTAATCACCTAACAAAGGAGTTGTTCCATCATTACATATAGGCAATGGATGATTAACTAGAAATCTTGAGAGCAATTTTATATGTGCCATATTTCACAGAAAGCTTTGAAACTGTTTACGTGTGTCGCCTTGAATTAATTTAAAAACTTTTTTAAATGTTTCTTTTTGAGAGAGACAGATTGTGAGTGGGGGAGAGGCTGAGAGAGAGAGAGAGAGAGAGAGAGAGAATCCAAAACAGGCTCCAGGCTCTGAGCTGCAAGCACAGAGACCAACACGGGGCTTGAACTCATGAGCTGTGAGATCGTGACCTAAGCCGATGTTGGACACCCAACCTACTGAGCCACCCAGGTGCCCCATTGAATTAGTATTTTTAATGTTTATTTATTATCTTTGAGAGAGAGAGAGAGCATGTGGATGTGGAGGAGGAGCAGAGAAAGAGGGAGACAGAGGATCTGAAGCAGGCTCTGCACTGACAACAGGAAGCCCAATGTGGAGCTCGAACCCACCAACTGTAAAATCATGACCTGAGCTAAAGTTGGACCCTCAACCTTGAGACTGAGCCACCCAGGCACCCCAAAGTTGAATGAACTTTTTAAATGATAGAGGTCACCAACCAGGACACTTGCAGAAATGGAACTTAGACAAAACAACTTAATACATACTAGATATAATACAGAAATGCCAAATTATAACTGCATCAATAGACTTTTGCAGCCTGACAAACAATTTATTTTCTCAGTTTGGATGCCTGCCTAGCAACAGCCCTGGTGTGCAAAAGCTAGACTTTTAATTTTAGAAGCATGAGAGTATTGAACAAACAAATGTAATGTGCTGGATTTTATGTTACCAAAATTTAGAAAATGGCTTATCTTCAAAATTACGATTCATTTCAGTCAAGACTTTAAAAGAAGTTACCCTCCGGATTAACCTTTTCATAATTCTTGTTAGGTGAGGGACAAGTTAAGCAACACTTTTTCCTGAGTTTTGAGAAAAATTTTCAATGTTCTCTTACAAGTTATTAAAATCATTGAGGAGTTAGCTAATAAATGTATTAATGCCTTGATCCCTAGTTAAAGCAAGTTTCTTTTAATTTAGAGGAATGGCTAAAATGGTCTATATTACAAATGAATTTTTATTTTGGAACAGTGCATATCACTCAAGTATTTTGGCATAGTATATAATATGGCAATGATTATAAATATTGATTCTTTTTTCTGCCATCTTGTCATTGCTAGAAAGTGTCAAAAGACCTAAGAGTGTATCATCTGCTCATTTCTACTTACCTCTCCCCATTTTACTCACTATTTTACCCAGTATCTGTATTTTTCCAAGAAATCTAAGAAATAACCATTTTTAAATCCTTTGACAAAAATGGTTGAAATATTGCTAAAGAAAAAAAAGAAGGAATTTCATTTTATTTATTTATTTATTTTTATGTCTTTTATTTATTTTTGCGAGACAGAGAGAGACAGCATGAGCAGGGAGGTTCAGAGAGAGAGGGAGACACAGAATCCAAAGCAGGGTCCAGGCTCTGAGCTAGCTGTCAGCACAGAGCCCTACGCGGGGCTTGAACCCACAAACCATGAGAACATGACCTGAGCTGAAGCCGGCTGCTTAACCGACTGAGTCACCCAGGCGCCCCGAATTTCATTTTAAATATGTGTTAGTTCTCATCACTTTTTGGATTAAACTCTTTTATTTTTTCTGTACTTATTAATGACAAAAATTGTATGTACTTAAGCTGTGTAATGTGATGGATGGATATATACATTGTGAAATGATTACCACAGTCAAGTTAATTCATAAATCCATCACCTCACATGACTTCAGTTGTGGACACACTAAAGATCTACCCTCTTAGCAAATTTCACACACACAATACAAAATTATTAACTGTGATCACCATGTTATATAAATTAGATCCCCAGAACTTATTCATAACGAAGCTTATATCTTTTGATCATTCTCTTCCAATCCCCTATTCCCTTCTCAGCTCCTGGAAACCACTGCTGTACTGTCTCATTCTATGAATTCTACTTTTTTAGATTCCACACACAAATGGGATGGTAATATCCATGCCATCGATCATGCTTTTACAGTCCATTTTATACCAAATGTATTATGTGCTTATACAACACGTTCTTCATGTTCTTCATCTTATAGATGCCTTGTAAATTATAAACACGAAAATATTTGTGAAATAAGTTGCAAATATAGTAAGTGTAATTATGGCGATCACACTTCTCTTTAACAAAGAGCCTGAGCACCCTTTTAGATCCTTTTTATTAAGTAGGCTCCAAGCCCAATTTGTGGGGCTTAAACTCACAACCCTGAGATCAAGAGCCATAAGCTTCACCTACTGAGCTGGCCAGGCGGCCCTCTCATATCTCTTTCCTACATTTTTGGTGGCATATTCTTTGTCCCATTATATGACAATACTTTTGTAATATTTTCAAATTTTGAGTTTTTACATAAGCTATAATTCATTTTTATTGCTGTATATAATACCATGTGAACTTTCCAAAATCTAATCATTCTGTTGCCTGTAGACATGGTGATTATTTCCAGACTTTCACTATTCTGAACAACCCTGCTGTGGACATCATTTCTTGTTTTGGCCCACAACAACTCATCCCCTGAACTCTGTTTTTTTAATTCTTTTTTTAAAGTCTATTTATTTTTGAGAGAGAGAGAGACAGAGCGTGAGTGGGGGAGGGACAGAGAGAGACACACACACAGAATTCGAAGCAGTCTCCAGGCTCCAGGCTCCAGGCTCCAGGCTCCAGGCTCCAAGCTGTCAGCACAGAGTCTGACATGGGGCTCAAACCCATGGACCATGAGATCATGACCTGAGCTGAAGTCTGGCACTTAACTGAGCCACCCAGTCACCCCACATCCCTGCATTCTTGCTGGCAGTGTGTGCATGTGTTTGTATGTGTGTGTTCAATAAATCTAATTCTGATCATATTACTTTTTTTACTTAAAAATCCTTCAACCTGGTGGCTTGGCATAACCACCTGGAATAATATTTCAGATATCCTGGAATGATATCAAGGTAACTACAGGTAACTCAAGATATTCCTTTTGAAGATATACATCAAAATAGCAATGTTGAACAGTGAGTTTGCTATCTCTTTCTTTTTGTCACCAGAAGCCGAAACCACTATAGAAACGTAAAGAAATGTAAAGTTAGGATGAATACACTGATGCTTCAGCAAGGCTTCACTTTAAACTAAAAATGTTTTCTCTTTCTCATTCTTGAAGCCTCTCCCTCCCCTTCACTTGTTTTTCTGTAGAATCCTTTGTTCCAGGAACTTGGCATTGATATGGATATCATGGTGACCTCAATGCAACCAGACTTGGATGGCCCCTGCTAGTGCTAGTCACCTTGAAAGACATGATGAACGCAGCTGGCAGCACTGTTGAAACAGCCACTATCCTGTATTTTCCTATAAAACCCCTCAGCCTTTTACCCTGGGTGGGTCTGCTGTTTTGAAGGCATTAGCCTGCTGCAGCCTCCTTTTCCTGATGAAATAATAAAACTATTGTGTCTCTTTTCTCCAACCTGTCTTTGTGCTAGGTTTCAGCTCTGGAACACAGTTTTTGACAACAAATATATCCTGTTCCTCTCTATTGTGTACTCTGGCACTACAGCTGCTCCAAATCTGGTTGGATATGAATCTCTCGTCATTGAAAAAATAAGCAACCAAGAATTCTTTATCCAGCAAGGCTGTCATTAAGAATGGAAGGAGAGATAAAAAGTTTTCAAGACAAACAAAACCTCAAGTAGTTGGTGACCACTAAACCAGCCCTGCAAGAGAATTTGAGGGGGACTCTTTGAGTGGAAAAAAAAATGAAACAAAAAAAGACCAAATGTAACAACAACTAGAAAGGACCAGAGAACATCACCAGAAAGGACCAGAAACACCAACTCTACAGGCAACACAATGGCATTAAATTCATTTCTCTCAATAATTATTCTGAATGTAAATGGACTAAATGCTCCAATCAAAAGACATAGAATATCAGAATGGATAAGAAAACAAGACCTATCTATATGTTGCCTAGAGGAGACTCATTTTAGACCTAAAGACACTTGTAGTTCGAAAGTAAGGGGATGGAGAACCATCTGCATTACTAATGGACATCAAAAGAAAGCCTGAGTAGCCATACTTATATCACACAAACTAGATTTTAAAACAAAGACTGTAACAGATCAAGAAGAGCACTATATCATAATTAAGTGGTCTATCCACTAAGAAGATCTAACAATTGTAAATATTTATTCCCCCAACTGGAAAGCACACACACGTACACATCAATTAATCACAAACAAAAAGAAACTCGTTGATAATAATACGATAATAGTAGGGGACTTTAACAACACACTTACAGCAATGGATAGACCATCTAAGCAGAAAATCAACAAGCAAACAATGGCTTTGAGTGACACACTGGACAGACATATTCAGAACATTTAATTCTAAAGCAGCAGAGTACACATTCTTCTCCAGTGCACATGGAACATTCTCCAGAATAGGTCACATACTGGGTCACAAATCAGCCCTCAACAAGTACAAAGAGATCAGTATCATCCCATGCATATTTTCAAACGACAACGTTATGAAACTTGAAATCAATTACAAGAAAAAATTTAGGAACAAGTTCCTAAATAATGAATAGGTTAACCAAGAAATTAAAGAGGAAATAAAAAAGTACATGGAAGCCAATGAAAATGAAAACAGGACACTCTGAAAACATTGGGATGCAGCAAAGGTGGTCACAAGACGGAAGTATATGGCAATCCAGGTCTTCCTAAAGAAGGAAAAAAGGTCTCAAATACACAACCTAAAGAAGCTAGAGAAAGAACAGCAAATAAACCCCAAACCCGCAGAGAAAGGGAAAAATAATAAAGATTAGACCAGAAATCAGTGATATAAAAAAAAAAACAAAACCCAGCAGAACAGATCAACAAAACCAGTGTGATATAGAAGACCCGGAATAGCCAAAGTAATCTTGAAAAAGAAAACCAAACAGAGGCATCACAATTCTGGACTTTAAGTTGTATTACAAAGCTGTAATCATCAAGTCAGTGCTCAAAATGAATTAAAGACCTAAATGTAAGACAGGAGACCATCAAAATCCTAGAGGAGAAAACAGGCAACAACCTCTTTGATCTTGGCCACAGCAACTTCTTACTGGATATGACTCTGAAGGCAAGGGAAACAAAAGCAAAAATGAACTACTGGGAATTCATCAAGATACAACGCTTCTGTACAGTGAAGGAAATAGTCAATAAAACTAAAAGGCAACTGATAACATGGGGGATGATAGTTGCAAATGACATATCAGATAAAGGGCTAGTATCCAAAATCTAGAAAGAATTTACCAAACTCAACACCTAAAAAATAAATAATCCAGCAAAGAAATGAAAGATACTTTTCCAAAGAAGACATCTAAATGGCTAACAGACACATGAAAAAAGGCTCAACATCACTCATCATCAGGGAAATACAAATCAAAATTACAATGAGATACCACCTCTACCCGTCAGATGGCTGAAATGAACAACTCAGGAAACAGCAAATGTTGGTGAGGATGTAGAGAAAGGGGAACACTTCTGCATTATCTTTGGGAAGGCACACTGGTGCAGCCGCTCTGGAGAACAGTATGGAGGTTCTTCAAAAAATTAAAAACAGAGCTACTCTACAACCCAGCAATCGCAGTACTATTTATCCAAAGGATACGAAGATGCTTATTTTAAGGGGGCACATGCACCCCAAGGATTGCAGAGGCACTTTGAATAACAGCCGAATTTTGGAAAGAACCCAAATGTCCTTTGACTGATGAATGGATAAAGAAGATGTGGTATATACATACAATGGAATATTACTCAGTGATCAAAAAGAATGAAATCTTGCCATTTGCAACAACATGGACGGAACTAGAATGCACTCTGCAAAGCAAAATAAGTCAGTCAGAGAAAGACACATATGATTTCATTTATATGTGGAATTTAAGAAACAGAACAGAGGAACATAGGGAAAGGGAAGGAAAAATTTAAAAAACCAGGGGGACAAACCATAAGAGACTCTTAAATACAGAGAACAAACAGGGTTGCTGGAGGGATGTTGGGTGGGGGGATGGGCTAAAAGGGTGATGGGCATTAAGGAAGCCACTTGCTGGGGTGAATGCTAGCTGTTGTCCGTAACTGATGAATCACTAAATTCTGTTCCTGAAACCATTATTAGGTTATATGTTAACTCACTTGGATTTAAATTTTTTTAAAATGGATTTCTTATTACCAAAGTTTTCTAGGAAGAATTACAAAAAAAGTCTTCCTTTGGGAGGCTGTCCCAGAAAAGGCTACGATAGTGAAAAAAGCATAGGAAGAGTCAGATGACCCTTGTAAAAGGGCCCACCAGACAAGAGCAGTGGTTTCTGGGCTGTATATGGGAAGTACTTGGAGGGTGATTTTTAAAAATATGGAAGCCTGAGTTCCTGGTTTCCTGGCCATGTAACATTGAACAAACTTCTTTAGCTTGCTTAGTCCATATCCCCCCTATACAATGGGGAGAATAGAAGATACTTCATAGGGTAGTTTTAATTATTTATTATTAAATAATTTATAACACCTGCTTAACTTTGTGCCTGGTGCCTAATAGCTGGCAATAAACTGCTGCAGGTGGGGTGGGAAGACAAGTGACTGACTACATAGCTGGATAATGATTGTGGCTAAATGGAGAGCGACATGCGGGCGCTCTGGAGACCCCAGAAGGGTCATCTAACTCAGCTGGGATGGCCATCTCAGAAGATAGGATGTCAGAGCCCATATTTTAACTCAACGATGAGTAAAATAGCCAGACAAACCTGGGAGGCAGTTGGGATGAGGAATATCCCAGAGAAGGGAGTCTCTTCATTTCTCTCGGAGCACACAAGGAGGGATGAACCTGGGGAAAGCACAGAGGCCAGATCTTTTTAATATATATTTTTAAGTTTATTTACTATTTTGAGAGAGAAAGCACAAGCCGGTGCGGGGGAGGGGTTCAGAAAGAGCAGGCTCAGAAAGCGAGCAGAACCCAGTCCTGGCTGGAACTCACAAACTGTGAGAGCATGATGAGCGGAAATCAAGTAAGTGGATTAACCGACTGAGCCCCCAGGGGCCCCCAGGGGCCCCCAGAGGCCAGATCTTGAGGGACCTTTGGTGTCTCGCAGAGGCGGTTGGCCTCCCCGCTGCCGCCCATCAGAAACCACAAAAGGGGTTAAACTGGGAAGAAGGCGATGAGGGTCGAGTTTAAGTTAGGCCACTGCGTTCTGGTGTGAATTTGAGGGTATCAGATTTTCAGACTGGAGTAGGATGGTCAGTGGCACCGCGGGCCAGCTCTCAGGCGCTTGCCTGAGAGGAGAGGGGAGAACATGGACCAAATTCACAGCCCTTGGCGATGTCAGTAGCGTGAGTGACGCGGGGGACACAAAGGCCATCCTGCCTGTTGGCACTAACTGGGCAAAGAAGGCCGGGCCACGGGCTAGGACCCGCTTCACCGCCGAGGTGGAGCGCTGGGTGGACTGCGGTAGTTGGCGTGCAGGGCCGGGCGAGTCGGCAGGCGGAGAAGGCACGGTTCTGGCCCCCGGGGGGCGCCCCAGCCCCGCGAAAGCCCCCAGAAGAGAGCGCGCGGGCGGGGTTCCGTGCGCAGCGCGCTCCCGCCTCGAGGCGCGCGCCGCCCGGCCGGAGGGAGCGCGGTTTTCGCTCCCGTCGCCCCCGCAGCCGCTCGCGGCGCCCCAGCGGAGGGGAGGAGAGGGCGCAGGTGGCGGGCACCCTGGCAGAGGCCCCCAGATGACGTGCACATTTTAGTGCTCCTTTGTTGGCCTCGGGGTGGACAAGCGTTTATCTTTGCCGCCTAAAGTTTGGTTTGTGCTTCGTGGTCCGCATCTTTCCCTCTTCCGGTTGATGTCAGGTTTCTTCCCTTTGTTACATCCCACTGCTCAATTTCTTCAGGTATTTTATGGCTTTTACAAAAAGTTTTATTTAGTTAATTTAATTACATTTATTTGAGAGACACAGTGTGAGTGGAGGAGGGGAAGAGAGCGAGAGCGAGCGAGAGAGTGAGTTCGAGTTAGAGAGTTAGCTTGTGTAAAAGACACCGCACTATTTACTGAATTGTTTTCGTGACAATGATTGGAAGCTGGGCTCCCTGCCTCAGTTGGGAATACAGCCCCAGGTCAGACAGTCATTCAAAAGACTCAAAAGACCAGAATCAAGGCCATGAAGTTCTGCCTAGCGGGAGCAAACGCAAGCATCTGGAAACTCGGGCACAGACAGCATACTGGCCTGGGGTCAGGATGATTTTCATGAGAAAGCCCCAGTCGCAGGCACACAGGGAATCAGTGCCACAACTATTTCGAAAATACTGATTGTGAAAAGGCTGTGATGGACACAGCTGAACTGATGTTCGCGATTCTTCGACTGTTGGAAAGAGCAGGCCTTTATGGCCCATTGCCCATTTTGCCTGACAACCAGCTACAGCTGGAATCTACTGGCTTTATGGGCTTCTCCAAGGCACTTTGCCATTGGAGTAAGGACCTGATCAGAGCCTGCTGATGAGGCGTTTTGAGGCTTGCTATCACCCCACCCTTTAGGGGGAGGGGGAATATCTTTCTGCTGCAAAGGCACCAGAAGCACAGACTGATCAGAGAGGGCGCCAGATCCTCCCCCCCCCGCCCCTTTTTAGAGAACTCTAAGTCTTTACATACATCTTCTGAGCTCAAGTGGGGAAGGGCAGTGCTGAGGATGGACCCGGTGAGAATTACTTAAGGGGGGACACTAGCTCCGGTACAACGTCTGGCCTTTAATGTTTCTTCTCCTCGCTCCCACACTTTAAGATCATAAGTTCCTTGTTCTGGGAACCAAGGGCAATTCTGTTGGATGGTTAGCAATAATGGAAGGAGAGCCTTATAGTTTAGAGTCATCTCTGCTGTCTCCTAGTGACTGAGGAGTTCTTATATGGAGCTGTTGTAGAGGCTGGGGAGGGAGCTAGGGAGTTTCCCATGGGAGATCTCTCACACAGTTAGTTCCCTGGCAGCAAATCCTCCTATAGTTCCCTTTGATCCCTTACCTGCTCAGGCTGAGACTGTACACGTGCTTATTTTTCTTGGATTCCTTAACATTCCTCAGCCTCCTGCAGTCCTTATGTCGCTCCGATTGGCCTGTCTGCTCCCTGCCCCCATAGGTCCATAGTCCCATTTTCTTTCACTTGAGGGTCACCATCTGTCGTAGACTGTGGGTCTAAAGTTCTCTTTGTCTTAGCAAGAGAGCAGGATGCAGGATTAAAAAGGAGGAGGGGGAGAGAGAGAGAGACAGAGACAGAGAGACACCGACCCCTTGCTTAACTCAGGTGCCCCTGGTTAGTGGCTTTTAAACAACCTGGGTGTACATCAGTAGAATTCTTACAACATTAACTGTGGACTCTACCAGAAATAGGTTTTTCTGTCAGATGTGAACACCAAGGTCACTACTACTTGTTTGCGAGTAGTCTACTCTGGTGATTTTGTACTGTTGCTGATTCCTGAGCCAAAGTTTTAGGATGTGTATCTCTCTTGAATGTTCCGTCATGGCCAGGACTGTGGTCAGACTTTCAACCCATTCTGGGTTGCTCTATCGCGTTTTTATGTGGAGAGAAACCAGTATCCTCTTCTCAGTTTCTTGTGACCTGGTCACACCCCCCGTCTTCCCTTGTCCGTGTCAGAGAGCTCACACTTCATCCAAGAGCAGCTCCAGTTCCCCGCCACCGTCGCCTACTGTTTTCTCAGACACATGACGAGGCCTGGGCAGCTGGCTTCGGCCTGCCTTTCAGACTCCGCATGTCTGTCCTTTGTCACCCACCCAAGTCTTTTCTGCTTTTCTTCCCTCTCCCTATATTCCTGTCAGAAACAGCACACTATAATGGAAAGATGCCATTTTTAACAACCATATTATGAAAAAAGGGTCTGTGTGTGCATGAGTGGGGGAGGGGGAGAGGAAGAGGAGAAACCCAGCAGACTCCCCATTGTCTGCGCAGAGCTAACTGCAAGACCATGACCTGAGTCAAAACCAAGAATAGGGGACTTAACTGACTGAGGCACCCAGGCCACCCTATTTTTAAGGCCCTTCTCATAGATAGTGAAATGTGGGACTCACCAGTGATGTTCAGATGTACAGGGGTGGAATTCTTGTGTATTTTTTCATGCACTTACAGCCAGCATTTTGGCTTACAAATACAAGTCTCTTAAATTATGCTTGCATCAGGGGGATCCTTGATGTACTTTATAAAACATACAGACACTCTTGGGATGTGTACATACAGTGGGTTTGCTGAGAGAAGAGAGGTTAAAATCTTCACGATTCAGGGAAAGAGAAGGACGTGCTGACCTTCAGGCCAATCTTATTTGTCTGCTTTCTCTTCTTAACTTAGTGTTTTTCCTCCTCCTCAATATATACTTTCCCCTCTTATTTCATATTCTCTCCCTAGTCCCAAGACTGGCTTTTTATGCTATTACTCTTTATCGTTTTCTACCAATTCTGTAATGCCGAAGACAACTTACCACAGATGCTGTAGAAGGGGTTTAGGACTCAGTAGAAGGTGGGCCCCGAGTTGACCTCCGTGGTCCTTCCACTCCGGGATTGCTTGGAAATCAAGAAAGAAACCTGATGCTGGGCAGGAAGCTGAAAGGCAGGAGAAACGAGTCAGGCTACTCACTGCTGATGAAGAGTCAGGTGAAGGTGGCTTAAAGAATGATAACACGTTGCTTTTCTGCCCCACTGCGTGTCTCAAGCCAGCGCTTCTTTGGGCGGATGCACACACTGCGGGGATGACTAGGCAACTGCGCTGCGCGGGCCCAGGGCCTTCTCGGCAACCCGAGTTAAGAGGACGCCACAGAGAAGTCCAGTGTAATTAGGTTCTCTTGATTTTTTGTTCTGTGCCAAGTTCTAACCTTTTATTGTTTTAATATAGGAATGGATTAAATGAGTCTCAGTAATTTCAATCCCCTCTTAAGAAAGTATCTTCTAATCCTAGTGAAGGAAGCTTTTTTTTAGTCTAATATTTTTCTTTTAACTGTTTTTGCTACATAGATAAGTGAGATTTGACCTGGGCTCACAAATGTGAGACACCTGTTAAGTGAACCCAAGTTCTGTGTAAAATTGGGTGCTTGAATCAGGGGAACCAAGTTATGCTATTTATCATTTATTTTAAGTCGAATAGTAGCTGGGAAGAAACCTAATGACCTTGTAATGCTTATAATAGCTTTCAATCCAAAAAGTAAAAATGCCAAAAACTAAAAATTAGTAACCTCCTGAGTTTGGCAGTAATGATTGGAAACACATCTATTGTTTCACATACAAATATTGCTAAAGGAATTTTCACATTAAAGGTGAACAAACGTGTTTTTCTCCTTTTTGTTTGATAATACTACATAGAGAAACATCTTGAAGACTCATTACTGTGGAGATTGTTGTAAATAGTGTGCTGAGGGTTTTGTAGCTCTGTTTTCTGTAGACAGCTTTCCCCTTACAGTGTTTAGTCTCAGGGGTGTGTCAGCAATTCCGCTCAAGGTCTTCAAGGAAAAAAAAAGTTGTGTTGTAATTCTTTTATTTTCTTTCACCCTTAAAAAAATTGCTACCATCCTTCAGAGGAGACCTTTACCCATTAATATAATATAATATTTTGGGATCGCAGGGCAAAAAATAATAATCAACTTAGTGGCTTTTGGAAAATGAAGTATATAAAACAACATATGTTGCATGCTTGTGTGGCTTGGTTGGTTAAATGTCTGACTCTTGATTTTGGCTCAGGTCATGATCTCATGGTCCGTGAGATCAAGCCTCATGGCGGGCTGAGGGCAGAGCCTGCTTGGGATTCTTTCTCTTCTTCTCTCTCAGCCTCCCCCCTCCTGGTGTGCTCGCTGTGTGCTCGCTCTCTCAAAATAAATTTTTAAAAAAGTGCACATTTTACTATTTATGTTGAAAAAGTTCACTAATAGAAAACTCCTAACACATTGATATAATCATCCTACTGTAAATATTTGAAAATGAAAGCAAACTAAGCTAATCCAAGATCAGTATGCATTGTCCTTTTGTAGTGGAAGCTTTGTAATTAAATCTTCCACCCTTTTACATGAGGGGCAGGAGAGGGTGTGTAATAAATTGTAACATTAAATCTATTTGTCTAGATTAGTAGAATACTTTTCAACAATATTTGAGTGATTTGACTACTTAAAAATTTCAGTTAGCTTTAAGAACAAAGAGGAACTCTTCAAATCCCTTAAAACCTAGCTTGGAAAAAAAAACCTAGCTTGAGCACTGATGGGGAAATGGGGGCTCAGACAATTTTGGAGAGAAATAAGGTCACTTAGTAACCTTAGTTGAGAAAGTGTAAATTCTGAAAAATATTTACTTTTCAGCTTTATCTCCAGGAAAATGAAGCAAGACTATGAGGATAATGGAAAAGTGATCTTAGTTTTTCTTTATCTATTTCATCTTCATTTCCCTAGATAGTTGGAAAAGAAACCATATTCAGAAAAAATGAATATTCATCCTTCCATATACAGAGAGTAGTTTATTCTGCCATACACAAAAAATCTTACTTGCAGCAATTTATTGGTGTATATTCGACGTATCCTTTGGGGGAGAGAAATACCCAAGTTTCTCTTGCTATTTCAGACAGGCATCATGTGTCATGCCATTGAGGGCTGAGGTAGAGGATGTGGTAAGTTTCTTGGCTTCCCCAAATCTGGATTTTACCCTCAGCCTCCATTATTTTGTTTGTAGTTTTATAAGTTCTTGGGACCTTAGAGAAGTGTAGCAAAATATTATTATAATTTCATATATCAATGCTAAATATTGGTATATAGGGCTTTAGAATTCTTGTTACATTAGAATAGACCAATTTTGACCCCATAGGGAGAAAAGCTCCACAAAGTATTCCAGAAGTGACTGAAAAACAATATGCTCCAAAAAGTTTTTTCTAAACAATAAATTTTATCTGATTTATATTCCTTTGAAACATGCAACGAAATAAACATGTATAAAATGAGAAAAAGGGCCTTTGTGGAAAAAGGAAATCGGCTGTAAGGAAAAATAAAATTATTATAGAAACGCAGAAAAACGTTTTAATCTCATTGAAAGATTATATTCTTGTGATAAAATAATCTGAAGTTCTGACATCTTATTTCGTGAACAAGAGAAAATTTACTGGTCATGATATGGAATGTGTGTGTGTTTATGTACTTTAATATTCTTGTTTTACAAGAGAGAGATCTATCATTTCTTTTGCACAGATCAACTCAGTGTGGTCGGATAGAAGGCAAGTCCCCTCTCAGAGTGTCTGGGTGGCTCAGTCAGTTGAGCATCTGACTCTTGATTTTGGCTCAGGTCCTGATCCCAGGGTTGTGGGATTGAGCCCATGTATTGGGGTGTGCACTGAGTGTGGAGCCCGCTTGAGATTTTCTCTCACTCCCTCTGGCCCTTTGTCCCTCTCCCCAACTCGCTCTCTGTCTCTCTAGAAGAAAAAAAAAAAAGAAAGGAAAAGTCCTTTGCTCAGATGGCAGCTAGACTTTATGTAATAAGCAGTAGTATTTGCTATATAATAATATGCATAATGCCACTTGTTATTTTAAGCATTTTATTTATTTTTAATGCTTTCTGATTTTTGAATGGTTTTAGATCATCATACTAAAAAATGAAAGCATGGGTGACTCATAGGAAAGATTGGTTACTAAAGACAAGATAGTATATATACATTTATGTGATAATAAATCTGCTTTCACATTTTACCTTTGAATCCTAATCTGATTCCTGACTTCCACATAACCTTTCTAAGATATATTTTGAATGAAGATATTGTGTATAAAATAAAGGAAGTTAGGAAAGATCTTTTCTGACCATTTGGAAGATTTATCTAGTTTCTAGTAGTCTACTTAATACTTATTAAATCCATAATACTTCTGCATAAATATTTTAAAGGGCAGAGAGCTAAGAGTAAGGATAATTACTTCCTTTTTAAAAAAGAGGAAGCAGATTCATTTTCTTTCAACTGTAGTGTTAGTAGTAATGGAGACATGGCAAAGGAGTAGTTCCTTCTATTTTGAAAATTTATATATCTATCTAGCTCTATACATGCACACAAATGTTTATAAACTTTTCAGATAATAGTGTAAATCCATGGATTTAAAAGAATCATGACCACTAGGGAATGAAAAATGGTCTAAAAATAATTATTGGCCAAGGGGTATCACTGACCACAGGCATCTAATAAACAGAGTAAGTTTAATAGGCACTACAAATGTAAGATTATCCAAAGGCCATTGCAAACCTTGAAAATAAAAATATTTTTGACATATTTGTGCTGATTTGATTCTGATTTAAGAACAAGAATGAAAAAAACTGTAATAATTAGGTAACTTGACATTTATTCCATTTGTCCCAGATTATTTTTGGCTTGGATAGAAAGGGGGTAGATTATGAAAAAGGAACTATGCTCTAGGTAAAACAATATTCCTTAGTTTCCATCACTATTTTTAAAGACTTGATAAACAGTTTAGAACACATAATCTACCTTTTATCCAAATCAGTCATGAAAACCTTAACATCATAATTCATTTGAGTTCTCAGTGGCAAAAACTAAAAGATATCTGGCCTTATTTGTGATGTGGCTGCTTCATTTAAGGGCACTTATGTGCAAGTTTGGGGCTGTTTATCCTTTCTATGACTAGTCAGGGAATATTCATGGGAAATAGCACTTTGTGAGACAGGGTAGGAAGGGGAAAAGCATATTCAGAATTCTTTTTTTTTAAAGCAAATACTTAACATTTTAGTAATTCTTCTTTATTGTTAATTTCAAGCATTTTTAGTTTTTGCCCCTTTATCATAATATGTTGCAAGTGTAGCATTACAGCGACACTACATTCCATAGTCCTGATCAAGATTTAAATAATTCTTTAGATTTACATTTCCTTTCAGGTCTGCATACACACTTAGGTATAGGTGCATTGCATTTATCTACAGGTGTTCAAAAAGCATGAATATGGGACGCCTGGGTGGCTAGTTAAGCGTCCAACTACGGCTCAGTTTATGATTCACAGTCCGTTGGTTCGAGCCCTGCATTAGGCTCTGTGTTGACAACTCAGAGCCTGGAGCTTGCTTATGATCTTGTGTCTCCCTCTCTCTCTCTGCCTCTTCTCGACTCACACTTTTGTCTCTGTGTCTCTCAAAAGTGAATGAACATTAAAAAAAAAATTTTTTTTTTAAAGTGTGAATAGTTCTGCTAAGTAGTGGGACCGGAAACTAAGAATTGAAAGCACAACCTCCCTTTTCACCTCTGGAAGTGCTATTACCTCTATCGTGCCATGCTGTCTTTCAAAAAGCTCATTATTCTCCCAACTCCCATGTTCCCTTTCTGAACAACACTCGTTCACACACAGCAAAGCAGTAGCTGGGGGGCTGTATGGATACCGCTGGGGTGTCTGCTGTTCCTGCTGTCGGGCCGCTGTGGTGGGTAAGTGGCTGGAAGCTACAAGTCTCGGAGCTGCAGGTGTTCTCAGTCATTCAGCTGTGTGGTTGTTGTGGTGTTAGGTTTCCAGAGTTATTACCAAACAATATGAAAAGTCATTAGTTAATATTGGTTAATGAAGTGTCTAAACATTTACATAAAACATTTCCAATGTGTTGAATTTAATATTCATGAGATAATTCCTATTATTCAAATGAAGTTGTAAATAATCGAATATTTTAAATGAATGTGATGTTTAAGAGTAGTAACATTTTGGGAGACTGTAAAATCTCAACATTCCCACAGAATGAAACCAACATAGTCATTCCTCAAATACGTGATGACCTCCGTGGTTTGCAAATACATATTTTAAAGGTTTCTGTTGCATATGCATATTGACTTCTTTGCAGAGACACATCAGTTTGTAATCACTGCATCTTTACCATTTTAGAAACAGGTACGATGATGATGAAAAAGAAATCTATGCTTACTTTAGTATTGAGCTGGTGAAACACTCGATATATTAAAAATAATTTTGTATTTATTTGGTTGACATTCAGCATTAATTACACCTTACCCCCACTCCAATATAGAATATAATATCTTAGACTTTCCATGATTAATTTAGCAGAAACTAAGAAAATTTAAAAAATTTTATGTTTGTTATTGAGACAGAAACAGAGCATGAGTGGGGGAAGGGTGCAGAGAGAAGGAGACACAGAATCTTAAACAGGTTCCAGGCTCTGAGCTGTCAGCACAGATTCCGACACGGGGCTCAAACCCTTGAACCCTGAGATCATGACCTGAGCCAAGGTCAGATGCTCAACCAATTGAGCCACCCAGGCACCCCAGAAAAATGTTCTTTTGATGCTATTTACTTACTTGGGCTAGAGTTGATATATTTGAATTGTTATACCAATTCTTTTTAAGTGGAATTAGAGTAAATGTGACTGATTCAATAAAAGAAAAAAAAAACTTTTTGTATGAGCTACAAATGTATTATTATTGCTATAAAATACAAATACAGTTTTCCAAAATAAGCTTTGAAAGTAAAATTAATGCTAATGGAAACAAATTCGATTTAAGCATCTGTTGATTAAGTGTTAACTTAATTTATTAGATGCAGTTTTATAGTGGTTGCAGTCAGAATTTCAAAAGCAACTTTCCCTGAGCAGTGTGGTTTGTCCTATCGGTGAGGCATATGTTGCCCAAGTGACATTGGCTCAGGTGTGCAGGTGGGTAAAGGGCAGAGATGGACACTTAGAGCTGATCTATAAGCGTAAAGTGAATATAGGTTCTTGACATTAGCTTAGACAACAAAATATGTTATTGCATAGCCACAGACTTATTTTCTGAGAAAGCCAAGCTTTGGAGAAATAAAAACATACCCATTTAGAGATAAAATAGGCATTATGAATGTACATTCTGGAACTGTGCTTTGCATTCTCCTTCCCTACTTTTTTGTGTACCAGCATTGTATTCTGCTATAAACGCTGTTCCTCTGATAGGGAGTAAAACACAATATCCAACAGCCAGCTTTTCCTCTTCTTAGACTTTTATACCCAGATAGCGGGAAAAGAAATGTTTAAGGTATGGCCCGGCTCTCAAGCAGCCTTGTGTAGCGACTGATAAAACATAATTAGTATGTACTTGATGTGATCAGTGTAAACCGAATATATGTCTGAAGTGTTGGCACTGTTTATCTCTTTTTAACGCTTTGCCCAAAGTTGTTTGCAGAAGGGAAGCAGAGGATAAATGATACAATCTTTATATTTTAAAAAATAGACACACACACATTCCACCACCCACCAGATGGTAAATGACATGGTATTCGGAGGATTTTTTTTAAAATTTAGTGATCACTTACTGGTTTCAGGATCATTTAGGGTAGCACTTTCTCCTGCCACCTGGGCTTTTCATCCCTTAGTGTAGAAACTAAGATAGGCTGGACACTATTTTGAGGTGCGATCATCCACAATCACCATGGCTCTGGGAGTAATTGTTGGTTGGGATGTGGAAGCCAGATCTCCAGAAGAGATCTTGATCATCATTTTCAAGAGATCATACCACTTGAAAAGTATCTATTGCCTCACCCCAAGAACAGTATTTGACTTGGATTAGCCACTGTGAATTCGAGTCTTTTAAGCAAAACTGAACATGTTAAAGTAATTTAGGCCACATTAGATTGATTAGAAGCTGTTTGACTGTAAATACAATATGAATAAAAATATTAAATGTTATTTTAGTTAAATGAATTTATATAGTGGGTTTTTCGAGGAATGAATACTAAAGCATTCGCCTCCTACACAATTTTGTAATGTAGATAATATATTTACTCCCATTTTTGACCTCTTAATTCATGTTTTTATATTTTTAGGCCAGTAAAAAGAATTTCTCGCTGTCAAGGTCACATCAACATGTCAGACAGAATTAGGATATCATCGACCTACATTCCCGAGGACATAACAATAATTATGGGATATGAAGTACAGCATCTTAAATTATAAACTATTTTTCCAGGTCTTATTTATTTGCATTGAAATAAGAATTAACTGTTAAGTAAGAATGCGGATACTTAAAAATAAGGTAAATTGCTACTACAAAGAAATGTACTCTTTACCATGTAACTGAATAGAATCCTAAATTTTGTTGGTAATATTCAGAAAACATATATTTAGTAGCAGTTCCTTTTACGAAGGTGCTTGGAATATGGTAGGTCTGTTTCAGATACCCTAATTGGGAGATTTTTTTCTTTCGGAAAACAGCAATTATAATTCGCTGCTTTCTGGAAATACTTTTTAAAGAAGGGGTTCAGAAAAAGTTTTTGTCAGGATTTAGTTTGAGGTAGGCTTATTCTAGCAGGCTTTGTGGCCCAGGTCCCCTGAATGATTCATTGTGAGACTCTAGTTTATGCCACGTCATCTACTCCATCAACTGACAACTAAACTTGATACCATTAGTCTTAAGCACATAGGATGTCATACACAAGCCAGTCCAATCTTTGAAGGATTTTTTTTTCTCTTAGTTGCCCTACAGAATTGTAGGACTGCCCATTTTAGGCTTTTTTTTTTTTTTTTTAATAACATCTTTAGAAATTCCTGTGAATTCTAAAAAATATTTGGTAACTTAAATTTTTTAGGTATTTCATGCGAAGTAGAAAACTTTACCAAATATAATGGAACCAAAATATAATAAAGATATAGCTAAGAAAAAATCTACGAACATAATTAAATTTTATTGAGTATAAACAATTTTTTCTTGATGTTCAGCCCCAATAGTACTTTCCTATCCAACTGGATAAATAAAAGCTAAAATTGAATTTATTTAGCTTTATTTTTTGGAAATAAAAAACCTATCTTAAAGTGTTTTTGTGATAAATTTGTTTTAATATGACTGTTTAAGTTCATCTTTTGAAAAAAAATTTTTTAATGTTTTATTTATTTTTGGGAGAGGGAGAAACAGAGTGAGCAGGGGAGGGTAAGAGAGAAAGGGAGACACAGAATCTGAAGACAGGCTCCAGGCTCTGAGCTAGCTGTCAGCATAGAGCCCGAAGTGGGGCTACCCACGAACCGCAAGATGGTGACCTGAGCCGAAGCCAGATGCTCAACTGACTGAGCCACCCAGGCGCCCCTAAATTCATCTTCTTGGAAGACTTGGAAGAGCCAACTTTTAATTGGGTTGATAGTAATCAAAGAATGCAGTTGCTATAATAGCAACCATTTAGTGACTGATAGCTATGGTGCTAGGTATTATTCTCGTGGTCTTGTATTTATCGGCTTTAATTCTTATAGTAACACTGCAAGATTTTTAGCCTCATTTCATTGGTGAGGAAAGAGAAGCTTAAAGTGATTAAAGTGCCTTGCTAAATTTACACCACTGGTAAATCCGCACAGCAGGTATTTGAAAGCCTACTCTGTTTTGGCCCTGATACTATGCTGGGTCTGACAAGGCAGGTGTGAACAAGACAAGATCTTCATTCTAAAGGTGCTAACATTGTAGTAGTAAAGTCCGGATTTGAACACAGGGTGTTAGATTCTAAAACTTTTTTCTTAGCTTTCACACTCCCTCCTGCCAAGGACACACTACAGAGGAGATGGATAAAATTGTTTCAGTACCACTTAAGTAGGTGGGGATGTAAACTACATTCCTGAGTGTACAAGATACATCACATAACTCTATGGTGGGGAATGGAATGCCTGTGCTACGTAACAGTCTTAATTTATGATCGCCTGTAGATAGTGTGCTATGTAATAGCAATGCCATATACTTAGTATTATACGTCTCTGACAGCCTTAAGATCTGGATTATTTCAGTGCATAACCCTTCACTGTCCAACATAGTAGCCATTAACCACTTCCAAGTATTTAAAATGTGGCTAATACAAAGAACTGAATTTTAAATTTTTAAAAATTTTAATTTGAAAATTGCTACTTGAAACTGCTACTTAATGCAGTTAATAGATCTTTTGCGCATGTTTGTAACAACCTGTGTGTGTGAATCTACATTTTTTCAACTACATTTTAGGAAATAAATACAGATCGAGTATTTCTGATGAAAATTTAGCATCTGAATTAAGAGTTGTTATAATAAAAAATGTATACTATATAAAGATCCATTAGTTATTTTTAAAATATTGACTACATGCTAAAATGATAATTTGGACATAATAGATTAAATAAAATATTATAAAACTTAGTTTCAACTGCTTTATTTTTATTTTTTTATTTTTAAAAAAATATGTGTCCACTAAGTAATTTTAAATTACAGAGTGCTGGTATAATCAATCACAGAGCCTGGTGAAGAGGATCTAGTTCATATATTTTATTTCTGATATCAAAATACTTTTCTAGTATAACTCACTCTGCTTTTATCAAAAGTTATATATTCATCATTCTTTCTATTAAAGAATCATGCTAATAACAGCCAATATTTATTCATGTAGTAGAAATAGAAAAATTTGTTACACATCACTTCTATTGTCAGTATAAATATATGGAGATATAACACCTTGTTTTCAGAGTATTTCTCATAGTTTTCAAAAATAGAAAGTAAGCTTAGGTACTGACTAAATTCAAGGACTGACAGGTTTGGGGGAGAATACTTTATACTATACAATATATACAGGACAAAAGCAAGCTAAAAGTATAAAAATAAAAAAATACAATATATTTTAGTTGGAATTTCAGAAATTTTTTCTTTTCTTCTCTTTTCCCTTTACTTCAAAAGTTATAAATACTTTTGACACAGCGTGTATTGTCGCACTTTTGATTTTTTGTTGTACAGTTAATGAACTTGAGAGTCTGGGTGACTGGAGATCATCTATTTGGCCTTCCCATTCTTTCGTTTCTTCTTCTTTGATTAATAAAGGTTTTCCTAGAGTTTGGCCGACAAGGTTACAGACTTCTTGAGCTTTGCGCCACGCATTCTCAACAGCAACAAGACAGGCCTGCCGTCTTAGGAATTAAATGCAGAGATTATTAATATGACATTCAATGAACTTTAGTACTAAATAGTTTTGTTTAATTAATTGATAATTTAGTTAAAGATGCGCTTAACTTACCGAAGATTCTCAATAGAACCTGGAGTATGGTAGAACTGGGGCTGGCTGATGACGACAGAGCTATCTAGCTTTTCAACAAGAAAGTTACAAATATTTTGCATTTTTCCAAATTCAGTAAATGTAATGCAGACCTGTAAATGAAATGACACTGGAAATTATTTTCATGCCTGATGGATTCTTTTAAAATTTTTTCTAGGAGTGCCTGGCTGGCTTATTTGGAGGACTGTGTGCCTCCTGATCTTGGGGTCATGGATTTGGGTCCCGTGTTGGGCACAGAGATTACTTCAGTAAAACTTATAAAAATAAAAATAAAAAATAAAATTTTCTCTAAATATGAGTAAAAAAAATTAAAGCCAGAAAACGAGGTCATTTTAAAATATGTAACAGATAAGCCTACTTGATACTTATAACTAAATTATTATTTTATTAAATTATTTTAAGTAGTGTCTCTCATTTGAACATATGAAATAGTTATAAAAACTAATGATCTTGTCTGTTAATTTTAACATTTGTATTGGTTCTTGGTTGGTTTGACTTTCCTCCTTATTGTGAGCTTTATTTCCATGCTATTTTGCATACCCATTAATCCTTGTGAATTAACTTTAGTGGAGGTGTTGGAGATTCTTGTATCTCTATAAATAATTCTTTATTTGTTCTAGAACTCCGTCAGCTTACTTGGAACCTGATCTCTTTGGGTTTGCTTTCAAGATCTGTTACGTGACATTCGAGTAATGGTGTTTGATCTGATGCTAATTATTACCCCCTGATGAGGCAAGATATGCTGTATGTTCCACTTCATGATTTGTAACATTTTCTGGCCTGGCTGGTGCTGTACAGCCCTGTATGGACCCCATATACTGTTCCCTGTAAATTTTGGTGTGATTTTTTCTAGCCTCAGGTCATTTTCACACATATATGTGCTGAGTACTTGGCAGGGGGTGGTGGTGGGGGTGTCTACTCTGTGGTTCTCCGAAGACCTCACTCTGCATCCCTCTACTCTCCTACAAACTCTAGCAGTTTTGTTTGGACCCTCAATACAAGGAGTTTGCTAGGCTCTTTGTGGGTTCCCTTCCCTGTGAAGCTGCCGGGACACGTTAAGACACTGACCTAGGACAACTGTAGAACTTTTGTTTCCTTTTTCTCAGGGATTGCTGTTTCATTGCCTTACGTACACTCTTTTGAAAACCACTGTTTCATATACTTTGTCTATTTTTTGGCTGTTTCAGGTGGGAAGACAGATTTGGTCTATATTATTCTACCTGAAGAAGAAGTCTTGCCTGTCTTTGGAAGAGAAGTATTTGTGTGTTTAAATACTATATGGGCTAATAAACTTTTCTGTTAGTCAAAATCAATTTCCCCAACCATATACCCAGGTTGCTAGTTTTTAACCTCTGGATAATTTCCAGATTTATAATTCCTTCCTGGTTGAAAACCAAAGTTCCAAAATGCCTACAGGGTGTCTTTAATAAGAAATACAGACAATATAATACCTTTCTGCATTTGCATGTTTAAATATGGGGAAAAAATCCTGTCTTTTGTTGCTATATTTAATCTATAAAAGTGTCATGGAGGCACTGTACATACATTTCATTACATGTAATGAAACATAGCAAGATTTACAGTGACTCTGCAGAAGTTGGAACATAATCAAATATGAGAGTTCAAAGGGGTTCTCTGCATTCAGATTAAAGTGATTGAGTATAACAGGTTCCAAGGGTCAACAAAAGCAATTCTTTGCTATATACAAGTGCCTTTGAAATCAGTTTTATTTTTAAAAATTATTCCATTTTCTACGCTGATAGCTTAAAAATAATGTTTATAAATATATTCGCTTTCCTATGAAACATGCTGAATCTTTTGTATGCATGCTTGGTATTCTTTTTTGCTAAAAATTAAAAAAAAAAGTTATTTGGAAGGAAGGATAGTGAAAATTCCTAAAGTTGCAAAATAAGGTACTATTTCTTCCCTCTTCAATTCCCCTCCACCCCTAATCATCTGAGGCAAATCTACTCCCACAGAATCAGGTTTAATATGTGGTACTTACTTGCTCTCTTTCTGTAAATAACAGGAAGAGCTGTCTGTTGAGATGAGCTCCTAGCTGCTCAAACAAGTTTCTTGCCTTTCATCCTCTTATCATTACCATGACTTAAAAAATTAGCAGATGTAGCTTTGAAAAGTACATCTACATTGATAAACAGACCATGAACAAACTATAGTTTAGAAGTATTTGTGTTAAATGATAAACAAGTTAGCAGAAAAAAAAACGGTTTTTTGCTTTTTCTTTTTTTTTTTTAATAGTTTATTGTCAAATTGGTTTCCATACAACACCCAGTACTCTTCCCCACAAGTGCCCTCCTCCATGACCACCACCCTGCTTCCCCTCTCCCCCTCCCCCTTCAGCCCTCAGTTCATTTTCAGTATTCAACAGTCTCTCATGATTTGCCTCCCTCTCTCTCCCCAACTTTTTCCCCCTTCCCCTCCCTATGGTCCTCTGTTAGGTTTCTCCTTGTTAGACCTATGAATGCAAACATATGGTATCTGTCCTTCTCCACCTGACTTATTTCATTTAGCATGACATCCACTTTGCTACAAATGGGCATATTTCATTCTTTCTCATTGGTATGTAATACTCCATTGTATATATATATACTACATCTTCTTGATTCATTCATCATGTGATGGACATTTAGGCTCTTCCCATGTTTTGGCTATTGTTGAAAGTGCTGCTATGAACATTGGGGTACATGTGCTCCTATGCGTCAGCACTTGTGTCCCCTGGGTAAATCCCTAGCAGTGCTATTACTGGGTCATAAGGGAGTTCTATGGATAGTTTTTTGAGGAACCTCCACACTGTTTTCCAGAGCGGCTGCACCAGTTTACATTCCCACCAACAGTGTAGGAGGTGCCCGTCTCTCCACACCCTCGCCAGCATTGATAGTCTCTTGATTTGTTCATTTTAGCCACTCTGACTGGTGTGAGGTGGTATCTCAGTGTGGTTTTGATTTGTATTTCCCTGATAATGAGTGATGCTGAGCATCATTTCATGTGCCTGTAGGCCATCTGGATGTCCTCTTTGGAGAAGTGTCTGTTCATGTCTTCTGCCCATTTCTTCACTGGATTATTCATTTTTTGGGTGTGGAATTTGGTGAGTTTCTCCAATGCCTTGAACTTCTGCTTTTAAATTCAGCAGTGTGGTATATAATCAAAATGTAGCTAGACAGAAATCCAAGTTAATGAAGTAGAGTCACTTTGCTGAAGAATAGAGCTGTTGCATCACAAATTTTATTTTATTTTATTTATTTTTTAAATGTTTGTATTTTATTTTTGAGAGAAGCGTGAGAAGAAGGGGCAGAGAGAGAAGGAGACACAGAATCTGAAGCAGGCTCCAGGCTCTGAGCTGTCAGCACACAGCCTGACGTGGGGCTTGAACCCACGAACCATGAGATCACAACCTGAGTCAAAGTTGGACGGTCAACTGACTGAGCCACCCAGGTGCCCTGCATCACAATTTTAAAAGAGGTATTTAGGATAAAAATATTTTAAGTATCTAATACATTGAATATAAAGATAAATCTATATATTCAGGATCCTCATTATGTTTCCTCATAGTAAGATAATGTGATCACAAATGTATATACATACACACATTTACACACTATTTTGCAATAGCTATATTAAATTACAAAACAGATACATAAATGCTTTTCATCTCTTTGGTCAAGAAGAATCCTCATTAGATTAGAAATTTCAATACTAAAAAAGAAACAATTCCAAAATAGGTGAGTTTTAAGTAAACTTATCCTCAATGTGGAACTCAATCATGACCCAAGATCAAGAGTCGCATACTCTACTAGCTGAGCCAGCCATATACCCCAAAAGGTGAGCTTTTAAGTGCTTTTCATTAATTTGTATCTGGATAAATTAAATCTCAGTTTATTAAAAATTTCTGCAAATGGGACTTCTAAATTATTGCTAATCTCAATTACCATAAAGAAACAGGCCAAAAGCCTCTTTCAAAATATTTGTAGTTCTAATTTCCAAAAAAGGAAGTGTATAAAACTGAACAAACTATAAGTAGTAGGCTAGACACTTTTCAATACTGGGCAGAATTTGAGAAGACTGTTTTAAAAATTAGTTTGTGGGGTGTCTGGGTGCCTCTGTTGGTTTAGCGTCTGACTCTTGGTTTTGGCTCAGGTCATGATCTCCCATTTACGAGTTCCAGCCCCTTGTCAGCCTCTGTGCTGACAGTGTGGAGCCTGCTTGGGACTCTCTCTCTCTCCCTCTCCCTGTCGCTCCCCACACACTCCCTCTCACTCTCAAAATAAATACATAAAAACAATAGTTTGTAAGGAATTAGGAAAGGAAAAAAACGTTTCTCTGAGAAACAAAATTGGGCCTTGTGATTCATTTTGCCACAGGCCTCAAGTACTTTATGTTTTCTTTTCTTTTTGGTATTGCTGCAACTAGTATTTTCTTCCCTTTTTAAATCTCCCCCTGTTTTTGTTTTTCGTTCTGTTGCTAAAGAAAAGCATAGAGGGCTTTCTCATTTTAATGTTCTTCCAAGAAGGCATTCAGGGAAAAACAAAATAAGGACACAGGAATTTAAGAGTAAAATCTTGTAAGGTCTTTTAAATTGAATTTCTTGATGAGATGTTAGGTAAAAACTCATCTGACTTTTAACTTTGGTTTTTTTCTTGAGAGTGAAATTCACTAACTCTATGCTTTTCTTCTAATCTCTACCGTTCTCAACCACTGCCAAATTATTTTTTCCAAAGACCAATCTATTGAGCATGTACATCTGAGATTATTAAGAACAAATCATGATGTACTAAACTTGACTTCCTACCTGGCAAGTTATCAGAGAAATACTGTAGCAATAAAGAATTTATTTTTCACTTATCGTACGATATACTGACATATAGTCTTCATTGGCAACATTGTTGGTTAGGGTCATAGTTGATTAATATTACTTAGTATTTTTATTAATTACACAGATGGGTACACGGATGATCAAATCAGCAGGTGACAGAAAGCTGGCCAGCCAGAATATAAACACTGATTGATAAAATCAAGATCCAAAAAGATCCTAACAGGCTGGGAATACAGTCAAATCTAGTTGATAAAATTTTACAGAGATAAATTTAAACTCTCATACTTTATTTTGAAATAGCAATAACAAGTATAAGATAGAAATATTTAAAAGCAGCATGTGATGATTTTAATTACTGATTATAACTGTGCGTTCAACACAAGGGAACAATGTGATACAAGTACCAAGAAGTTCAGTCTTAAACATTCCAGAATAAAGGAGATAGTCATCTTTCACTAATGATGACTGGCTAAATCACAATTAGGACACTATAGTTGTGTTGCAGGTGCTTTAGATGGAAATTGGTTAACTCAATAAAGAGTTTGTCTTATTGTAAGAAATGACTAAAGAAACTGGGGATTCTTACCCCTGGAGAAGAAAAAAAATTTAACACGATACTGAACTTCAAGTATATACTTCAAGAAAGAAGTATTTGCCTTTTGTTCTTGGAAAGGTACATCATAATAATGGATGAGTACTACTAAGTCAATTCTGGCTTAATGTTAGAAAGTTTTGTATTGATTCGATGTCTGAAAATGGAATAAGCTTTTTATATTCATGCACTTACATAATTTCTGACTTTCAATATTCTTACCTTTAAGATAAAGAGAAACAGCAGGTGGGAGTTTAGATAAAGAATCTCTAAAGGGCCTTTCAGGATGAAAATTTTAGTTATTGTATAAAGTAATGTTCTACCATCTTATCTTACTCTATATATTTAACTTCCATGAGGGTATTGGTGTATGTTAGACATTATTTTCTACCTTGTGACCCCATCACGCTGGTCTCTGCTGACTGCTGGTGCTGACCTAAGGGCAATATTGTATCAGATTGCATGGTATGAGAATTCTGGCTATCAGGAAGTCCTATACAAAATATAGTTAGATTCTGTCAAGAAATTGAGTACAGGACATTAAAAAGTAAGTATAACAGAAGGAAAAAAAAGCAGAGTTTAGCCAACTCCTCATTTAGTCATGTTCTTCTCTCAAAACAAGCAGCCCTAATGCGTTTTCTGTAACTGCACAGTTGGTCCCTAAAACAACTCAAGTCTGAAAAAGATGCTAGTTTTCCATGAAGCCTATCTGTGTATTTGCTGGAACTGTTCCCTTTCCTCCTTGTTCCTGGGGTACCCTCACACTAAAGCCCAATTCACTTAAGATAACCTGAGCCAATGTATGTTCCTTACAGCCTGAAGTCCTGATGGGTAGTAACTGCTAGAATGACTCCCAGCTTTTGATCTCTGTGATACAGAGCCTTACCCCTCTGTGCTTCATCCTGTTTTTTTTTTTTCTTTTTCTTTTTAAAACATCCAGTCTCTATTGTGGGTATTGCCCAGAGTGCCAAATCGAAAAACCTATTTTAGGAAAACAATTGATATGAAATGGTGATACCAATACTGTGATATCATAAAAATCATTAAAAATTATATTAAAACTTTTCACATTAAAACTCCCCTTTTTTAAAAAAATTGAAGTATAGTTTGACTCAGTATTATATTAGTTTCAGGTATACAACATAGTGATCCAACAAGTCTATACTTTGTTTTTCTTTTTTTCCCAGATTTTATTTTAGGTAATCTTTACACCCAATGTGGAGCTTGAATTTACAACCCTGAGATCAAGAGTCACATATTCTATCAACCATGCCAGCCAGGTGCCCCAACAAGTCTATACCTAACACAGCGCTCATCAGAAGAATGTGGCTACCATCTGTCACCATACACTATTACAATAGTATTGACTGTATTCTCTATGTTGTGCCTTTTATATATGTGGCTTATTCATTCCATAACTGGAAGTCTGCATCTCCTATTCCCCATCACACATTTTGCCCATTCCATAATGTCCCTCTTTATACTCTTTTAAAAGGTATTTTTCAATCCCAAATACTGTAAAATAAATTTTGCCATGTGGATCCCTAAAATTATGAGTAATTTTTAAATTCCTTGAAATAGTTAACTTTTAAGTGGAAAAATAACAAAACTATTAAAGTAAGTACTGGAGCAACAGTGTATTGTAGAAATTACTGTCTCAAGGAGGTAAGAAGCCAGGCAGGGTTCTAATTTCCATTCTTTCTTTTAATATGACAGGAAAGTCTGAGACGAAGTTAGCTGAGCTTTAAGTCACACCCTTAATATTAGAAAAATAATAGATTATCTGCCTGGCGGTAGGACTAGATGATTTCTTGAGCTATGGCCCCCTCTAACCATGAAGATTATCTGACTAGATAAACAAGAGTTTCTCTCTAACTCTAACTCCATTGTTGTTTGCTTCCTATGAGGAGGCAGCATGGAACTAGCCCACAAATCCCGAGATGTCTGGAAGCTGAAACAAACAGTAGTCCTATAACCTACCCACAACTATAACATACCTGAGTTCATAAAACCCCGATCATAAAATCTTTAAAAATAAGTAAAAAGTATAGGCAGTTATAGAAATGAAATGTTATCACTGAATGTACAAAAATATTTTGTTCTTTTTTAATTTGGGCAAAGGCTGAGTGGTTTTTATTTTCTTAAATTAATTATAAATTTTTTTTTTTAAGTAGGCTTCATGCCCAGTGCAGAGACCAACATGGGACTTGAATTCACACCCCTGAGATCAAAAGTTGGAGGCTTAAGCAACTGAGGCACCCCTTAACGATTTTACTTTTAAGTAACTTTTGCACCCAGTGTGGAATCAAACTTACAACCCTGAGATCCTGAGTAACACATTCTACTGACTGAGCTAGCTGGGTGTCCCAAGTGGTTTTTATAAAAAAAAAAAAAAAAAAAAAAAACCAAAAAAAAAACCTGATAACTTACCACAACAGAGTAAAATTGCATTATGAAAGAAAAGAATGTTGAAAAGTGTTTCAATCCTTATGTTAGGATTCTATTAATTTGCTTTTTATCTGAGAAGAAATTTCCTATAGAGTTTTCCTGTTCACTAGGTGTTAACTTTACTAAAGTTTTATTCAGGTGGCAATTAACTGCTATTTATTCCTTGTTATTTTTACTCCATCTCAAAACAATCTCTCTTATATAAATCTCATTAAAATTTATCTTAAAAGCTCATACAGGGGCACCTGGCTGGCTCAGTCGGAAAAGCATGTGACTCCTGATCTCCGATTGTGAGTTCAAGCTCTGTGTTGGGTATAGCCATTACTGAAATATATATGTATAAAATAAATATATATTAAAAATATATAAAATAATGGGTATAGTGATTACTGAAATATATATAAAATAAATATACATATAATAAGTGCAAATGTCCCCACAAAGTCCATGCTGTTTCCAATTATTTTTCATGAGAAGTACGTACCTCTGCTTCCATGTGATAAGCATTTTCCACTCTTCTAAAATCCTTTGTCACAGTTACATTTTCTGCCTGAAACAGAAAGTACAAGAGTATGATTACTGTTTGGCTACCAAATGCAATTACTCTAAAACATAAAGTATAAACCTGAACTTATTAAACTCAGAATAACAGAGAATGCAGAAAGAACTGGTTTGCCTAATGTTTTAAACCTTCCCTAAAAGTTACACAGAATAAATTCAAAGCCTACAAATATTTGCTCAAAACTGCATAATTGTCACTCCATTTGTAGTAATTTTTAAATTAGCTTATACAAAAAGTATGAACTTGAGTGGTATACATATGAACAATTATTTGTACATAATGCAGTTTGAATGAACCTAAAATTGTTTCACCATTGATATTTTCCTGGTGATGTTTGGCTGGGCTCCCACATACAATATGAGATTTTCTGCTTATCTATAGGGTAATGGTTTTTAACCAAAGGGTAATTTTGCTCTCCAGGGAACATTTGCTAATGTCTGGAGACATATTTGATTGCTAAAACGGGGTAGGGGAGTTCACTATTGTGACGTAGTAAATAGACAGGGTGAATAAATGCTCTTGTTTATCAGAAACTGAGGAGGTTCCTGAGACATGGGACTATCAGTTGCAAAACTGGGACAGTCCCAGGTCAACCAGGATAAGGTGGTCACCTTATGGGTAGGGGTCAGGATTATAGCTAAATATTCTACAATGCATAGTACAGCTCAACATAACAAAGAATTATCTAGTCCAGGATATTAAAAATAGTGCTGAGACTGGGAAATCCTATTATACTGGATTATAAAAAATATTAAAATACACCAGCCAAGTCCATTAACTTTTCCCAATTAAGCTACTGGGAAGCTATTTTATATCTAAATACAAAGGACAGATTTTATTAAAAAATTTTTTAATTAATTAATTTATTTTTTAAGGGAGAGAGCATATGTATGACTGCATGCAAATGGGAGAGGTGCAGAAGGAGGGAGAGAGAGAACCCTCATCAGGCTCCATGCTCAGTGCAGAGCCCAAAGCAGGGCTCCATCCCACGACCCCAGGATCTAGAATCAGACGCCTGATCGACAGAGCCACCCAGGATTCTGAAAAGAGCAGTTTTTAAACAACAAAATGGCAAGTACAAGAATAACGACTTAAATCTATGAAGGCAGCAAGGTAATATTCTCCATAGATATAAAAAATCCATGTTATGGCAGGAGTAAACTTAAAAAGGATAAATATCAAGAAAACGATAAAACTTCATGGAAAAAAATGCTTGAATAAATGGACTAGGACACAACACTGTAAAATCAGCAATTCTCCTTAAATTAATATATAAACAATGCAAAATATGAACAGAAGTTTTATTTGGACTCCAGAATTTTACATAGTCTGGATTTTCTGATGTATCCTCTTGGTGTTATTTAACATGTCCTTTGCAGACAGGAGATTTTATCATTAGAAAAGTGATGAGGGGAGAACTTGCCCTACAAATGTTTTACAAAGATATAATAGTTTAAATAATGTGGTACTAATGTAGGAACATAACCAGGGTCAAAAGAACTAGTATTCTAAAACCGATTCAAGAATGTCTGACTATTGCAAATATAGTAACGTTTCAAAAATTTTTTTGTTTTTAAATTTATTTTTAAGAGTAAGAGAGTGAGAAAGACAGAGTGTGAGTGGGGGAGGGGCAGAGAGGGAGGGAGACAGAATCTGAAGCAGGCTCTTGGCTCTGAGCTGTCAGCACAGAGCCGGATGTGGGGCCCAAACCCACAGACCGCAAGATCATAACCTGAGCTAAAGTCAAAGGCTTAACCAACTGAGCTATCCAGGTGCCCCCTAACATTTTAAACCAACAGGCACAACAAGTAATATGGAATCCTTGTGTCACATATTCTGCCCCAACTCTCTCTGAGCAGCAACTGTGTGGTTCAAGGTAAATCCTGATAGGTCTAAGCCATTAAGGATTATCATATCTAACTTGCTATAAGATTAGGTTAAAAATGGGCAGAAATCCAAATCTAAACTAATTAGTATATGGCATTTCTCTGGCTACAAAGACAGATTTAGGTCATCCATTTACAGTGAACTACAAGAATATTTGTTTTTATGTTGTAGGAAATAAGAACTACTGTCTTTCTTGTTATGGTACAGTATGCAGTGTAAGGCTTGGGAATGTTGCAGCCATTTTGGTATCGTGAAAGAAGCCACAGGAAAACCAAGAGAACTGTATCAAATTCGAGCCTTGACACTGCATACCTAAAACCTTTATTACCCATTTAAAGTTATATAAAGCAATACTTTTAATTTTTAAAGGCAATTTATGTCCCCTGGCAAGGGAAACAGAAGCAAAATTAAACTACTGGGACTACACCAAAATAAAAAGCTTTTTGCACAGTGAAGGAAACCATCAACCAAACAAAAAGGCAATTTACTGAATGGGAGAAGATAATATGCAAATGATATATCTGATAAGAGGTTAATAATATCCAAAACAGATAAATAACTTATGTAACTCCACACCAGACACACAAAAAATAATCCAAATAAAAAATGGGCAGAGGACCTGAACATACATTTTTCCAAAGAAGACACAGAGATGGCCAACAAACACATGACAAGTTGCTCAACATTACTCATCATCAGGGAAATACAAATTAAAATCACAATGTGATAACACCTTGTATCTGTCAGAATGGCTAAAATAAAAAAACACAAGGAATAACAAATGTTGGTGAGGACAGGGAGAAAAAGAAACCCTCGAACACTGTTGGTGGGAATGTAAACTGAGGTAGCCATTGTGGAAAACAGTATGGACGGTCCTCAAAAGTTAAAAGTAGAATTATCATATGACCAGTAATTCCACTATTGGATATTTACCTGAAGAAGACAAAAACACTAATTGAAAGATACTTGCACTCTTATATTTACTGCAGCATTATTTACAGTTGCCAAGACGTGGAAGCAACCTAAGTGTTCATCCATAGATGAATGGATGAAGATGTGAGATACACATGTGTGCACACACATACACTTAACTATTACTCAGCCATAAAAAAGAATAAAACCTTGCCATTTGCAACAATATGGATGGATCTAGAGGATTTAAAGATAAGCAGAATAACTCAACCAGAAAAAGACACCATATAATATCACTCATATGTGGAATTTAAGAAACACAGCAAATGAACAAGTAAGAAAAAGACCAAAAAAGACTCTTAATTACAGAGAGTAAACTGGTGGTTGCCAGAGGAGAAGTGGGCAGTGGGATATTCACAGATCGATAAAGGGGACTAAGAGTATTATTACATTGGTGAGCATGGAGAAATGTACAGAATTGTTGAATCATTATACTGTACAGCTGGAACTAATTCTTAAAAAGTTCCTATAAATTAATAAAGAATAGAAAAAGTGGACAAAGTATTATGAACTGGCAACTTACATGAAAAAAAGTTTAATGACAGTAACATTTTTTTGCCTACTGACTTGGCAAAGTTAAAAAAGAAAATAATGTCCACTATGCCAAGGATATATTTGTAGTGAAGCAGTAAACTTATTGTCCTTCACTAACTTTTTCATAAGCCTTAAAATATGCATAAGCCAGGAATTAATGTTCAAAATCATAATTAAAAACATTTATAAATACCTAGCAACAAGGATATTCATTGTGTGACCATTTTTAATAAGGAAAAACTGAAGGCAAATCATATGATATGCTCAATATATTGCTACCTATCTAAATTTGAATGCACCTAGAAACAGATTCTGAAACAGGGATGTGAGTACAAGCAGTTAATTTTTAAGGTAATCCCAAGAGGGGTGCCTGGGTGGCTCAGCCGACCTCACCTCAGATCATGATTTCATGGTTTGTGAGCCCCCACTGGGCTCTCTGCTGTCAGCATGGAGCCCACTTCATATGCTCTGCCTCCCTCTCTCTTTGCCCTCTCCTCGAAAAAAAAAAAAACCCATAAAAAATAAAAAAGATAATCCTTGGAAACACCATAGGGGATTGGGAAGTGAAACAGAAGGAAAGCAAGCCATTGAAGTGTGCATTGTCAAGCAGTCACCACTGTGGGCAACTGAAACTCAATCCTGCAGAGGAACTCTGGGAGTCAGGGCAGAACAGACGCCCAAGAGGTGAGGTCTCTTTCCACTCACTTCCCTCAGTAGTTAGCCACACGCAGTTAGAGCTTGGGGAGGGGCTGTTAATTCTCTGGCACTACTGGCTGGCCCACTTGTAGGTGGAGCCAGGGAAAGCTGCAGCCAGGAAAAACTGGCACAGGACTCTCTGTGTTGGCAGATGGAAGTTGGGCCTGTATGCACACAAATGTGAAGTGCCAAGGGATACAGTGTGGGGTATCAATAGCATCTGCTACATCCCCCACTTAAAACTCAATCACCTACTGCCACGACAATAAAGCAGCAACACTCTACACTGGTTACGAGCAAGAGCTTTGAGGTCAAAATCCTTGACGGGGGTCAAAACTCTGCCACCTCCTAGCTGTGTGACCTTGGGCAAGCTATCTGCCAATAATCACTCTGATCCCAAGAGTTCTCATCTATAAACAGCAACTGAAATGCCAGTCTCATACTGACATGCCAGTATCAATTCCACGATACTCATGGGAACAAGTATCAAATGAGACATTTGTAAAAGGTCTAGCAGTAATAAGCAGTTTTTTTTTTTTAAATCACCAATAACATTCAGACTCCTCAATGTAGCAAACAAGATCTTCCATGTTCTGCCTACAGCTTTCTTCTCCAGTCTTATCTCAATTCCTGTCCATTTCCCCCAGGAACTCCTGTGTCCTAGCCATAATGAACTGTATATAGTGCTCTGGACACATACTTGCTGCATTCTAGTGTAGAGTCCATTCAGTCATTATTCAAGATCTGACAGAGTCACTTCCATTTCTAGTGTCCAGCATCATGCATCTATTACACATTTATTTAAAAAAATACAATTTTGAGTAGGCAAATATTGGACTTTATAGTCTATGAAGGGAACATGCACACTGGAAAACAAAATAATTACTTTCACGTTAAGTGACTGCCCAACTCTTGACAGCTCAGAGGCTAGAGTCTGCTTGGGATTCTCTGTCTCCCTCTCTCTCTGCCCCTCCCCTGCTCGCACTCTGTCTCTGTCTCTCTCTCAAAAATAAACAAACATTAAAAAAACCCCACAATACTAAAAAAGAGGGTATGCCTTTGTATGTGAAACTATATATGATCAAGAAATAATCTATAATATAGTTGAATAATTTATTTAGTGCTTCATTTTTTTTAGACATTTTTTTAAGTTTATTTATTTTTGAGAGAGAGAAAGAGAGAGAAGAAAGAGAGAGGCAGACCCAGAATCCAAAGAAGGTTCCAGGCTCTGAGCTATCAGCACAGAACCTGACATGGGGCTTGAACTCACAAACTGCAACTTTGTGACCTGAGCAGAAGTGGGATGCTTAACTGACTGAGCCATCCAAGCACCTCTCAAAAACTGTTTTTGAGTATACAATATGTGATGTGTATGAAGTGTAACTCTTGGATGCAGAGCAAGAGATATAAAATGGTCTGTGCTCGAAAGGTTTAGAAGATGGAGACACCAGTAAAGCAACAATTTAAAATACAGAGGGTAAATTTTATTATAAGCAGGGAACAGAGTGTGGTATTGCAGAGACTAGTGGTATGTTAGAAAAGGAATGTCAAGAAGGTAATTTGGGCTGATTCTTTTTTTTTTTTTTTTAAGATTTTAAGTAATCTCCACATCCAACATGGAGCTTGAACTCACAACCCTGAGATCAAGAGTGGCATTTTTTAAAAAATGTTTTTTATTTGAGAGACAGAGAGAGACAGTGAGCAGTAGAGGGACAGAGAAAGAGGGAGATACAGAATCTGAAGCAGGCTTCAGGCTCTAAGCTAACTGTCAGCACAGAGCCTGACGCAGGGCTCGAACCCTGAGATCATGACCTGAGCCAAAGCCGGATGCTTAATTGACTGAGCCACCCAGACACCCCAAGAGTTGCATGCTTTACTGGCTGAGCCAACCAGGCACCCCTTGGGCTAGTTCTTAAAGGAAAAAAAATGGGAGTCAGCTAGTCAAAGAGGGGAAGGAGATGAGAGGAAACGATAGTTAGGTTCCGTCTATAAAGCAAAGGAATCTGGAACATGAAGAGACCCTCAAGTAGGGGAGTGATGTTTTTCAACCCAAATTCCAAAGTCTAAAATGACTAACTTTGTGAAAACCCATTATAATTCAACCTGAAAAGTAATATAAGTGATTTTTTGCATTATCTACTGAACAAAGTCTCTACATGGCTGCTTTCTTCCATTAGTAGAGACAACTGGGAGATTATTGACATTCTCTGTCTTGCCTTGAACACTGAACCTTAATGCAATTGTTAAGTTAGATATAGTAATTTATTGCTTTACACGTTAGAAGTTACAGCCATGTGAGCTCAGTATACTTAAGATTATTAGTTATATTATTCAAACAGGACTGTAGAGCACTGGTGATAGTTGTTATGAGGAAATTTTTTCCACATATTAAACCACTTAAATCACATTATCTATAATTAGCATTTGAATTCTTCTAAACTGTAAAATCATTGAGATATCTGTTCCAAATGACTTTTAAAATAACTCTATGTCTGTAAATGCAGTGCAAATATATTTTCCCTTAAAATAAAGACTTGCTTTTTGGGGATGTGCCATTTTTAATGATATGACTGGAAGAACTTTTATGAACTCAGTGTTAACTCTGGATAAATCACAACTTTGGCCTCTTGAGTCCTACTGTGTAAAATGAAGGACATGAGATAGTTGACTCATTCTGTGGCTTCTTCATTTTCTTTGTATTCTAATACAACTGGGGGGGGGCAACTATGGTCGGAAGCAATGTAGCGTTTAGTTTCAGGAAGACGGGTTCAAACACCGCCCTGGCTAAAGTTTAGAGCATTATGTAACGTTTTTAAATCTAAATGGGGATATTGAAACCTGTGTAACAGAGCTGTTGTTCAGATGAAATAAAAAGCTGGTTCATTTTTTTCTTCTTTTCTTAGAAGTAGAATTGAGGTAAGATTTACTTAGTGATTTGTTTTATAGACCTCTCTGGTAAGTAGAGGTATTTCATTTATGTGGCTTCTACAGTATACTGGCTTAATTGTTTTTAAAGTTAAAACTAAAAAAATTTGCAGAAATTTTTTGAGTCTTTATTAAATGATGATGGATGCACTTTTCCTCCTCACGTTACTGTTTGCGAAGAATACTGAAAAACCACTCCATGCAAAGCTTTACACTGTTGGAAGCATGCTTTTCACTTGCTAATTACATGGTGCAGAATAAAAACAAAAAATTATTAGTGTCTAGTATACTTAGGCAAGCACTTTCATCTAATATGTCAAGTCTTAATAGTTAACTATATCAAGGTAAAATACAAAATGACTGCGGCAAATATCGCTAAATAAAAACCTACTCAATTTACATTCTTCTATTTCATAAGCCTCTGGGGCCAATAACTACTTTCATCTAGAAGAAAGATGGGCCGAAAGTTTTACTCCGCTAGGTCCAGTCGCTCAGTAATACCGATGAGATAAAGGTCAAGACCCTCGACACCTCCAACTGACACCGGGGGCCGTCCGGGCCGGGAACTCTGCCTCCGGTTTTTGCCGTCCGGCCCGAGGCTCCTCCCCAATGAAACTCTCACCTGCAGACCTTGAAGCTGGAGGCTCTGCGTGATGTAGTCCAAGCGGCGGCAAACGCTCTTCTTGGCCTCGGCCGCCGCCTCCTTCGTGCTGCTCACTAGCACCGCCACTTGCGCCCGGTCGGGGCTAGCCGACACCTCAGCGGTGCCGCGTACGTGCACCTCGCGGGTCGCAGGTTGGGCCTGTGCTGAGGGGACAGGGCGTCGGAGTCCGGGCAGCAACTCACCCCCCGAGACTACATTGTTCTCCCGGCCCCGGTCAGCCCAGGGAACCAGTTCCACGAACACCCGTGACTGAGGGGCCTGTTGCAGCGACATGACAAGGGTAGCTGGGTTTCCATAGCAACTACGGCGGCCGAAGGAGCCAAACTGCGCCAGGGCTTTCTGCGCGCGGCGCAAAGGATGCTGGGATGGGCTTGGAGGGCCCCGAGCTGAAGATGCGAGCTGCGAGGAGTTAGCAGCATCTCCTTTACAAGGTGTTGGCCGCGCACGTCATTATCATTTTTAACGTGTTTACGATACGGCTTTCCAAAATCTTAGTGAGTTTTCTCCGAGCCCTCCCTCTTAGGGAGCGCCGCCTTTCCACGCCCACCGTCCGAGTCTGTCCCCCAGCCCAGCATACCTCCAAAGAAGCTCCGGAGAGGCCAGGCTGGGCAGAGAGAGAGAGAGTGCTTTTACATTTCTCTGACGCCGGTCTGCGATTGTCCCCAGCCCTGTCTAATTTGACTTTACCGGTTCGTCTTAGGCCCAGGTCTTTGAGGCTGCACAGCGCCATGGTACGGGAGACAGTTCTGTTGCAGTGAACTGCTTTCTGCTAGTTTAATCTTAGGGACTTAATGATTCCTCGCGTTTCAGTTTCGTTGATTCTGAAGTCATGTTGGTAATACATTTCACATTTGCAGTGTGGTTTTAAGTGCTTGCCATATGGAAAGCAAAGAGAAAATAATGAATAGCCAATAGTAATAGATATGACATGATTTTCATCTTTTGAATTTTCTTTAAAATCGCTGGAATTGTTCTGGCTTTGAATATCGACAGGAGAGACCTAACTAGTCAGAGCGCATTCCATGTGAGCGTTGCTGGGCCTGTGCAACTTTCTTGAGAGAACAACACAAACTTCAACCTACTGATCCCCGTTAGGTAGGTTTCATTCTTGCCACTAAGTATGTAAAACATATTTTGACATAGATATATTACCCCTCCTGTCCTGAGGGAAGCAAAAAAGCCTTTTTAAAATAACTAAATAAAAAGACAACTGTTTTCTTGAAAGGAACCTGAAAAGGCCAATTGACAATCCTCATGAAGTTTCTTCTCTATCATTTTTTTTCTTATCATTTAGTTAGATAAAAAAATGCAGCGAAATCAGATGGTATCCCCTTTCCTCTTTCATTTGGGTTAAAGTAATTTTGTATCTATTTTGATGTTTATTTATAACTAAAATCAATTATGAGATAGTATTTTAAGTTAAAAACATTCCCTCAATATTTTTATAATTTTTATCATTTGGGACACCCAAAATAATGTTTCTTGAATTTGCTGAAAAATTCTTTTTCCTTAATGATAAATATGGAACAATATGATTTCCAAAATGAGTTATTGAATAAATGAATATCATAAATAAAAAGCAACAGGAGTTTTAAGTGCATATAAGTATTTATGATATGGTAAAATTAGATTTAAAATAAATGGGAAAATGGGTAAGTGGTACAGGGATAATTGGTTAGCTATATGAAAAAAGAGTTGATCTGTATCTTACATCATACATTGAAAATAAAATTCAGATGAGACAGAAAAGAATTGGTGACCATAAGTATGCTGTAACAATGGAAGAACTTCTTACCTAAGCACAATTTCAAATACAGCAACCATAAGAAAAGGATTGAAAAATTTTACTACACTAAAAACAATTTCAGTATATAAAACAAAACAAAGCAGAAGGGTGAGTGGGTACAAAATAAATTGGGAAAAATATTTGTAACACTTATTTTGCATGAAAGGCTAATAGCCTTAATATTAGGAGAGCTCCCATAAAAAGAAAATAAAAGAAAACAAATATGAACACAGGCGAACTGTGTTAGCTAGGCTTGCTGTAACAACATACCACAGACTAGGTGGCTTAGCAGAAATTTATTTTTTCAGAGTTCTGGAGGCTAGAAGTCCAAGATCAAGATGTCCACAGTTTTAGTGTCCCCTGAGGCAGACAGCCTTCTCCCTGTGTCTTGATTAGCAGACAGCCTTCTCCCTGTGTCTTTCCATGGCCTTTCTTATGTGGGCCAGCATGCCTGGCATTTCTTCCTCTTCTTATGAGAGCACTGGTCCTCTTGATTAGAGCTCCTTACTTACAACTCAAATTAACCTTAATTTCTTCTGTAAAGGCCCTGTCTCTAAGTACAATCACATTGAGGGGATTAGTACTTCATCATATGAATGAGAAGAGGGAGATATATCTTTCATATAACACAAACCAATGAAGCAGAAATACTAATAGTCCATAACATGAGGGAAAAATGAAAAATACTTATTTCCACCAGTAAAGAAATGTAAATTTAACTTCAGTGAACTAACTTTTTTTTGGACCTATCATTTTGGCAAATAATAAAGCAGTGGAAATGAAGATAGAGTAAAAAACAGTAGTTTTGAAAAAAGAATGAAATTGTTCTTGGTGATATAACTATATAGTAAATAAGAGAAAAGGATAAGCCAAAGCTGACTTTGAGGTTTTCAGCCAGGATAATTTGGAGAATAAATGAGGATGAGTTTATCTATTTGTTCAGCTTATAATGACCTAGTTCTTCCTCAGAGTCAAGGCAAAGCTTCTAGCAACCATTCTGAAAAAGACGACTCTCCACAAAATTTGTTTGGATCTGGAATAGGCGCTACATTCAAGTATTGCCAGTTAGAGGTGTTTTGGGGCTTCATTTGTGTTTGTTTTTAACATGGGAATCTTTATTTACACCAAATTTTATTATTATTATTTTATTAATGTTTATTCATTTTTGAGAGAGACAGACAGACAGACAAAGCATGAACGGGGCAGGGCAGAGAGCTAGGGAGACACAGAAACCCAAGCAGGCTCTAAGCTCTGAGCTGTCAGCACAGAGCATTGATGTGGGTCTTGAACCCACAAATGGTGAGATCATGACCTGAGCTGAAGTTGGGTACTTAACCAACTCAGCCACCCAGGTACCTCTCCACCAAATTTTAAAATTAAGTTTCTCAGATGGTGGGCCATGACATACACTCGTATATACCTATAAAACTTTGAGAGATATAGATTGGCCATTTCCCAATTACCATTTCTATTAGAGAAGCAGGAAATGACAGTGTATAGAGAAAGGGAGAGAAAATGAGTGCGAAAGAGATGAAATCATACATTCAGAGAGGAACAGAGAGGAGATGGAGGAAGGGTCCAGATGCAATTTTAATCTCTGTTTGTAGAATTTTCCTTGGGTCTGGTTTCATTCTTGCCCGGGAGTTCTAGAAAATATTCTTGTATCCTTGTCATAAAATCCCCCCCACTTTTTTTTTTTTTTACAGAAGTAGCTTGACTGAATTTTCTATTTTCTTAAAACTAAAAATATTAGCAGTTAATAGTGGATAAGAGAAGAATTCAAAGATGACTTCTATAGTTTTTAGCCTTAAGCAGTTTATTGAGCTCTACACAAAGTGGATCATTAGGTAAATGCCCAAAGTTTTACCCTTTGAGGAATCTCAGTGTGTCCATTATCATTCAAGGACACACTGAGAAATGCTGTCATGCAGTTGATTTCCATTTCTCACTGGAACTTTCTTTATTAGGCTAGCCTATCCATAAATCTATACATAAGGGCTCAAGCTGTGTCCTTAGCTGTTAATACAAGAACCACCTACGTAACCATTGGTGTGAGCTCATAGTGGTATTCTAGTGCAAGCCTTCTGTGGGGCCTGGGAGTCTGCGATACTCGTTCGTGCCGCTGGCTTATGCCTCTGCTCCTGTCCGTACATGGTGTCCCAGATGCACTGCTGTCATCTGTTGTTGGATTTCTGCTGGGCTGCATGCCTGTATGACTTGGAGTGTCTGACGGGACCAGCTAATGATGGCAGTCCCAAACACTTAAAAAACAAAAATTGTCAGAAGAGCATGGAGCAATATATTCCAGATGCTGAGGGTGGAAAAGCAAATTAACCTAGATGTGTGTGTTAAACTGTTCCTCAAGAATGAAGGAAAATAGAGAGATTTTCAGACCTACAAAGATTTAAAGGACTTTACTACCTATAGCTTCCTCACTAAAATATGATCATAGAATATGCCTCTGTGATATTACTAAGTTCAAAAGGAAAGTATGGCATAGAAGAAACAAAAATAAATCACAGAAATTGGTAACATGTTGAAAAATTTATTTATTGAAAATGATTTCTTGTTTGTGTGTGGGTGGTTAAACAAAAATTGAAACTAAAAAATACTCTAGGCAACTATAACAAAAGAGGGGGAGAGACATTCCATTGCGTTTGGTTAAAGCATCTTAAGGTCCTTGGCTTTTTAAAAAAGAGGCTGGGGATACTGAATTATAGTGTACTTTGTTGTAATACTTCATACTTAATTACCTATGGAAAATATATATGAAGAGATCAAAGGAAGCAGAAGAGGCTCAAAGAGGAGACAGGAAGATTAAGAAAGAACAATGTTGTGAAACACAGGATATAAAACTTTCAAAAAGGGAAAGGTGATTAATAATGCCAAATGATACAGATCTGCAAAAACAATTGAGGGCATAGATGTCTATTGAATATAATATTTAGAGGATTATTAATGACCTTCAAAAATTGATTCACTGGGAACCGGTTGACAAAGTGTTAAGGGATGAGTGAATGACTGGAAAAAGGAAAAATAGAGAAGTATCAAATAGTATATGAAGGGTTTTTTTTTTTCCCCCTTTTCTTTCTCTTTAGAAAAAGTAATTGGACTCAGGCTTTCCATAAATGAAGATAATATCCTACCTTATCTTATAAATACCCCAGACACTGGAAACAGTCTCCTCTCTTCTTGTATTATTTCCAGGTTTGTGTTTTGCTTCCTTACAGGTTAAAGATGTTTATCTTCTGGTATCTTAAATGATACAGGTAGAACAGAATAGTGGGCATACGTTATGCTGTGTCCATGGGGACTTTAGTCAGTCAGGTTTATGTACTTGTCTTCTCTGCCTCCCTTAACACGGAGTTCCAGAGTCTAATAAATATATCTTTATCTCGAAAGTTACAAAATAGTACAGAAAAAGTATTTGCAAGTACATCTCCCTTCTCTGAGGGAAAATAAATGTGCAACTTCCTCGCTACTATTTCATCTTGTTGTTAGGCTGGACTGTCTTATATTTTGCTGTTGAACTGGAAACCACCTGACTCTATGCACACATGAGTGACCTCTTGGACGCTTCAGTTTTTCAGGTAAGTTTTTGGTTTAAATGTTCTCTCACTGCACTCAATTTTTAATACATTTCACATCACTGGCCTTGGTTGATATATCTGGCTTATTCTTGGTATTCACGTTTGGCTGCATAATAACCACATGACATTTTGTTTACATAAAACAGTGGATATCTTAAGGAGGGGACAAGTAATATTTTATAAATAAAACTAACATACTAATAGTAACAATTACTAGTTGTAATGATATCTTAGCTGATTTATACTATTTTTATTCAAGAGAATAAAAATATTTGATAGCTTGTTTGTAAATTTAAGCTGTGAAATTATCACTTGGGTGACAATTACTTCTTGGTATTAATTCCCTTTGAAAACAGTGGATTAGAGATAGCTTTGCCAATTGATACTTTACACTCAAAAAATTATTTAATTCCAAATTCTAGTTGTATCCAAGCCAACAGGACATTGCAGATATATAAATAACTTATAGAGAAAATCTTATTAAATTTCTTGAGTATATGCAGGTGCAATGGTCAATTTCAATTTATTCTGCACATCACGTGAAATTGTAATAAGAGAGGGCTATTTATAGAAATTGTTTCTCTGGTCATGATACTTTAGTAGATATTTTTAAAGAACTATTACAACATCTTGGTTAGATGGTCAGTCACTAGAGATATAACTGGCCACAGTGAGGTGGATGCTAAATAAAGTATCAAAATTATGAGAGAACAAAGATGATATCCAAACAGTAGAAAAAGTAAAAGAGAACAGACCATAGGAAAGAAAACATGGGACTTTGGAAGCTAGAAGAAACAGTCTTATTTTACAGGAAAACAAACTAGAACAAACCAGAAAGCTTTAAAAGTGTCCTAGTTTAGAGGACGGAGGCAGTCTGATGTTCTTTCCACTATGCCCTGCTGCCTCCTAAGGAGGAATGATCATTTGCAGCACAGAGAGGCCAGTTGCTGCTGGCCACGCTCTTTGTCAAAGCAACTGAACCAACAACATTTGCTTCACCGCTAGCCTCCCTTGACTCCTACAACACTGTATTCTTCTTGTTCTACTTCCTTCCCTCTGGCCGCCTCTTTACTTCACATTTCATTGATTTCTTTCTTCTGACAAGCTCAGTCCTCAGCCTATGTCTTCTGTCTCTAAATTTGTAGCTGCTTTCGTGGATTCAACTTTCACCTCTACTGACTCAATTTTCTTATTTGTAAGATAAGAGACCTGGAGTAAATTTATTTTAATTTTTAAAAGGGTCAGGGCACCTGGGTGGTTCAGTCAGTTAAGAATCTGACCCTTGATTTCAGCTCAGGTTACCATCTCACAGATCAGATTATGAGATGGAGCCATGCATAGGGCTTCATACTAACAGCACAGAGCCTACTTGAGATTCTTTCTCTCTCTCTCTCTCTTTCTCTGCCCCGCCCCGCTTTCTCTCTCTCTTCAAAGTAAATAAACTTTAAAAAATAAAAGCAGGGTCAGTGATGATGCAAGATGATGGATATTATAAAAGTTTTATTTAAAAAACTGGTGTTATCTGAACAGATACTTCACCAAAGAAGATATACAGATATTAAGCAAGTATATGTTTTTAAGGATCGCAAATTAAGCAACAATGAGGTACCACTGTACACCCATTAGAATGGCCCAGATCCAAAACTGTTAATACCAAATGCTGATGAGGGTGTGAGCAGCAGGAGCGCTCAGCCACTTTGGAAGACAGTTAGGCAGTTTCTTACGAAAACTGAACATACTTTTACCCTATGATCCAGCACTTACACTGCTTGGTATTTACTCAAAAGAGCTAAAAACTTATGTTCACCAGAAGCTTGTACATGGATGTTTACAGCAGTTTTATTTCTAATTGCCAAACTTTGGAAGCTTTCGAGATGTTCATCAGTAAGTGAAAGAACACATAAACTGTGATATCTCCAGAAAATGGAATATTATTCAATGCTAAGAGGAAATGAGCTATCAGGGCACCTGGATAGCTCAGTTGGTGGAATGTGAGGCTCTTGATTTCGGGGTTGCAGGTTTGAGCCCCTTGCTGGGTGTAGAGATTACTTAAAAATAAAATCTCAAAAAAAGAGAAAGAAATGAGCTATCAAGTCATGAAACATATGGAGAAACCTTAAATCCACAGTACTAAGTGAAAGAAGCCAATCTGAAAAGGCCACATACTATATGATACCAACTGTACAATATTCTGGGGAAGGCAAAACTACAGAGACAGTTAAAGGATCAGGGGTTGTCAGGGGTTAGAAGGCAAGGACAGATGAATAGGTGAAGCACAGAGGAATTCTAAGGCAGTGAAACTATTTTGTGTGATAGATACATGATAGATGCATGTTATCATACATTTGTTGAAACCCATAGAATATACAAAACCAAGAGTGAACCCTAATCTAAACCGTGGACTTTGAGTGATTATGATGTGTCACTGTAGGTTCATCAGTTGTAACGAAGGTACCACAGGTACAGGTCGGGGAGGCAGTGTGTGTGGGTGGATGGGGGTATATGGGAACTCTCTGTACTTTGATTTTGTGATGAGCCTAAAACTACTCTAAAATATTTTTATTAATTAAAAAGTTTTTAATGTTTATTTATTTTTGAAGGAGAGACAGACAGAGCCTCAGCAGGGGAGGGGCAGAAAGAAAGGGAGACACAATATCTGAAGCAGGCTCCAGGCTCTGAGCTCTCAGCACAGAGCCCAATGTGGAGCTCAAACTCATAGACCGTGAATTTAATGTCTTTGCTAAAGAAACCATAGATATATTTAATGGTTAGAAAAGATAGAGTTTTAAGAAAAAAATAAATGACCTTATGTTTTTCTTGCATCACAGAAAGTAGATTAGATGTATGAGGCAAATCGGGGAATTCAGTGAAAAAATTGCATATACAAATCAGATAATATAAGATAAAATTAATAAAGCTAAATACAGCTTGTTAAATGATAATTTAACTGCATTAAACTGCATAAAAACTCCATTAAGAAAACTATAGTCATGTATATTAAATCCCAGTACTTATTTAACCTACAAACATAGCTGCATGTTAAAATTAGAGTGCACTGTTGGTGGGAATGTAAATTGGTACAGCCATTATGGAATTTCCTCAAAAAATTAAAAAATAGAACTACTATTTGATACAGCAATCCCACTTTTCCACTCTCATTGCTCCACTCTACTAATTCTCCACCACACCACAGAGAACTGAAAACGAATCTTGCTCTTAATGCAAAAGGCATGGCTTCACAGTCACAAATTAGGAATAGAGGACTGGCCCAACTTTAATTGTTGGTGTAAGACAGATGAGCTTTAGATTAACTACTCAAAAGCAGAGATATCGGATTTTTAAAAAAATTTTTAAATGTTTTTATTTATTTTTGAGAGAGAGAGAGAGAGAGAGAGAGAGAGAGAGAAAGAGAGAGCGTGAGCGGGGGGGCGGGGGGGGTGGTTTCAGAGAGAGAAGGAGTCACAGGATCTGAAGACAGGCTCCAGGCTCTGAGCTAGCGGTTAGCACAGAGCCTGATGCGGGGCTCGAACCCACAAACCATGAGATCATGACCTGAGCTAAAGTTGGATGCTTTAACCAACTGAGCCACCCAGGTGCCCCCAGAGATATCATTTTTAGGAGATGTTCCCCGACTGTTAACTTGCTATACCTATCAATTTATTTAGCAATTGACTCATTAGGTAACTTATAATACATAAACAATTTGTAATGTTTTATTCTTGGAAGACTTAACAAGAAATCATATTAATTAAAATTAAATGTTTTATCTCAACATGGATGGACCTAGAGGGCATTATGCTAAATGACATAAGTCAGACAGAGAAATACAAATACCATATGATTTCATTTATTTGTGGAATCTAAAAAACAAAACAAACTGCAGAAGCAGACCCATAAATACAGAGCACAAATGGATGGTTGCCAGAGGGGAGGAGGATGGGGGATGGGCAAAATGGATGAAAGAGAGTGGAAGATACAGGCTTCCAGTTATGGAATGAATAAGTCACAGATATAAAAGGCATAGCACAGGGAAAATAGTTAATGGCATTGTAATAGCATTGTATGGTTACACGTGTGGTGAGCATAACCCAGCGTTTACACTTGTAGGATTACTATGTTGTACACCTGAAACTAACGTAACATTTTGTGTCAACTATACTTCAACGTAAAAAAAAAAAAAAAAAGAAAAGGAATTGATCTGAGACCTTAAAAAATTAAATATTCTATATGGGCACCTAGGTGGCTCAGTCAGTTGGGTCTCCAACTTCAACTCAGGTCATGATCTCACAGTTTGTGAGTTTGATCCCTGCTTCAGGCTCTCTGCTGACAGTTTAGAGCCTAGAGCCTGCTTCCTGCTTTGGTTTCTGTGTTCTCCCTCTCTCTCTCTGACCCTTCCCCACTCATTCTCTGTCTGTCTGTCTGTCTCTCTCAAAAATAAGTAAACATTAACAAAGCTAAAATATTCTATAGTTGTTATTATATTTTAAAGGCCAAAGGGGTATTAGGTGATGTAATGCCTGATTGTATTTATTGCAGCCTTGCTTTTATATCTTAGAATGGTTTGCTTTTAAAATTGGTATACAATCTCTCTCTCCCCCCCCACCCCCTGTGTGTGTGAAGGGGCTAGGAAAACAAGGTTTTAGGCAAGAAAATTAGAAAAAATGTTTTTTTGTTAAGTAAACTTAGGCCTTAAGCACTACAGCTATAGGTCATGTTAGACAAAATCTTGCCTTTTAGGCAGGTTCATAATACTTAAAAACATTAACCGTTTTATTATAGAAGATATTGGGAAGCTTGAGAGAGTGAATGCCCTCAAGTTTTGGGCACAGGACAAGCGATGAATTGGCTGCTTTGTTATCCATTGTCTCCATACAGTGCCCAGCATGTTTACAAACTATTAATCCTTTGAAATAACTGTGTGAAAACCCACAGTTTCCAATCCAATAGTTCAGAAGGCTCAGAATCTCAGTCCATTAAAATGGATTAGGCCTTTCAGATCATTTTTGTTTTTCTCTGAAAAAGGGAGTTGAAATATTGAAAGGATCTTTCAAGTCAAGCCTTTGCTGAAAGCCTTTTTTGTTACCACACACACTGGTGACATTGCTCAGTTTCATGGCAAGGGCACGGTGCAAAGGAGTTCCTTACTCTGTAGCTGCATTCATCCTGGTTAGGGATTCCCTGTAGGGGATAAAATTCAGGGCTTCAAGCTAATTGTGACTTGAGGCTATAAGACTTGGAGTTTTGCCACCTCCATACTTTATGGGCTGTTGGTAATTGGTTGTGGAGTACAGAATTTCTCCCTGTAATCACATGGCATAAACCAAGTATTTTAGGCTCTCTATTATCCATAGGGGCAGCCTCTCAGTGGTTAGGAAGCTTCAGCCAGGGGTATCTAAAGCGAGCAGTCATATTGACTAGAGTTTAGACCAGTGATTTTCAAACTTCAGTGTGCATCAGAATCACCCAGAGGGCTTATTAAAACTTAATTGTAGATCCTTTTCCCCTGAATTTCTAATTCTTTAGCTCTGGATGGGGCTTGAAAATTTGCTTTTCTAACAGTTTTCTAACAGTCCATATACCTCAAAATATTCCCATAACTGCCTTTGCTAAAAAAGCATTCAAAATTTAAATTGTAGAAAAAAATTTCAATTTTGTACTCTCTTCCTAGGAAAATCGCCACTCAGGAATAATTTTATCAACGAATATAATATCAGATATGGATATTTGGTTGGCAAACAGAACCATATAAAAGTTATTGATTGGGACTTATATTGAATTTGCTCTCAAGCCAAAGTTTATAGTAATGGCATTCATTTGTGTGCTGACTGCTTTTTTATTTTGTAATTATAAAAGTTAAACAGAAGTGCATTTGGGTGAAAAACAAAGGAAAAATTAGAGTTAACAATTTGAAACGAAACTTTTTTTATTCAATGATTAAAACTCCTTATTTGAGAATATTTTTTCAGCTTTATTGAAGAATTATTGACAAAATTGTATTTATTTTGGCTGTATAACATGATTTTTAAAATGTGTACAGTATGGTGATTTAATATACATATGCATTGTGAAATGATGACCACAAACAGTTAATTAATACATTATTACCTCACCTGAAACAAGTTTTCAAGAAGTATAATGTAACTTTATTTTGGGGGAACATATTTTTATAGAAATAAAAATAGATTATGATGTAATGTGAAAGGATTACAATAACATTGCTGAAACTTACATTCTTTGCTGAACACTGATGATTGAGACATTTAAGCATATTTACTCCTAAAAGAGGTATGTAAAGTGATATTAATTATCAACATGTATTAATTGTTGATTACATGCCAGGGATTGTGCCAGATGCTTTCCATACATTAACTCTTTTGATCCTTACACAACTATATGAAACAGATGTTAAAGATGAGATGACCAAGGCTCAGGAAGGTTAAGTAACATTCCATAGTCATATATCTATGTAGGATTTGAGAAGGTCTCACTCTCAAGTTTGGGCTTTTTTAAATTAAAAAAAAGTTTTTTTTTTTTTTGAGAGACAGCACAAGCAGGGGAGGGTCAGAGAGAGAGGGAGACACAGAATCTGAAGCAGACTCCAGGCTCTGAGCTAGCTGTCAGCACAAAGCCCGATGCAGGGCTCGAACCCACGAACTGTGAGATCATGACCTGAGCCAAAGCCGGATGCTTAACCGACTGAGCCACCCAGGCGCCCCTCAAGTTTGAGCTTTTAATCAGTAGCCTATATAGATTTTAGTTCAGGACAAAATTGAGAAGTCATAGATGTGAACCCTCTATATTGTCACCTTTTAAGAACCTCTGCTCCTTCAGTTGGGGCTCCTGGGTGGCTCAATCGGTTAAGCATCCATCTTCGGCTCAGGTCATGATCTCGCGGTTTGTGGGTTCAAGCCCCGCATCAAGCTCTGTGCTGACAGCTCAGAGCCTGGAGCCTCCTTCAGATTCTATGTCTCCCCCTTTCGCTGCCCCTCCCATGCTCATGCTCTGTCTCTCTCTATCTCTCAATAATAAATAAAAATGTTAAAAAATTAAAAAAAAAAAGAACCTCTGCTCCTTCAAAAAAGTCTGTTGTAGCCTTCAAGTGTGTAGTTCCCCCCCCCCCCCCCGATTTCTAGTTATGTATCTCTATCAAGAAAGTTCATACTTCATTTGCATGTGAAAATACTCAAACTAACGTGTTAACTCTGGCCGTTTAATCTTGTCTTCTCTGTTAATTAAAGGCTCTGTTTCCTATTGAAGAACTTTTAGGCACTATCAAGCAGGAAACCTTTTTCCAAACAAATAAAAATGTTTAGCTCTGAAATCATGTTACACCTGAGGTTACGTCTGAAAGCTGACCTGTTTGTGTTAGGATTCTTTGGAGCCTGGGAGAGAAACTGGGATTCTTGGGCCTGTTCCATTCCCTCTTCTGGCTCACGCTCTTATGGACTTGGCCAAGTCACTCACCCTACTTACATCTCACATTCCTCACTTATCTTTTATTCTCTGCATGTTTAGCCTTCATAATTTTGATACCTCTATAGCATGATCTTCTCTCTGAGCACAGTATTTAAAAATCAAAGGGGAAGGTGCTTGACTTATTTTAAAAAGCAAAGAAACAGTGTTGAGAACTAGCATTGCATTTCATGCATCTTATGTATACCTCTAATTTACCTTAGAGCCAACCTTATCTTGTTTATTTCCTGTGGTAGGGAAGTAGTTTTGGTAAGAACTATTCTGTTCTGTTCTGGCTTTTACTTTTTTGTTACCAAGCATTCTATAAACACTACTCTTGAAATGCTTGATCTGACCCAAGTTGACAAGTGCTTATTTTCCTTCCTGAAGCAAAAGCCCATTAACACCTCAAAAGGTTTTAAACCATAAAATTCCCATTACTCCAAATATTCTCTCCAATTTAGGTTGACTAGTTTCCCAATCCATCAAACACTTGGTAAAAGAGCATGTTCATCTGTGTCTTCAGAAAAGTATAAAAATATAAAACAGAAAGTGTATGTGTGTATATATATATATATATTCCCAGAATAAAAAAACCACAAAAAACAAGGAAGGTTATATTTAATGTTCTTTCAGTAATTAATTTATTCATGAATTCAGCACTTATTTAGGACCCAGAATGTGTGAAACACTGATGCTGTGAGACTCAGACCATCTTTGATAACATTTGAATATATAAGCATTTTTTACCTTGACTTTTTTGGTAGCTATACAGTTATTTTCATCAAGGATAAAAAAATGAAAACTTTGTTAAAATAGTTTGAAGTAATATTTACAGCCTGTTCTATACTTATATGTGTACAAAGTTGAGAAGAGCCTTTTATTTTCCCTAGATGGGGACATGAGGGTGATATATCACAGTTCACATCTACTGAGCATTTGTGGCTGGTGCTGTACCAAATGTTGAATGGTTCCTATCTCATTTAATCCTCTCAAACAGCCCTCAGGCATAAGCCATTTAAAAAAAATTAATGTTATTTATTTTTGAGAGAGAGTCTCAAGAGACAGAGCATGAGCGGGAGGAGAGGCAGAGAGAGAGAGAGAGGGCAACAGAATCCAAAACAAACTCCAGGCTCTGAGCTGTCAGCATAGAGCCAGATGTGGGGCTCGAACTCACAGACTGTGAAATCATGACCTGAGCCAAAGTCATATGCTTAATCAACTGAGCAACTCAGGTGCCCCATTATGATCTCAGTTTTCTAGTTTTGAAATCTGAGGCAAAGAGAGCTAAGTGTATTGTGCGAAGTTACACGACATCAGAGCCAGGATTCCAGTTGACTCTGTTGACTCCAAAGTTAAAGCTATTAACTGCCATATTTTCAAAGGGTGTTTGCTGAAGGTGAAAGGTGATCCTACACTTTTAAAAAAGCTTAACTTTTAATTTTGTGTTCACAGCAAAATTGAGAGGAAGGTACAGATATTTCCCCCTCCACCCCTACACATGTATGGCTTCCCCCAGTATTAACATCCCTAACATACATTAGGATTTCCCTCTTGGTTTGTATATTCTACAGGTTTGGGCAAATAACGGCATATATCCACCGTGGTGATATCATACAGAATAATATTACTGCCCTAAAATGTCCCTTTGCTCTGCATATTCATCCCTTCCTCTCCCTGACCCCTGGCAGCCACAAATCTTTTATTGTTTTCACAGCTTTACCTCTTTCAGAATGTCATATAGTTGGAATCATAGAGTATGTAGCCTTTTCAGACTGGTTTCTTTCCCTTAGTAGTAGGCATTTAAGTTTTCCATCATGCCTTTTTACAGCTCAATAGCTCATTTCATTTTAGTGCTGAATAATATTTGATTGTTGAGATGTACCACAGTTTATTTTTCCATTTATCTACTGAAAGACAACTTGGTTGCTTTCAAATTTTGTCAATTGCAAATAAAATTTCTATAAATATCCATGTGCAGGTTTTAGTGTAGACATGAGCTTTCAACTTTTTTGGATAAATACCAAGGAGCATGATTGCTGGATCATATTTTGAGAATATGTTCAGTTTTAGAAGAAACTGTCAAACTGTCTTCTAAAGTGGCTGTACCATTTCACCTTCCTGTCAGCAGTGAGTGAGAATTCCTGTTGCTCCACATCCTTATCAGCATTTGATGTTGTCAGTGTCCAGATTTTGGCCATTCTAATACGTCTGTATTTCATTTTGCATTTCCCTGATAACTCATGATATTGAACAGCGTTTCACATGCATATTTGCCATTGGTGTGTCTTTTTGGTGAGCTCTCTGTTAAGGTCTTTGGCCCAATTTTATTTATTTTCTTTTATTTTTTAAAGTTTATTTTTGAGAGAGATAAGACTTCCTTGGGTTGAATTTGGCGGGGCGGAGTTGGGGGTGCACCCCCAGGTCTGTTTCCTTCCCCATAGTAGGGAAGTTTTTCAGCTATTATTTCTTCAAATGAATTTTCTGCCCCCTTTTGTCCTTCTTCTTCTGGGATCCCTATAATGCAAATGTTATTTTGCTTGATAGAGTCACTGAGTTCCCTACATCTATTCTCATTTTGCATAATTTTTTTTCCTAGCCTGCTTAGCTTAAATACTTTCCATTACTCTGCCCTCCATGTCACTGATTCATTCTTCTGCCTCCTATAGACTTGTATATTTTTAATTTCATTTATTGTGTTCTTCCTCTGTGATTGGTTCTTTCTCTGCGTCTGTTTCTGTGTGTCCTTTTTTATGTTCTCTATCTCTTTGTTAAGGGTCTCACTGGTGTCCTCCCATCTTTTCTCAAGTTCAGTGGGGATTGTTATGATCATTTCTTTGTTTTTTGCATTAAAAAATAATTTATTGTCAAGTTAGCTAACATACAGTGTATACAGTGTAGTTTTGGCTTCAGGAGTAGATTCCTGTGGTTCATTACTTAAATACACAATCCAATGTTCATCCCAAGTGCTCTCCTCCATGCCCATCACCCATTTTCCCTGCCTTCCCAACCCCCCAACCCCATCAACCCTCAGTTTGTTCGCTGTATTTAAGAGTGTCTTGTGGTTTGCTCCTCTCTCTGTTTGTAACTTATTTGTCCTTCCCTTCCGCTATGGTTTTATGTTAAGTTTCTCAAATTCTACATATGAGTTGTTGGAATGTAACACATTGTTACAAATGGCAAGATTTCATTCTTTTTCATTGTGGAGTAGTATTCCATTGTTTATATATACCACATCTACCTTATCCATTCATAAGTTGATGGACATTTGGGCTCTTTCCATAATTTGGCTCTTGTTAATAGTACCTCTATAAACATTGGGAGTACATGTGCTTTGCAAATTATCCTGTATCCTTTGGATAAATTCCTAGTAGTGCTATTGCTGGGTCATAGGATAATTCTATTTTTAAGTTTTTGAGGAACTCCACACTCAGAGTGGCAGCACCAGTTTGCGTTCCGACCAACAGTGCAAGAGGGTTCCCTTTCTCCACATCCTTGCCAACATCTGTTATTTCCTGAGTTGTTAATTTTAGTCACTCTAACCAGTGTGAGATGGTATCTCAATGTATTTCCCTGATGACGAGCTATGTTGAGCATCTTTTCATGTGTCGGTTAGCTATCTGGATATCTTCTTTAGAAAAAAAGTGTCTATTCATGTCTTCTGCCCATTTCTTCACTGGATTATTTGTTTTTTGGGTGTCGAGTTTGGCAAGTTCTTTATAGATTTTGGATACTAACCCTTTTATCCAATATGTCATTTGCAAATATCTTACGATCATTATTTTAAAATTTTCTATCAAGCATACTACTTATGTTCATTTCACTTAGGTCTCTTGCTGTGGTTTTGTCCTTGTGTTTCATTTGGGACATATTCCTCTGTATTCTCATTTTGTCAACTCTCTGCGCCTGTTTCTATGTGTTAGAAAGTCAGCTACATTTCCTGCTGTTGTAAGTAGTGGGTAGGGCATGCACTTTTAACAAGGTGGTGCTAGTTCTTTGCCAGCGGGGACCATACCTCCACCATCAAGACTAGAGAAGCCAGGGTCTCTCTAGGAATTGTGCACGGGCAGGGCACATGGTATCTGCAAGTTTTGCATCAGTCCTCTTCCACAGGTGACGTGCTCCCACTGCTGAGACTGGGGAAGCATGGGCTTGAGCCACAAAGCATACACAGGTGGGCACACACTTTTAACAAGGTATGCACATTCCTCTGTGAGAGGTGACCAGCTGCCCCTGTTGCTGGGACTGAGGACCTATAAAGCACAGAGCTGGGAAGTATGATGCTGTCAGGGTTTGTGTAGGTCTTCTAGGGGAGGGGACCTGCAGTGTGGGGACTGATGCAAGTGTGGCTGGAGAGGGCAGGGTGCAGTCTAAGTAAGGTAGGTAGTGAATACCGGCACTCTGCTAGTTCCCATAGGTGTCCCTGTGTTCATACTGAAGGGTGGGGAAGGGAAATGACACCTACCGGCTCCTTTGTTCTTGGGGAAGTCCCTCAGTGAACCATGTTCATCATGGACACTCTGAAATAAGTAAATGACTCTCCCATATGCCCCAGATGTTTTCCAAACTACTGCTTGTATATTGTGTCTCTGAGAGCTCTTTGTTGTGCTGTCTCTTTAAGGGTGGGACTCAGCTTTCTCTGCCTTTCCACTTCTCCCAGAGCTGAGCCTACTTGTTTTTCAAGTGGGAGAGAGGGGGAGAGAGAATCCCAAGCAGGCTCTGTGCTATCAATGCAGAGCCTGACAGGGGGCTTGATCTCATGAGTGGGAGATCGTGACCTGAGCTGAAATTGAAAGTCAGATGGTTAACCAACTGAGCCACCCAGGAATTCCTAAAAAGAATATTTTAAAATATAGTTTTGACTATTTTAATTCTGTTTAGTGTCTCTGTATAGCTTAATCTGCATCTGCTATCATATTGTTTTGAATAATCGGTATATTGAATTTCTGATTAGATATTTAGCTCTGGTTTATGTTTAACAGCTATGTAACTAGGGTTCTTATCATTCATGCTTTTTTTTTTCTGCTTTCAACATTCATTAGAGTAGATTTTTCTTCAGAAGCTTTTTGATACTATTTTTAAAGTTAAAAACAGTTTTTAAAAAATTTTTTAACATTCATTTTGGAAAATTTAAGACATATACAAAAGTAGAGGCCTGCTTGAGATCCTCTCTCTCTCTCTCTCTCTCTCTCTCTCTCTCTCTCTCTCTCTCTCTCTGTGACTCCCCCAATCACATGCTCTCTGTCTCTCTCAAAATAAATAAACTTAAAAAAAATCATAGTGTATATCCATGTACTATCACCTAGTTTCATCAGTTGCCAATTCATGCCAATATTATTTTGTTTCTACCCTCACTGACTTCCTCTGCCATATTATTTGGAGACAAAAGCTAGATGTAATGTAGTTTTATCCATAAATATTTCCTCCAGTGGTTACCAAGTAGTTTTTAAAATCATGATGATGTCATAAATTTAAATATATTTGATGTCTTTAAACATTACAGTAGGCATATTTATTGATGCTTAAAATATTCCATTTTTGGTTACTAGATGGTTCTTTTTGATTGGTTTGTAAGGTCATTTTTTTGATTGGTATTTGGTAGATTGTCTTATGACAAAATGTCCCAGACTCATCGTATATATTTCCTACTCCCAACTTTGAGTCCGCCTTCTTCTGGTGAGTTCTCATTCTTAATAGTGAAAAATGGAATTTCAAGATAAGAATCTGGGTCCAAAGGCTGCTCGTTGTTACTAAATTTAGGTTTCTGTCCTTGATGGACGGAGCTAGATTTTTTTTAAAGATAAATATATCCCATGGTCGCATCTATATTTTTAATTCAAATTCAGGATGCAGTTTTTTAACTTACAAATCTCCTGTTTAATATTGTATCTACTTTCCCCCATGTTGACTATTCTGATTCTTAACAACATTGGAAGTGATAAATTTATATATTAGTAATATTAATTCTCATTTGCCTTGTCCTCCACTAGACACACCAACCTCATCAAAACAGTTATCAACAGTATACCAACGATGTGCTGTTTGAGTACAGTTATTACCTTGTATTTTATATTTCAGTTTTTTTCCTGCCATACATACTTTTTTTCTTCCAGGTTTTTATTGAAATCCCAGTTAGTTAACATACCGTGTAATGCTAGTTTCTGTATTTCAGTTTGTAGGCTGTCATCATCATTATCAGCATCATTGTTGTCTTTATCATCTCTGTGTATAAAAGGCAGAAGAGAATATAAAAAGAAGGTGAAATGGATGAATTAGCTCAAAAACAGACACTACCTTAGAAAGAAATAATAATTGGGACAGTCTGTTGACTCTGAAAACTCATAAAGAATCAGACTGATGAATTGAAAACACTGTAGTTCTTACCAAAGCATAGTAGGTATTTAAATTTTGTTATTCTCAGCTTCGTTGATGTGTAAGTTTAAGGTATGTGATGACTTGATATATATATATATATATATATATATATATATCTGTTGCAAAATATTTACTGTAATAAGGTTACTTCACTTCAACACAATTTTAATTTCTTTAAAAATTTTTTTTAAATGTTTACTTATTACTGAGACAGAAACAGAGCACGCGTTGGGGAGGGGCAGAGAGAAAGGGAAACACAGAATTCAAAACAGGCTCCAGGCTCTGAGCTGTCAGCACAAAGCCTGATGTGGGGCTTGAACCCACAAACCGTGAGATCATGACCTGAGCTGATGTCGGACGCTTAACTAACTGAGCCACCCAGGTACCCCTGCAGTTTTAATTTCTACTAAAAGCTATGAAGTGAATGAAGAGATAAACATAATATAGTTCAAAAAGACCTTATTTTGATACTCACATGCTTACTTTTTTGTATTTTCTGTTTTATGGTATTTATTTTATAATTTATGTGTAAATGAATTATTATATTTCTTAGATTATGTGAAGCCATGGTGTGTAATATGAACTACTGAGTTAATGATAGTGTTTTGGAAAAGCAGTCACCAAAATATATTAAATGTCTGTAGGATCAAATATTCATGTAAGATGTTAATGCTTTCTTTTTTAGTATCCCAATGAAAATTTGAGTTAATGAAGTCTTCACATTTAGCCTCCAATGATTCTCCTTAGTTAATTTTTCGTTAGTAGTTATGCATACCTTTGTGGTGTCAAGCTACTCTCCATGATTTACACTCATGATCCTGACAACTTTTTTATCTTGTTTCTTTCCCAGCACTTGGAGTTGAACTGGCATGAATAGCTCAGAGCTTGGCCAGTCTATCAGTTTGAGTAATAGGGAGTTTGAGCAGAGCTGGTGCTAGAATCTGGGGCTGCTACTATGTATCAGTGTATCTGAGAATATGAGGAAGGAACTCTTTGCTCCCTTTCTTTTCTGTATACTATCCAGGGCTCAATGAGATTTAGAGATAAGTAACACCAAAATGTAAATAGATTATGTGGTAGAAAAAGCATGGGATTAAAGTCAGAGCAGTGCTACTTTCCAGCTATGTGATTTGGGTAATTTACTTAGCTTCTTTAAGTCTTATTTAGATTTCACTCTTTATCCCATTACCGTTTAACATTTTCTTTACAGAACATACACTGTATGAACTAGTCTATTTTTAAAAAGTATTTGTGGTATGTCTTCCCTTTTTAAACTTCTGTGAGAACAGGAACCCTTTCCTATCTTTACACTACTGAGTTTTTAGGACTTTTAATAGTCACTGGCAGAGTAAGTGCTCAATAAACATTTCATAAATTATTGTTGATTTTTTGAGAAGATAAAGTGAGATAATGAATGTGAAGTTTAGCATCATGCCTTCTACATAGTGAGTGCTGAATAAATATTTAAGAAAACCACCAAATTCTGGGAGACAGCATTCAGTTCTGGTTTCTCATCATAGCCCTATAAGTCTAGCTTATGACTTAACATAGTTAATAAATATCTTTACTAAATGAATGCAAGAATGAAATGAATGAATACCCTGATTGCTATTGGAGTTGATTTTATGTAACAAGCAAATTTTATATAAAAATACAGGAAGATGTTTCAATACTGATCCAAATGTCTGATATTTTTTCTTTGTAAAATTATTCATAAATAACACCAGGTATCTCTTTACAGTGAATATATTCCTCCCTATAGTATTTCAGAAGTTTTAAAAATTATAATCTGAAATGTGTAACTTCTGCTTATTTACTGTTTATACTTACTAATTTTTCTTTATGTGTTGAATTATTTAATGGGTAAAGGACAGCAAGCTTCTTTTGACTTAGCATATTGTTCCCATTTTGATGAATCAAGCAAAGAAAGATAAAATGAGCCTGTGGGTCTTAGTCCAAGATGGCAGCATAGGAAGATTCTGAACTCACCTCCTACAGATACACCAAACCTACAGCTATATATGGACGTTTCTCTCAGAAAAGGATCTGGAAACTAGATGAATTACTTACTCTCCACAACAAGGAATAAAAGGACCACTTCAAAATGAGTAGGAGAGGCAGAGATATGGTTTCACAAAAACGCTACCCCTGGCATGGTGATACACAATGGGGAAGGATCTCAGGTGCTTATCCTGGAAGAGTGAGGGCTTGTGCCTGACATTGTGCACCTCCGCCCCTGGGATCTACATCAGGGCAATGAGCCCCTAAATATCTGTCTTGAGAAAGGACAAGGCTAATATTTGGGGGTCCCAAACTGCTGTAGGAAACTGAGGCTCTCATATTAGAAGGAACACATAGAAGAAATGGATTAATTCCTAGAAACTTATAATTTTTCAAAACCTAATAAGGAGAAATTAAAAATCTGAGTAGATCAATTGCTAGTAAGGAAATCAAATCAATAATCAAAAACCTCTTGGGGCACGTGGGTGGCTCAGTCGGTGAAGAGTCTGACTTAGCTGAAAGCTTTTTCTCTAAGATCAAAAACAAGTCAAGAAAGCACATTATCCCCACTTTAATTCAATATAGTATTAGAAGTTTTAGCCACAGCAATTAGGCACACACATACACAAAGGGCATCCAAATTGGAAAGGAAGAAGTAAAACCATCACTATTTGCTTGTTCCATATATAGAAAATATATAGGGTATCGAAAACCCTAACGATTCTACCAAAAAACTGTTGGAGTTAAAAGAATTCAGTAAAGTTTAGGATACAAAACTAATACACAAAAATCGGTTGTATTTCTGTACACTAATAATGAATTGTTAGAGAAATCAAGAAGACAATCCAATTACAATTGCAGCAAAAATAATAGAATGCTTAGGAATAAATTTAACCAAGGAAGTGAAAGACTTTACACTGAAAACCAAAAGACATTGATTAAGTAGTTGAAGAATACACAAATAAGTGAAAAAAAAATTCCATGTTCATATATGGAAAAATTAATATTGTTAAAATGTCCATAATATCCAAATATATGTACAGATACAGTGCAATCCCTGTCAAAATTCCAATGGCATTTTTCACAAAGGTATAATAATACTAAGATTTTTATGGAGCGACAAAAATTCTTAAATAGTCAAAACAGTCTTGGGAAAAAAGAACAAATCTGGAGGGGAGGCATCATGCTCTCTGATTTCAAACTATACAACATGGATATAGTAAGCAAAACAGTGGTATTGGCCGAAGAACAGGTAGATAGATCCAAGAATAGTGAGCTGAAAAATAAAGCCATACATACATAGTCAGTTTATGACAGAGGAGGCAAGAATACACAAAGGACTATCTCTCCAGTAAATGGCATGGGCAAAACTAGACAGCTACATGCAAAAGAATGAAACTGGACCATTTTCTTACACTACATACAAAAATAAGCTTAAAATGAATTAAAGGCATAAATGTGAGATGTGAAAATGTAAAATCCCTAGAAGAAAACAGAATCATTTCTTTGACATTGGCCATAGAAACATTTTTCTAGGGACACCTGGGTGGCTCAGTCAGTTAGGCCTTCGACTTCAGCTCAGGTCATGATCTCACGTTCATGGGTTCGAGCCCTGGATTGAGCTCTGTGCTGGCAGCTCAGAGCCTGGAGCCTGCTTCGGATTCTGTGTCTCCCTGTCTCTCTGCCCCTCCCCCTTTCATGCTCTGTCTCTCTCTGTCTCAAAAATAAATAAAATATTAAAAAAATTTTTTTTAAAGAAACATTTTTCTAGATATGTCTCCTTTGGCAAGGAAAACAAAAGCAAAATTAAGCTATTGGGACTACATTAAATTAAAAAGATTTTTCACAGTGAAGGAAACCATCAACAAAACAAAAAGGCAACCTATCAAATAGGAAAAGATAATTTGCAAATGATATATCTGATAAAAGGTTGATACCCAAAATATATGAAGAACTTATAAAACTTAAATAAAAACATTAAATAATCCAATTAAAAATAGTCAGAGGACCTGAACAGTTTTTTCAGATAACATACAGATGGTCCACAAAGATGCTCAACATCACTAATTATCAGGGAAATTCAAGTCAAAACCACAATGAGGAGATACATTCCCCATATCAGTTGGAGTGGCTATTATCAAAAAGACAAGAAATAGCATGTTGTCAAGGATGTAGAGAAAAGGTACTGTGGTATGCTCTTGGTAGGAATGTAAATTGGTGCAGCTGCTCCGGGAAAGGCTATGGAGCTTCCTCAAACAATTAAAAACAGAGCTACCAAATGATCCAGCAATTCCACTACTATGTATCTATCCAAAGAAAATGAAAACATGAATTCAAAAGATATAAGCACCCCTATGTTCACTGCAGCATTATTTACAATAGCTAACACAGGACCACCTGTGTCCATTGATAGTTGAATGGATATAGAAGATGCGGTATATATAATATAGAATGGAATACTACTCAGCCATAAAGAAGAATAAAATGTTGCCATTTGTGACAACATGTATGGACCTGGAAGGTATTATGCTAAGTAAAATAAATCAGACAAAGACAAATACCATATTATTTCACTTACATGTGAATCTAAAAAATAAAACAAACAAAATAAAATAAAACCCAAACTTACAGCTACGGAGCACAAATTGGTGGTTGCCAGAAAAGAGGGGATTTGTGGGGTTTGTAATAGGTGAAAGAGTTTAAGAAGTACACACTTCCAGATATAAAATAAGTCATGGAAATATAATGTATAACATGAAGAATATAGTTGATATTATTGTATCGACTTTTAAGAGTGACAAATGGTATCTTGACTTATTGTGGTGATCCTTTCACAATGTACACAAATGTTGAGTAACTATGTTGTACCCCTGAAACTAATATAATATTGTATGTCAATTATATCTCAATTACTGAAAAAGAATATGTAAAACAAGCATTTATGGATCAAATATGCTTTCATTCATGAAGTCCCTCTCCTTACAGAAAATGCTCCAGTTGATCTAGAAACTCCATTTCAAAGTGTGGCCAATATTGACATTTGTTAATGGAAAAGGTATTAGGAGGCTCCCTCAGTTTTATTCAGGTATCAAATGGTCTGGTTGCTCACAGAATCTCAAAGCTGCTTTGTAGAGATAAGATTTCACTGGTAGAAGACAAGAGTGTTAAAATCCTAATTCCTACCTGAGCTAAAACGGGAAGGGAAAGACTTCATAAAAGACTGTGCTATAAAGTAGTTATACTGTGGTGTTTGAATATTGTCCCACCACTAAAAACTGAATGAAGAAGATTGGTAATATTGATTGAAGTAAACTTAAAAACGTATGTGTGTCATGAGACACCAAAACAAAGTGAAAGTACAGCCACAGACTGGAAGAAGATAAATGCTATGCATACAATAAACAATCATGTAGTATTTAGACTAAGAGCAAGTTAAGTAGGAAAAGTGGGCAATGAATATGAACAAGTTATGACAAGATAAAATTTGAATGACTGACAAACATATGAAAAGTTAGTCTCAATACTGATCAGGGAATGGCAAACTAAAACAATAGAGAAATACATTCATACAATTATATTGACAAAAATATGGTGTCCACCAATATCCAGTGTAGGTAAGGGTATGGAATAATGCAATGGAGATTCTTCCAGACTGCTGTGAAGATTATAAATTGATAAAACAATGTTGGAGAGTAACTTGACAGTATCTAGTGAAGTTGTAGATGTACATGTCCTTCCAACCCGCAATTCTATTTCTTGGCAGAGTAACTCTAAAGGAGTGCTACTTTGAAAAACAGGTTGCTAAAATGCAGGTTGAGGTTCACCAGATGGATGGTGCCTAAGATTCTTTATTTCAAAAGATCTGCTAGGTGATACTGATACTGCTGGTCCCCTTACAACACTTTGAGTAGCAAGATCCTCGAGTAATGCTGTCCAATAGTTCAGATTTCTCAGATGATGGGAATATCTGTGCTCTCCAGTAACTTATTGAACACTTGAAATGTGGTTAGTGCGAGTAAGGAACTTCATCTTAAATTTTATTTGATTTAAATTAAATTTAAACAGCCACAGTTGGCTACTGACTATCATATTGGACGGTATAGCCTAGAGCTATATGCTAGGAACTTGTTAGAAATGCAGAATATTAGACCCAATCTCAGACCTGTTAAATCAGAACCTGCACTTTAATAAGATCCTCAAGTGATTTATGTGCACATTAAAGTTTGAAAATCACTGTCTGGAGAAACTCCTACTGCTGTATTCAGAATATGTATTCAGTGTGTTAGTAGTGAGATAATTGACAAATTGTGGTATGATCTAGCTACTGTGTTGCAGTTAGAATGAATTATCTATGTGTATAAACATGGGAGAACTAGGTGATACAATATAGAATATAAAAGCAAATGTATAGGAGTGCCTGGGTGGCTCTGACTTCAGCTTAGGTTATGATCTCATGGTTCATGAGTTTGAGCCTCACATGAGCTTGCTTTGGATTCTGTGTCTCCCTCTCTCTGTCCCTCCTCAACTTGACTCTGTCTTTCTCCCTCAAAAATAAATATTAAAAAAATTGTATATATGAGGAAGGCACTTATGATACTATTTTTATAAAATTTTATCACAAAAGAAACCATACTGGATATTGTTTCGAGATGTAAACATATATGGTTAAATTGTAAAAACATTAATAGAAATAATAAACACCACATTTAGGATTAGGACTGTTCCATTCATTTGGAGAGGGCTGGTAAGGGTGGGGAAGGTAATGGGAGAGGAAGAATACAGAAGACTGCACTGTATTAAAAATTTTTTAATGTTTTATTTATTTTTGAGAGAGAGAGAGAGAGAGAGAGACACTCTGAGCTGGGTAGGGTCAGAGAAAGAGGGAGACAGAATCTGAAGACAGGCTCCAGGCTCTGAGTTAGCTGTCAGCACATAGCCCGATGCAGGGCTCGAACCCCATGAACCATGAGATCATGACCTGAGCCAAAGCTGGATGCTCAACCAACTGAGCCACCCAGGTGCCCCATCAAGACTTCACTGTGTTTTTAATGTTTTATTTCTTAAGCTAGGGAGTGAGTATACAGGTGTTTATTATTTCCTATACTTTTTTATTTATCTGAAATGTTCTTTTTTAAATCTTCATCCATAATTTATGGTTAATTTCAGTTTCTCACTGTTGGTGTAGTCTCAGTTGGGTCATTTTAAGGGTCATCAGAACATTGAGAAAACTTTCTGTTAATATTCGAGGTTACTAAAGTTACCCTCTAAATTGTTCAGGCTGAAAAATAAATCTTATTGGTAAGTGGACTTCCATAGGACCTGAATTTGGATGAATGCTTTAAAAGATTGTTTACATAGTCGTTTTCAAGGCTTTTTTTTTGAGGTTGGTGACAATATCCATATAACAAAAGATATGTTCATTCTGGACCCCCCCCCCTTTATTTTCCTGCTGAGTCTCATTAGCATAGAAGAGAAGTACCAGCAGCTTCATTACTCCACTGCTTGATTTTATTAGCTATTTATTCTCATGGCCCCTTGAAGAGTAAAGGCTCCAGGGAGAATTTTTGCTTTAGTTTCTTTAAATGTTTCAGAAATCAGCCCGTCTGGTAATTTCTTGGTGCCTTGGCTACCATAAATTATTATCTTTGTGTTCTGGGGTTATAAAAATTATCATATTTTTTGTTTTAATTCCCTTTGGAGCAGATTCCTGGTTTGGAACACGATTCTCTGTTTTGAATACATTAAACCTGAATAATATTATTTATTTGATATCATCTATTGCTATGCTTTTTAATTCTTTCTCTGTATTAGAATCATCTGGTGAATTAAAAAAAAAAGCATGGGCTCAATTTCTAAAACATCTGATTTAATTGATCTGGTGCTTTAAAAAAAAGACTACCCAGGAGATCCAAATTTGCAGCCAGGTGAAGAGGCACTGATTGTCCCGAAGTATTTACTGCCTAGCTGCCCAGCATTTTATTAGCTTTCCATCTCTGAATTCTGATTCTCTGCTCCTTAGCACTCTGAACAGGAAGGCATCAAGGTAGAATTTCCTCAGCTTGGTCCTCTAAATTCAGTCCTCTGAATTAACTTTAGAAAGCTCAGGCTAAATATGCAAAATAGAATTAGAGGAATGATTCAGGTTATTTAGTTAATAATCCTTTTAGCTCTAGGAGACCAGAGGAGCCTTAAGTGGCTTTAGACTTAATTTGGTTTAAATTGACTTGGTGATTGAGTTTGATTTAACAGTGATTTGTATAGGTACTTTTATCTTAGGAAACCAGGCTGAAAATTGATCTGTTACATATATGTGTTTCTATGTGTGTCATTATTTTAGCAAGAAGTGCTATATATTACTATAATTGGATTTTGTCCAGTTTTTATGTGGCCTATTGATATTTGTAAAAGACTTATTTTATTTATGTTCTTTTGTAACTTCATCGATCAATTTTTATAGTTCTTATATAATGAAGTGAAGTGTGGTAATTGTTGAGAATCTATTCCTGTATGTTCACTGTTATATTTATTTCTCTCTATAAAGGAAATTATTTAAAGACCTGGAAAGTGAGTATGTAGGGCAGTTGTTATTTTTCATTTACTCTTTTATTTTTTTCCTGAAAAGATCAGTACAATGTGTGTTTTTCTTGGTTAGACTTATTCTTCTGATATTTTTACTGTGAGGAGGAACCTCCCACCTAATCTACCATCCATAATTGTTGGTAAAGAAGTTAAATAACCATGAAGAGATTCAACAGTTAAGATCTTAATAATTATCACTTAAGTGTTGAGAAACTGATTGAATCTATTAGTAGTCATCGATTTCATCTTTAAAATAATTAATTCTATCAAAATTTATTGATATAAAAACTAATTTGTGGAATGGCTTTTCTTTATTGAATAAAAGACCTGGAGAGACTTCCACATCTTCTCCAGTCTCCTTTTTCAGGCAACTGATGGTTTGAACCATGTTATTTAACATTTAAATTTTTATTTTTGATATTCTTTTATTATAAAGGTTAATGCACACTTAGACAATTCAGCAAATTACAAAGAAGAAAATGAGAAATTTCCATAATCCCAACATGGTGGATTCTTTCTTGATAGAAATCTGGAAACAAAAGTTAATTCCTGATGTGATAGCTTATTTCAGTTTATTTTCTTGTAAGTTACAGATTCTTCCTTTTGCTTATCATTTGTATTCCAATTTTGATCTTCTTCTTGAGAACAAAAACTTAATTTTCTCCTAAAACACCTTAAATACATTGAAATAAAAATTTGAACAGAGCACTCATGTATTTTCTAAATGAACTGAAGCAAATTTATTAATATTTGCTCCTAATACATTCTATCTACTGGATGCGTGTTAACATCTATGAATTTTTCCAGTTTCTTTAAAACTCATTTCAGTGTACAATTAGGACTGTAAATAAACCTGTGAATATAGAAATATGAGTCAGCAGTATTCTGATAATTTATGTCTCTTCCCTGACCCCACAGATCTTTCCAAATTCAGTTGAAAATTCCTACCCTTTAAGGTTCTTTTTTTTTTTAGCTCATCAGATCTACTACATTCATCTTTGTGAAGATGTTGTAGAGATTCACAGGGCCAGGGAATATATATTTGCAATTTTCAATTTTATGACCTCTGTCTATATCCTTTAACTCTCTAAAATTCAGTTGGTTTTATATTGATTTATTCTTGTAAATGACTCTATGTCCTTTAGCCCTTTTGTTTTCTATTAATGACATGTAAGCTCATTTTAGGGTCATGGGAAGAAAGGGGCAAGTCAAGTTTTTTGTTTCTTTAGTATTTTTTATTTGTTTGTTTGTTTCCCTTCCCTGACTCCCAAGGACATAGTATGGATTATGTTTATGGTTATTTTTTGTTAAAGTTGAAAAGAGTCTGACAAATACCAGATTCAGAAAAGACCATAGATGGATTCCTAAGAACGATTGTGCCACTCATGCACGTCTTTATGCTTTTGTTTACTTGCCAGCAACTTCATTTTTTGTAGTAATTATCTTCTATGTGTTGTGGGTTATAAAGGTATCCCTCTGAGGAGGTTTTCTGGTCCCCAATCATAGTGTGCTACATGGTTAATCTGTTCTAGACCACTTCCATTAGCATCTCTCCTTGGAGTTTTTATTCTGGGTGAATTGTGTCAGCATTCAGGCGTAACACCTGCGTGCAAGGCAGTTTATAGATGCTCTGGTTTTTTATAGAGGCTAGTTTGGCCCAGGTCTGGGGTTCACTGTGTGTGTACTTACATTGGTGAAGGTATTCTCCTGGCCAGACCTCTCCTTTCAGGTCAGTGCCAGCTCTTACATGTACATTGGGTCTGGCATCTCCACTTCTTTCTCTTGGGGAGAAGCATTCCAGTTACCTCTGTGGAATCTGGATTTCAGCTCCCAGCCATTATTATTGGTTCTTTTTGTGTATGACACTGGAACATTTCTATTACTTGCTTCAAGCTTAGCTAAGTTATATCTTCCGTAACATGTTACCCAGGATTAACATGTGTTTGGAAAGAGGGATGCTTCCTACTACAGCTTAACCTACCATCTGGACAGAAAAGCTTGATTATAGATCAATGTTAATCTCATTCCTTGTGGCAGACATTATTTTTTCCCACTATCCATTTCTCCCTTGAATTTTGCTAATTTTGTTCACAGTGACCTGTGCTGAAGTAAATACCTTTTCCTCAGCTTCCCTTGCAGCTAGAAATGAGCAAATGGAATAGTTCTGGCCATGAGATTAATAACAATAATATGGGATGGATGCATCTGGTGCTTTATTTTTTTTCATTTTGTTCTAGTCTTGACACTAATTTATTGTCTGGAATGATAACAACCATTTTTGTGACCATGAAGTGACAAGCATGAGGACAAAGGTCAATATGCTAATGATGGCAGAATGGAAAGCTGAAAAGAACCTTAGTAATTGATGACATTGTTGAGAAATAGAATAAAGGCAACATACTCTTTGTGGAGATGAATTTTTACTTGTTTAGGCCATGGTTAGTTCATATGTTGTTGTTTTTTAGTTATTTGTGAATGAGTGCATTCCTAATTTTTTTAATTGTTGTATTTCTCTAATAGTTGGGATATTGATGTTAAATAGTCAAATAGGAGTGGGGATTCAGCTTTCCACACTGCATTGTATAGTATGGTCTTTTGGAGAGTCATTCATTAGTGCCATGTATTAAAATGAATTATGGTTAGAATTTATAGAAAAATAAATACAAATTTGTGTACTTAAATTGTGATTTTTATTTATTTTTATTTTAAAATATTTATTTATTTATTTATTTTGAGAGAGAGCATGTGCAGGGGAGGAGCAGGAGAGAGGGAGGGAGAGGGAGAGAGAGAATCCCAAGCAGACTCCGCCCTCAGCATAGAGCTTGATCTCATCACTGGGATCGGGAGGACCTGAGCAGAAATGGACAGATGCTTAATGGACTGAGCCACCCAGGCTTCTCTACATTGTGATATTTAGATTTAAGTGCTGGCATTTATTTAAAATCATCACATTAAATTAAAATTCTGCTATTTAAAACTGAGATCTGGCTGATTTCAGGATAAACTTCCATAAGAAGTTTGTTGAATTCTGTTGCTTTAAAGAATAGAACTATGAAAATCAATCAAACAAAAAAGAAATCAAAACAAAGCAACAACTACAAAATGAATAGAACTGTGCCTTGTTTCTGTTCTATTGTTATACATTTTACTCTCCAGATTTTGTATTTCTCATGCATGTACATAGCATTTTACATTACAATAAACTGTATATAAGAAATAAAAGTATGATCAGAATACAAAGTTTCAGAAATTAATAGAAAAAGAATTATTAATAATTGCCCAATGAGCAAACTTAAAAAAAATCCTATAGGTATTTAATTTTTACGTGAGAAATGTGAGTTGATACACAACTTCCAGAAAGTCTTCTTGCTTTTCCTTAATGTATGTTTCTCCTTTTGTGTTGTGCAATGACAAAACGTTACATAAGATGGCAGTAGGAGATTATAAATGTTCCCTCTCAGCGTGATACATTCCCAACAAATTGGCCAGCCAAGTATAATAAGCACAATTATATAATAGCTATTTTGCATTGCTAGATTTCTCACACATATTATTCTCCTTGACTATTCTCCTCTTTCATGGAAAGAATAAAGCTTCTAATTTTGATTTCACATATATATTTTTGATTTTACATCCATTTTTTAAAGGAACCACACACAATGTCATATTTCAGTTTACTTTTCTTAGTCTAACTGTTTAAAAGCTAAAATTTTGCTTAATTTTGTGGAGCTATGACTTAAAAGAGTAAATCAAGATTTCTTAGACTATTTTAGCATCTTAAAAATATAAATTGTTCACCATAATCTTCATTAAAAGGGTATATTTCTAAGAATAAGTCATTTCCTTATTTTTCCCCAAGGATTATTGAATCATATTAAATTTTTAGAGTATACCATTATTGTAAATCTTAGAAAATTTATCTGAGACAAACGAGGTTTTCCAGGATGTGGTCAGATATGAGATATTGACAAGAAGCTTTGTCTGTCCTTTGTTGCTTCCGGAAGGGATGAACACGTTGCTTTGTGCCTCTCTGTATTTTTGAAGCCTACACGTGAAGACGACTCATAAAAATCATATATTGATAAAGAGTGAAAAAACTTAGCGGAAAATTTCAATGTTAAATGTATACTTCTCTTTCTTGAAGTAACTTGTCCTTGTTTAGCTTCAGTCCATAAGTGCTAGGGAACCATCTGAACATTTGAATGTGGATGATTATGCATATCTGTCGGAGAAGTTGGGAATAGAGACTTTGAACCTATGTAGAATTTTTATATGGATTTGTTGTTATCCCCAGAGAACTGAGATCCATAATCCAGTGAATAAGTTACTGTGGGGGAAATACTTAGAGATGACAAATGTGATCTTGTTTAATTATTACTTTTTAGTTTAAGGAAACTGCATTTTAGTTTTCCCATAGTACCTTTCTAAAATTTTAGAGGGCATGACATTTATCCTAAAAACATAGACACTAAAGAGTTTGGATTTGGTGTTTTTATTTTTTTTTAACTCATTTTCTTGAGTTTAAAAAAGGGGCATAGCTTTTGTTTTACAACTTTTTTTTCTAAAACCCAATATTATGTGTTGATCCAAAATGCAACTAAATATATATGAATTTATAGGCATATTAGAAACTGGAAAAAATTTAATAGACTTTTTAAAAGAAGAGTGGAGTAGTTTTAGTTTCAAAGAAAAATTGAACAGAAAGTACAGAGTTTGTATTACTCCCTGTCCTGACACACACAACCTCCCCCACTATCAACATCCTGTACCACAGTGGTATATTTCTTACAATTGATGAACCTATACTGACTCGAATTACTCAGTGTCCATAGTTTACATTAGGATTCACACTTGGTGATGTATGGGTTTTGAAAAAATTGTAACATAACATGTACCCACCATGTATCCATTATAGTATCATACAGACTCCTTTCACTGTCCTAAAAATCATCTGTGCTCTCTATTCATTCCATCCCCCCTTCCCAACCTCTGGCAATCACAGATCTTTTCACTATCTCCATAATTTTGCCTTTCCCAGAATGTCATATAGTTGGAATCATACAGTGTTTAGGCTTCATACATCATACAGTGAGAGATTGGCTTCTCTCACTTAGTATATGCATTTAAGTTTTCTCCATGACTTTTCATGGCTTGATAGCTCATTTCTTGTTAGCATTGTCTTAATGTACCCATTATACATGATGTTTATTTTTCCGTTCACTTATTGAAGGATATCTTGGTTGCTTTCCAAGTTTGAGTGATTATAAATAAAGCTGCTTTAAACATCCATGTGCAGGTTTCATGTGGACATAAGTTTTCAGGTTTTTTCAGTGGATAACAAGGAGTATGCTTGCTGCATCATATACTAAGAGTATGTGTAGTTTTGTAAGAAATCCCCAAACTTTCACAGAAGCTATACAATTCTGTATTCCCACCAGTAATGAATAAACAGAGTTCCTGTTGCTCAATATTCTCTAGAACATTTGGTGTTGTCAGTGTTCTGTTTTTGTGTCGTGTTGTGTGTTTTTTCTTGTTTTCTTTGCTTTTTGTTTTTACTGTTTTAATAGGTGTGTAGTGGTCAAACTGAACTTTCATACTTGCAAATTGGTGGATCTTAGAACATGTCAATCAGTTAGTATTATAAGCCATAATTTAAGATGAAATTGTAGGGTATGAATTCTATGGCTTTTTAAAATTTGAATTATGAAATTTTATGTTTATTGCTTTCTGGTCGTTTAAACCATATTAGGAACCAATTAAAAATATAGTACAGAATTTACTTTTACTCTTTATCTACTATATGTTTATTACTTCAAGTGTATAAACATTTTTTTGTCTTTTATTTTCCTAATGATTTAATGCTGGTTTCATTGTGTTACAACAAAAATTTATTTTTAACTTAATATTATGTTAAAAACTTTACTAGATTTTGTTAAAGAGTAGCAATAAAATATTCTTGGATAAAAGTTTAAAAAAATAACCGCATTATTTCTACTTCTGGTCCAAGTCCCACAGGTTTTATGATCAGACCCCTGTCTTTTATGTTCGACATACCCACCATATACCAATCCTTGCCCATGCAGCCTCAGTGAACAACATGGTTCCACTCATAGTTCTCCAACAAGCTTCGACAATGAGTATACTTCCGTATCATCTATAGTTCTCATCTGGGCATCGTGGGGGAATCTGTCATCTGCTGCCCATTACTTTAGGGTCTTAAACTGTTTTCCCAAATTCTGAAGTAGTTCTCTGACATACAGACAGCTATCTGCAGGACTCAGTGTTTTAGTTAAGATAGTAAATGCTATGCAAGCCCTGGGGTTCCTACTCAGCTCTGACCAGTGACTAATAATCATTTAACAGAGTTCACAGTTTATGTAATAAACTGTCATTCTGAGGTTGCAGTGTAGTGGAATTATTTGTGTGCCTTCCCAGGATGTTGTCCCATCAACTAATTGTTCAACTGAGAGAATTCTTGTAGAGAGACATGGAAACTTCTCTCTTACTTCGGAATACCTTCTTCCCTGGGCTGCAGAGACATCTTTATCATGAAGCCCAGTCTCAGGGAAGGTGAATGACCTCTCATGACAGCCCTGATACGCTTCCATTTGTATGAAGTTGACCCTCAGAAATAATGAGAACAAAAATACAAAAGCTGAGACCTGATGGAAAAAACACAAAACTAAAGAATATAACTCCATACATCAGTGCGGATCCAAGTTTTCTTTTATTGAGAAAAGAATCTATGATAACATGTGGGGAATAGTTTCTAATTCTAGTTTCAGAGGGGAAAAAAGAGAGGAAGAAAACAATTACGTTTTGCTGTACAAGTCATCTAGAGAAAGAAATATAATATGAATCAAATTATTTAAAGAAAGAATCTATGCTCTTATAGAACTGTCTTCAGTGTAATCCCTACTATTATATATGGGGAAAAGATGATCTTAAGAAGCTTTCTGATCATTAGAAGTTCCAATAATGATGAGGATAATGATAATGATGATGACAGATGTCTAAAATTTTTTGAGCATCTGAAATCCAGTTCTCATTATTCTAATCATCTAATCTACCCTGCAAAGTAGAGTATTTCCATTTTACAGAGGAAACTGAGATTCAGAAGGTAAATAACATGTCCAAGGTCACACACACACTCACACAAGGTCCAGTGAAGGAGCTGAAATCTGAACCTTTCCCAATACACTACGAATCCAGATTTGCTCAGAGAATGTTTAGGGAAAATATCAGGTCCTAAGTGAGTTAACATCGTTAATATCTTCAGTGCTTGTTGAAATTTGTATCTCTATCTTTTTTTTTCTTCTTCTAAGGATGAATGAATAAAATGGCCAAATGAGTAGAAGTGATCTTTCTACTCATCTGACTGACCATATAATACCCTATGGGATAAATTCAAAACTGTGCTCCTTAAAAAGTGAGTAACTAATCTAAATCTCTTACATGCTCCAGAGTGATTCTGGAGTCTTTTTGTGGGGTCAGGATAAGACATTCATTGAAAATTAATGATACGTCTTTCCAACTATAAATAAAAATAATCATTTTCCAAACACTAAAAATAGTATGAGTGAGCTCCAGTTCTCTCTACTTAAAAAATTGGTTCTGAGGTGCCTGGATGGCTCAGTAGGTTGAGTGAGCATCCATCTCTTGATTTTGGCTTAGTTCATGATTGTCGGATCAAGCCCCACATTAGGCTCCATGCTGAGCCCAAGATTCTTTCTTTCTCTCTCCCTTCCCCCACCCTCAAATTAGAAGAAACCACTCCCCTCCAAACCAAACTGGTTTTGGCATTCACCAGCTCTGCGACCTATGGCAAATGATTTAGCTTCTCTAAACTTCAGTTCTCTAGTCTAATAATAGCATGGGGGTTGGGTGCTATTATCTGAGTAAAAGCGTTCAGTGTTGTACCCACCACTGAGTAAGTAAATATCAACTCACATTATTATATTATTCAAAGATACAGCCAAAATGGCCTAGTTTCAGAGAATATAAACAGAGGCATGTTTGATAGGTGCATACTTAAAAAGTAACTTTTAGGGCACACCTTGAACTTCAAATAATCACAAGAGTACCAAAATAAGAATGGAAATATCCAGTTTAAAATGTGTTAATATCAGTGCTGGAACTGATGTGAAAGCACTTGGTCTTCAGTGCTCTTCAGGATAGATTGTACTGTTGCAAAATGGCAGCACTTCCGTGAGAGACCCGTGTCATGTAAAATCCAATGAGCTGTGTGATGGACTTGGGCATTGTGATAGTATTAAACAGCAAACTGGCATTATAATCCCATAGGTATTCTAGGCCCTTCAACATCAAAGCCCAGTTACATTTCCATGAGTTGTTGGTACAGAAATTTTAGACTCATGGGGTTCCTGCCTTATCAGTCAGAAAATGCTAAAGAAACTGCATGATCTTAGTGCTCAGCTCAGTATGAGTAAATCACTGATATTCTACTGTTTAACCAAAGTAATTATGCTTTCATCTTTCTAGTCCTAAAAAAGAACAGTTTCTAAAAAAAATAAGAAAATTTCTCATACAACTGTGAAAAATCTAAAAATCGGTTTTTCAAGGTTTGAACTCTAATTCAACCAATACAATCAACCCTGAAAATATGGGAAATGATGAATGTGGCATTCCACAGTTTGCCTGTAAAGTAAGTAACATTAGGATGCCCCATCTGAAAAGGGCAATGATGATTTGGTGGTTTTGGAAAATGGCACAGTGGGTGCTAAATGCCAAGTCCTTGATATGCATCCTGATGTGTGGAAAATTCCTCAGGCTTTTGGTACTATGAGAAATTGGGAATATCTTTGCTTCCTTAATTTCCTACTAATTTCCTACTTAGTTTTTCTATGAGAGGGACACAAGTTAGCAGTAACTTTGGGAACCACTTTATAAGGATCACAGAAGCCCTTTCTGGGAATATTGGTCCTTTTCTATTTAGTTTCTGTTACTTTGCTATACCTACCTAAGTGGGCTCACTATGAGTTTTACCAAAAGAAAACCTGCATAATCAATAGACATTAAAAATTCAGCTGTCATATTTGGATCACTGGCCTTGGGAGGAGGAGGTGCTTCAGGCATAGAAGGAAGCCTAAGGAAAAAATCTGGAGATTTGAAAGAACATTCTGTATTTGGGCAATGCCAAATTGTCTGGTTTGTCAATAATATTGGGGCTGAGGTCTTTGGAGGGAAGCTATAAATGAGGAAAGGAAATTTTCAATCTCTAGAATAAAAGTGTCTCTGAAGCAAAGGTCACTAACAACACAAAGGCCTTCTCTACTATATACACTTTCGCTGTTTTTTTTTTTTTTTTTTTCAGTTTTTTCCTATTGGTTCTTGCAGTTGGTAACTGAAGTACTGTGTTTTACTCTGCCTTTGAGTGACCGTCTTGGCATGGCTGGAGTCCTGGAAGTCATGTCCACAGCTGCCTTCCTATTCATATCTTTCCCTTACTCTTTTATCTGAGATTCTCTTGATAAATCATACTTTTGCTCCTCAGATGCTCTGATTTCTTCTGGCTTGGCTCCTAATGCCCTTCTGTTTTGTTCACTCATTTTTGAATGTTTATGTTTATAAAATAGAAATATAATATAAAATAAAATATAAAATAAAATAGAATCTTTCTCCCAGCTTTCAGTCTTGTCTGGACAAGATTCTGTCTCCACTCTACTGCTACCTCCCCCACTGTTCTAGCCATATTTTCAGGCAGAACTAACTCCTCACATAACTTGCTTTGACTTCAGCTCTTCATATCCTGCCTTGCAGTAGAATTTCTCCCTTTCTTTCTCCTTCTCTTCCTCTTTTTCAAGATTTCTTTAACTATTTGGGGCCTTATGTGGTTGCATACAAATCTTAGGGTTGGTGTTTCTTTTTTTTTTATATATATCTTTTTTTTAATTTTATTTTTGAGAGACAGAGAGGTACAGCGCCAGCCAGGGAGGGTCAGAGAGAGAGGGAGATACAGAATCTGAAGCAGGCTCCAGGCTCTGAGCTAGCTGTCAGCACAGAGCCTGATGCGGAGCTCAAACCCTCGAACGATGAGATTATGACCTGAGCCGAAGCCAGACGCTTAACCGACTGAGCCATCCAGGTGCCCCACGGTTGGTTTTTCTATTTTGGTGAAATGATTTTGAAATTTTGACTGGGATTACATTGAATTCGTAGATGATTTTGGGGAGTATGGACACTTTAGCAATATTAATTCTTACAGTCTTGTTAACTTCATGCTCCGTGTTAATATGTGCAGTTTAGTCTAATGTAAAATCATCCTGGTAGACGTATACAATGATACCTAGATGCTCTAAAAGGCATCCCTCAGCCTCCCAGTTAGAGCCAGTAATGCTCCAAATGTTATTTTTATGCTCTATTATGAACAGTTTTTCTCACTGCATTGCAATAATTTGCATACATAGCTACAACTGGGCTCTTGAGGCAGGAGTCACACACATCCGGTCCATAATTGGCCATCAATAATAATTAGTTGTTTGAATTGTTATATATGCTGATTTTATATTATCTGAGAAGGCTCCTGGATGTCTCCCATGATCAGTTTTTGGTACTTAGAAAATATGAATCAATATAAACATTAGTATAAGGGACACGTGATAAAGTGATTCTTTTGGGAATCAGTTTTGTTAGCCATATGTAACTGATACTTGTTGCTCATTTTAAACATCTTATTTTTGCTCTCCTTTTATTATTTTGAAAAGTAAAGAATGAATCTTCTTGGTTTATGTTACATAGGTGAAATAGGAATTTTCTTCAGTACACGATGGCCGTTTTTAAGTTCTCAAGTAACAAATGTGACAAGGCCTCTCTAGAACAGTGGGCTTCAAACTTTGCTGACTGCATACACATGTCTGTAAAAAAAATTGAGGATAAACCTCAACACATATACATTAATTTCCTTAATATTTTAGTTTAGTTTAATGATACTTATGTAGAATTTACTACGTTTAAGGCACTGTTGTAAGAACTCTATAAATTTTAACTAATTTTCCTTCATAACAGCCCTGTGAAATAGGTACTATAATTATCACCACTTTACATAAAAAAAAAAAAAAACAAACAAGCACTGAGGCAAGCGCACTGGGTGGCTCAGTCAGTTAAATATCTGAGTCTTAATTTTATCTCAAGTCATGATCTCATGATCTGTGAAATCAAGTCCTGACTAGGCTCTGCTCTGATAGTGCGGGAGCCTGCCTGAGATTCTCTCCCTCTTGCTCTGCTCCACCCCTGCTCATGCTCCTCTCTCTCTCTCTCAAAGTAAGTAAATAAACTTAAAACAAAAACAGAAACACAAACACCAAGGCATAGAGACATTAAATAAAGTGTCTATGTCAGTAGTAAGTAGCAGAATTTGGCAGTCTGGTTCTATGTTCATGCTGTTAATCCACCAACCTGCCGTTTTAATAAGTAAAAAATAACTGAAATAAATAATGGTAAAATATTTCATACATTACATAAAGCATACAAAAATTAAAAAGAATAAGGCAAAAGTGAATGAGACAATGTTAAGATGTCAGGTTAATTGTAAGGATTGCATGTTATCCTGACTAATTATTCACAGTGAAGAATATATGCATGAGAATGTTCATAATTGAATGATTGTGGATATAAAAGAATAATTTAAATAGTTCTGATAATTGTGAAATTTTGACCAACTCTTAGATCTAATTAGATCATCTTTGTTTTTATCTCATAATATGTACAATAAGGACTTACACCAGGAATAGAACTTTCCATGCTGCCATTTTCTTGCTCACTTACATGTTTGCATTATTGGCATTATCTTCTACATATGATGTCTTTGTCAGAATATTTTAAATAATTTTTTTGTTCTTGTGAAAGTTAGTTTAGATAAAAGTTGACAATGTAATCTGCAAATTCTCCTAATTGGTTCTCTTGTAAAATGCTGTAAGGTGTAACCCGCTGAAATAAGAGAATGAGTGCATGAGGACAGCACCATGTGTTCCTCTGTGCCTGGATTATTTACTCTTTCTTCAGGATGTTTTTCTCACTGTATGAGGTGTGGGGTCTCTGATACACTTACTGAGCAAGGATGCCAGTGATAATTTGTATATTATATGTAGACTTTCACCTTATTTTTTTATTTCTTGAAAAAATAAATAGATATGGAAATCCTAATATTTTTGTTTACATATCCCCAGATGATTGTCTTGTGCTTCTCCTGGGGATATGCACACCTCCTCTTGGTTAGAAAGCCCTTAAAATGCAATTGTAGTAGTCGTTTGAATGTTAGGACTCAAATATGAAGTCTCTTGAGCTTAAGTATTCAAATATGAATAGAATACAAATACGAATACTGTTACTGCTCAGAGAGGCAAAGAAGGGCTTGTAAACATGAAGGAATTGAGTTGCAGCAAAAATTTGGCCTACAAATAAAAACAGGAATTGTTAATCTACTAAAAAAGTGAGAAAAATTTAAGTTGCACTAGCTCTTTCTATTAAAATATATCTTTTTAATTAATTTTGTCAGCTAATTGCTTTACAGTTGTGTTTAATCCTTAATTTATATCCTTTGGTTGAGGCCTATAGGCACACTGTGGAGTTAACACAATGGGACACACCCCGTTGCTTCTCGCTTTACACTGCTGAGCTGGGATACGTTACTTGATTCTATGCATTAATGAGCCATGAAATATTATTCTTCTGCTAATTTAACTCAGGGAGGCCATTGGGGATTTGTTTGAACAATTGAGAGAGGGATGGAGTGCTTGGCTTACAAATTAGCTCAATGAAATACATGAGACTTTTCTTTGGGAAAAAAAATATAACCCAACAGTCAAGGAAGTTGTATGACAAAAAAACTATTGCACAATTAAAAAAATAATTTTCAGATAACTTTTATATTGTTTAGTCACTATTACTTAAAGATGACATCATGTTTTATAAAATCAAATGCTAACTATCTGTAAATATGGTTTTTACACTGTTTTCCTTTCTAAGCAATTTGAGCCAAGAAATCTTTAACAGTTTCATGTTTTTCACTGACCTAAGATTTTTATTTTGCCTTTTGTACTTCAAGAAATGTAGCTTAGACAATTAATAAGCCTGTCATTATCCAAATGTAAACATTTACATGTGTGTTTGGATAAGTTAGCAATGAAAATATCACAGGAAAGTTAAAAATCTTTTTGTTTGTTTAAACTTAATCAGATCAATAATAATTTTAAGAAAAACTCTAACTTGAATCTGAAGGGTTATTATATCTTCTATAAATGCAAAGATATTTTTAATAGATGTGGACCAATGCTAAATGAGTGGTGTAATTGAAGAAACTGAATTCACAAATTACACTGTTTTTGTAAACTGTATCCATCCTCTTTTTTCACTAAATTAACATTTTTCATTTCTTTTCTTTCTTAATTTTTTAAATGTTTATTTATCTTTGAGGGAGAGAGACAGACAGAGTGCGAGCAAGAGGGTCAGAAGGAGAGGGAGACACAGAATCCAAAGCAGGCTCCAGGCTTTGAGCTGTCAGCACAGAGCCTGACATGGGGCTCGAACTCACAGACCGTGAGATCATGACCTGAGCTGAAGTTGGAGGCTCAACCAACTGAGCCACCCAGGTGCGCCTACATTTTTCATTTCTAAGCAAAGAGGAAATGGCACAAACATTCTTTGAACATATACTGTTTCATTCATCCTCACTTATTTTTCAAAATAATTCATGCTTGTGAGAAATCAAATAGCATAATAATGAAAAACTGCAGTTCTTTCCCAGAGGCAAACATTTTTATTTTTTTCAGGTGTTTCTTTTAGTACTTTCCTCCATATTATCTGGTTTTTTCCTATCAAGGTAAGGCTCTCTGAATTGGTATCTTACATTCTTTCCTCACACTTTACTTTCCTGCCCAACATTCCTTCAGATACAATAATAAAATAATTGGGGGGGTATGTCAATATTAAGTTTTTACTTTACTGTTACTATGAAAATATTATTTACAACAAAGCCCAGTAGTAGCCTATGACTGTTTCTCATAAAAGCTTTTCCTTCATAGAAAATAACCATTTCCTTTTTTTTCTCTTGCAGTTTTTTTCATACCTACATACCTACTATCAATTTTTAAGGGCTCTATCTTATGTTTATCAATATTAATTTCCAAGGGTTTCATATTTCAGATAGCCTATCAATTTCATGAATTTTTTACTTTCCTCTGAGATCTTTCCATTTTACTTTTTCTATCTGGATCACTTGTTCCTTTGGCCTGGTGAATTCCTGTCATCCTAGTCAACTCTATCCTGAGTTGGTTTTACTGTTTACTAGATTCTGTGTCTTCATCTCTTTTTCTTGTATTTCATCTTTTTCTGAGGCACATCTCCCATGTCTTCCAAACTTGTAAAATTTATTGCATATCCAAAATTTCATTTACTTTCCCCTCACACTTGATCGATACTTTGCCTGGATATTGTATCCAGAGTTAAAATAATTTTTCCTTTATATTTTGAAAATACTGAACTTCATGCCATTCTGAATATAGATCTTTTGTAAATGACCTGAATTTTACTCCAACAGATTTTAGTTTATTTATTTATTTTGAGAGAGAGGAAGAAAGAGCATGTACGTGAATGGGGGACAGGCAAAGAGGGAGGGAAAGAATCCCAAGCAGCTAGCACAGAGGCTCAGTCTCACTAAATGTGAGATCATGGCCTGAGCGAAGCCAAAATCAAGTCAGATGCTTGACTGACTGAGCCACCCAGGCATCTTAACTCTGGAACATTTTAGATTCTCTTTGTCTCTGGTATTCTGAAATGTCATCAAGATGTGCCATAAATAGGGCTTTTCTCCTTCATTGTATTGGGTATTCACTGGAACTGCTTATTTTGTAAATCCAAGTCCTTGAGTCCTTGTACATTCTTTGTAAAATTGTTTTTTGATGAATTTCTCTTTTTAAGTTGTTTCTGTTCCATCTTTCTGTAACTCTTATTACTCATACTTTAGATCTGATAGATTAATCCTTTGAGTCTCTTTTCTCAAGTATTTCCCAATCCTTTAGCTCTAATCATTTTTATTTGTTGAGAGAGTTCATTTACTGTATTTTCTAGACTTTAAACTGGATTTTTTCCAACTCTGATATTTTAATTTCCAAATGCTCTTTCTTATTTTTGGCTTATTTCTTTTCACAGTGGTTTTTGTTTTTGTGGCTAGAATGGTTTCTGTTATTTTTCTGATAATATTAATAATACATTTTTCTCTTTAAATTTTCTATCTAATTTCTCCAGCTTTCTTTCTCTTTCTTTCTTTCTTTCTTTCTTTCTTTCTTTCTTTCTTTCTTTCTTTCTTTCTTTCTTTCTTTCTTTCTTTCTTTCCTTCCTTCCTTCCTTCCTTCCTTCCTTCCTTCCTTCCTTCCTTCTTTCTTTCTTTCTTTCTTTCTTTCTTTCGATCTCTTTCTCTCAGTGTGGAGGCTTTTCTCAAATGTTTAGTGATCTTTTGCTCTTTGTTTATATTTAAGAGTAAGGGACTGATTAGAAATAGTGTATGAGTAGCTAGGGCTGGGTGATTGAGTGGTGCTTTAGGCTTTTTGCAAAGAGATCCTTAAAAGTCTATCTGTAGTTCTTTTCTTTGGGTTGACTGGCTTCTCCAGAGAAAGACCCTCCAATACAGTGCTTAGGAAGTACTAACCTGGCTGAAAATGTTCTGAAAGATGAATTGGGGAAGATGACTCAGGCGAGGATTGGGGGAGAGGGTGGGGGTGGGAGGGGTCACATCTCTGCCTTCTCTTGCGTTTGACTTCCCCAACACCTATAGCCTTTTTGGTTCATATTTTCCAAAGAATTAACAATTGCTGTCTTGCCTAGGTTAGCGATATGGTGGTAGTAGGAATGGGGAATTTGCTTTGTTAAGCAAGATAATGAAGGGGACCATTATGTAGTCTCATCCAGTATCTGTATTTAGACCTGGTATTACTTCTACCTTCTGAAACTTCTGAAGGTTCAGTATCTGAAGTATGAAGTTATCTCCAAGTCCTTAACAACTCAAGAGTTCTACCGATGAATTCACTCAGCTTTCATCAATAGCCATCTCTGCAGAGACTTTAAACATTTTATTATTATTATTTTTATAGTTTATTGTCAAGTTAGTTTCCATATAACACCCAGTGCTCATCCTAACAAGTGCCCTCCTCCATGCTCATCACACATTTTCTCCTCTCCCTCACCCCTACCAACCTTCAGTTTTTTCTCAGTATTTAAGAGTCTCTCATGGTTTGCCTCCCTCCCTTTCCCCAACTATTTCTTGCCTTTCCCCTCCCCCATGGTCCTCTGTTAAGTTTCTCCTGTTCCACTTATAAACTTCTCTGACTTATTTCACTTGGCATAACACCCTCGAGTTATATCCACATTGCTACAAATGGCCAGATTTCATTCTTTCTCATTGCCTCATAGTATTCCATTGTATATATAAACCACATCTTCTTGATACATTCACCAGTTGATAGATATTTAAGCTGTTTCCATGATTTGGCTATTCTTGAAAGTGCTGCTGTGAACATTCGGGTGCATGTGCCCAGATGCATCAGCACTCCTGTATCCCTTAGGTAAATCCCTAGCAGTGCTATTGCAGGGCCATAGGGGAGTTCTAGTGTTAATTTTTTGAGGAAGTTACACACTGTTTTCCAGAGCTGCTGCACCAGTTTACATTCCCACCAACAGTGTAGGAGGGTGCCTGTTTCTCCACATCCACGGCAGCATTTATAGTCTCCTGATTTGTTCATTTTAGCCACTCTGACTATCTCAGTGTGGTTTTGATTTGTATTTCCCTGATGATGAGTGATGTTGAGCATCGTTTCATGTGCCTGTAGGCCATCTGGATGTCCTCTTTAGAGAAGTGTCTATTCATGTCTTCTGCACATTTCTTCACTGGGCTATTTGTTTTTCGGGTGTGGAGTTTGGTGAGTCCCTTATAGATTTTGGATACTAGCCTTTTATCCGATAATCATTTGCAACTATCTTTTCCCATTCCATCAGTTGCCTATTAGTTTTCTTGATTGTTTTCTTTGCAGTGTAGAAGCTTTTTGTCTTGATGAGGTCCCAGTAGTTCATTTTTGCTCTTGATTTCCTTGCTTTTGGAGATGTGTTGAGTAAGAAATTGCTGCAGTTGAGGTCAAGGAGGTTGATTCCTGCTTTCTCCTCTAGAGTTTTGATGGTTTCCTGTTTCACATTCAGATCCTTTATCCATTTGGTGTTTATTTTTGTGTGTTTTGTAAGAAAGTGGGGGCCAGGGTAGTTCAGCCAGTTGAATGTCCAACATCGGCTCAGGTCATGATCTTACAGTTTGTGAGTTTCAACCCCACATAAGGCTCTGTGTGGAGAGCTCAGTGCCTGGAGCCTGCTTTGGATTATGTGTCTCCCTCTCCCTGTGCTCCTCCCCTGCTCACACCCTCTCCCTCTCCATCTCCCTCTCTCTCTCTCTCTCAAGAATAAATAAAGATTAAAAAAAAGGAAATGATCTAGTTTCATTCTTCTGCATGCTGCTATCCAATTCTCCCAGCACAATGTTACAGAGGCTGTCTTTTTCCATTGGATACTCTTTCCTGATTTGTCAAAGATTAATTGGCCATACATTTGTGGGACCAATTCTGGATTCTTTATTCTACTCCATTTGTCTATGTGTCTGTTTTTGTGTCAATACCATACTGTCTTGATGATGACAGTTTTGTAGTTGAGGCTAATGTCTGGGATTGTGATGCCTCCCATTTTGGTTTTCTTCTTCAATATTACTTTGTCTATTAGGGGTCTTTTGTGGTTCCATGCAGATTTTAGGATTGTTCTAGCTTTGAGAAAAATGCTGGTGCAATTTTAATTGGGGTTGCATTGAGTCTGTAGATTGCTTTGGATAATAATGACATTTTAACAATGTTTATTCTACGTTCCATGAGCATGGAATGTTTTTCCATTTTTTTGTGCCTTCTTCGATTTCCTTAATAAGTTTTCTATAGTTTTCAACATACAAATCTTTTACATCTTTCACTAGGTTTATTCCAAGGTATTTTATGGTTTTGTGCAATTGTGAATGGGATCAGTTCTTTTATTTCTCTTTCTGTTGCCTCATTATTGGTGTATAAAAATGCAACTGATTTCTGTATGTTGATTTTGTACCTGTGATGGATTAGTTATAGCAGACTTTTGGTGGAGTCTGTCAGGTTTTCCACATTGAGTATCATGTCGTCTGCAAAAAGTGAATGTTTGACTTCATCTTTGCCAATTCTGAGGTCTTTTATTTCCTTTTGTTGTGGTGAGAGTGGACACCCCTGTCGTGTTCCTGATCTCAGGGGGAAAGCTCTCAGTTTTTCCCCATTGAGGATGATATTAGCTGTGGGCTTTTCATAAGGGGCTTTTATGATGTTTAAGTAAGATCCTTCTATCCCCACTTTCTTGAGGGTTTTTATTAAACAAGGATGCTGTAGTTTGTCAAATGCTTTTTCTGCATCTATGTACAGGATCATATGGTTTTTATCCTTTCTTTTGTTAATGTGATGTATCACATTGATTGATTTGCAAATATTGAACCAGCTCTGGAACCCAGGAATGAATCCCACTTGATCATGGAGGATAATTCTTTTTATGTGCTGTTAAATTCGATTTGCTAGTATCTTGCTGAGGATTTTTGCATCTGTATTCATCAAGGATATTGGCCTGCCGTTCTCGTTTTTTTACTCGGTCTCTGTCTGGTTTGGGAATCAAAGTGATACTGGTTTTGTAGAATGAGTTCAGAAGTTTTCCTTCTATTGGTATTTTTTGGAATGCTTGAGAAGAATGAGTATTAACTCTGATTTAAATGTCTGGTAAAATTCCCCAGGGAAGCCATCTGTCCTAGGGCTTTTATTTGTTGGGAGATTTTTGATAACTGTGTCAGTTTCTTCACTGGTTATGGTCTGTTCAGATTTTCTATCTCTTCCCGTTTGAATTTTGGTAGAGCGTGTGTGTTTAGGAATTTGTCCATTTCTTCTAGGTTGTCCAGTTTGTTGGCATATAATTTTTCATAGTACTCCCTGATAATTGCTTGTATTTCTCAGGGTTTGGTTTGTAATAGATCCATTTTCATTCATGATTTTGGGTGCTTTCTCTTTTTTCAGAAGCTTAGCTAGAGGTTTATCAATTTTGTTTATTTTTTTAAAAAATCAACTCTTGGTTTCATTGATCTGTTCAGCAGGTTTTTTTTTTTTTTTGGATTTTATATTGTTTATTTCTGCCCTGATCTTTGTTATTTGTCTTCTTCTGATGGATTTGGGGGGTCTTTGCTGCTCTACTTCTAGCTCTTTTAGGTGCACTGTTAGAGTTTGTATTTGCGCTTTTTCTAGTTTCTTGAAACAGGCCTGGATTGCAGTCTGTTTTCCTCTTGGAACTGCCTTTACTGCACCCCAAAGGGTTTAGATTGTTGTATTTTCATTTTCATTTGTTTCCACATGTTTTTTAATTTTTTCTCTAATTGCCTGATTGACCCATTTGTTCTTTAATAGGGTGTTTTTTAACCTCCATATTTTTGGAGGTTTTCCAGACTTTTTTTTCTGGTTGATTTTGAATTTCATAGCATTGTCATTTGAGAGTGTGCATGGTATGATCTCAATTCTTTTATATTTATGGAAGGCTGCTTTATGACCCAGTATGTGATCTGTCTTGGAGAACGTACCATGTACACTCAAGAAGAAAGTGAATTCCATAGCTTCAGGGTGTAGTGTTCTAAATGTATCTGTAAGTCCTACTTGTCCAATATGTCATTCAGGTTAATTGTTTCTTTAGTGATTTTCTGTCTGGTTGACCTATCCTTTGCTGTAAGTGGAGTATTAAAATCCTCTGCAGTTAGCACATTCTTGTTAATAAGATTGTTTCTGTTTGTGATCAATTGTTTTATGTATTTGGAGGCTCCTGAATTCGGTGCATAGACATTTATAATTGTTAGCTCTTCCTGATGGAGAGACCCTGTAATTATTATATAATGCCCTTCTTCATCTCTTGTTACTGCCTTAACTTTAAAGTCCCGTTTGTCCTATATAAGTATGGATACTCCAGCTTTCTTTTGACTTCCAGTAGCACTGTTGATATTTCTCCACCCCCTCACTTTCAATCTGATGGTGTCCTCAGGTCTAAAATGAGTCTTTTGTAGACAGTAAATAGATGGACCTTATTTTTTTTTAAATAAATTCTCATACCCTGTATCTTTTTATTGGAGCATTTAGTCCATTTACATTCAGTATTATTATTTGAAAATATGGGTTTAGAGTCATTGTGTTCTCTGTAAGATTCATGCTTGTAGTGGTATCTCTGGTACTTTCCATTCCTTGCAGCATTTACCTCATAAAGTCCTTCTTAGGACTTCTTATAGGGCTGGTTTGGTGATGATGAATTCCTTCAATTTTTGTTTGTTGGAAAAACCTTTATCTCTCTTTCTATTCTGAATCACAGGCTTCCTGGATAAAGGATTCTTGGCTGCATATTTTTCTTATTCATCACCTTGAAGATTTCCTGCCATTCCTTCTGCCCTGCTAAGTTTCAGTGGATAGGTCTGTTACTACCCTGATGTGTCTCCCTTTGTATGTCAAGGCCCTTTAATCCCTAGCTGCTTTCCAAATTCTCTCTTTATCCTTATATTTTGCCAGTTTCATTCTGATACGTTGTGCCGTGGGTCGCTTCAAGTTATGTCTGAGGGGAGTTGTCTGTGCCTCTTGGATTTCAATGTCTGTTTCCTTCCCCAGATTGGGGGTGTTCTCAGCTATAATTTGTTCAGGTACACCTTTAGCCCCTTTCTCTCTTTCTTCTTCTTCAGGAATTCCTATGATACAGATATTGTTCCATTTGATTGTCTCACTCAGGTCTCAAATTCTCCTTTCGTGCTCCTGGATCAATTCATCTCTCTTCTTTTTCTTGGCTTCCTCTTTTTCTATAATTGTATCTTCTAATTCACCTATTCTTTCTGCCTCTTCAATCCATGCAGTGACTACCTCCATTTTATTATGTACCTCATTTATATCATTTTTAATTCATCACAACTGTTTTTAAGATTCATAATCTTAGTGTCTCTGCTGTGTTCTTTCTCAAGCCCAGAAATTAATTTTCTGACTATTGTTCTAAATTCTTGGTCAGTTATGTTGCTTATATCTGTTTTGACCAATTCTGTAGCTGTGACTTCTTCCTGGAATTTCTTTAGAGGGGAGTTCTTCCGTTTCATCATTTTGGCTAGCTTTCTGTCTCTTGTCAGTTTTAAAAGCTTGTTATGCATTCTGAACCTACAAGGACTGCTATTTTAAAGGAGGCTTGTAGACTGTCCAGGGCCTGTCCATTCAGAAAGTGTTCTTTTAATGGAGTCCCTTGGTCTCTCTTGTTGTGACTTTGGTTATTTTAATTCCCTACTTCTAGTGATATTTGGGACTTTCCACCATGTGTACTTTGGTTTGTTTTTTGAGGTAGCCCTGTAATTGAAAACAGACAGACAAACAGGGGACAAAAGCACACAAATGCACAAACAAATCAAACAAGCAAACTGGAGAGAAAAAAAAAAAAGAAGAAAAAACCACCAAACAAAAACAACAAAAGTAAAGGACAGTCTAAAAGCATAAAACTGGAAATCCCAGCTACAATAAAGAGCAGGGTGGAGGCAGTGCTGATGGAAGAGCATATACAAAGAGAGAAATGACAAGAGTGGAGAGGAACAGAAATTGAACATTGACCAGTCAGAGAGACTGAAAGGCTTAATTCAGAGAGAGAAAAAGGAGAATATGGCAGGAGGTGAGGAGAAAAAAAATGAAGATAATGTTACCCTGAAAAACTATATAGTCTGATTATGTCAGAGAGAAAGAAAGAAAGGTAATGAAGGAGGTGTAGTCATGCATCAAGAGAATGGATTAAGTATGCCTGTTTATGGAAACCTATAATCAGAATAAGCAGACCTGAAAAGGGGTAGATAAGAATGAGGTAAGTCAGAATATATCTGTATAGCAAGAGTTGAACTAGAATTAATCACAGCATCCATCACTGCTGATCTTGGGAGAGGGGCTGTTTCTGCAGTATCTGTCCAGGCTCTGGTCAAAAAGTAGCTATCCAGTGCAGATGGGTGTGGTTGGGTGTAGGCAGGTCTCACCTTCACTGTGGGTCCCATGGGCCACTCCCTGAGGCCCCAACTTGGTGGTTGTGGGGAGAAAAATTGCGACCCCCAGTCCCTTCTCGAATACAGTGTTCCAAAATATTTCTTTGGGGCTGATCTCACTATGCTGTGGGTGCAGCCAGGGTGGGCCATGTTATGTGTCCCACACCCAGCCGTGTTTCAGGTTCTTACTCCGTGCGCTTTAATGATACCACCCGAAATGTAATCCCGGGTGCCAGGGCACTTCCCAACAGGAGTTGGAACAGAGGACCGAACAGGGGCCCGGATTCTCATGATGCCGACTGGGTCCCTCTGGTACCATCAATCCCTTTAGGGAGCTTCTGGGACACAGGGCACTTCTGAGCAGGGGACTGAACAGGGGACCAGTTCCTCTTGATGCCAACTGTGTCCCACATCTATCCCAGGGAATTTTCTGGGACCCAGGCACCCAGCCCAAAGAAATCTCTGCAGTTAGAGATGGGCTCTGTCTCTGAAAGCCCTGTGGTTAGATATGGGATGATAGGATCCCTCTCCATCCCAAGCCGAAGTTTTTCTCTTCTCCAGGTACAGTTCTATGATTCCCCAGCAACTCTTTCTCTTCCCTTTGTCTCTCTGCAGAAGGGACTTCCTCCCCTCCATGCCTCCATGTCCTAGCCCGTTTTTATCTTTCCCAGTTTGCAGTCATGCACCCTATGAGGCTATCTTCTTAGTGTATTCTGTCTCTTTTTGTTCCAGACTCTTGCAGTTCATAGTCCTTTGGCTTTAGCCCTTCTTTGTTAGAGAGATGCAGGCGGGAAGTACAGAACTCCCTATTTCAAAAGCTCTGAACTTTCCCCCCTTCACTGTTACTTATTATAACCAAAGTTAGTGCCATTTTTAGATTATAAGCTTATCCATTTTACAGCTGACAGACATTTGGGTGAAGCAGCATTATGTCTGGGGAGGTAGATGAAGTGGAAGCTAAAATTGTTGAGTGAGAGGTGGTAAATGATTGGCTCTGAGTATCTTCAGAAACACTAGTGAAGGAGATTGGACTTCTGTAAGCAAATAGCATGATAGATGAACCAGGACATTAAATAAAAGCTAACAAAAGGATTTGAAACTTGGGAACACTGGTTACAGTAGTTTACATTTATGAAATCAATGCCAAGGGGTAACAAGAAAAATCTACCAGTTGATCTCTGTCTCTAAAGAGTTAATAAGCAAATAAGAACAGGTGGAGAGCCTTTTTGTACTCTTGGCATTTAGGACTCAATATTTCTCATGATGATATAAATGAATTCATTTTGAAAAATTATTTTTAAAAAGTCATCTGCTAAATCTGGTGATAGAGGTCAGGAGCCCTAAGACAATGATGGTTTGGAATTAAAATAACTTTGGGTATCTTTTACTATTGTGGTTATAAAACCACTAAAAGCTTAGAGGAATCATTTAAGTGCTTCAGTTTTACTGCACTGCATTTTCTGGGGGATATTATAAGCTATAATGGTAATTGTGGATTAAGAGGTTGCCAAGGACTTGAATCCTCTTCATTCATATGTATAAAGATGTAAAGAGTTAAAGCCACCTTTAAACACACACACACACACACACACACACACACACACACACACACACAGAACCCAAACCCAAATATTCCTGTCTTTATTAATAATATCTCCTACAGGTACTCATTACTATATTTACTAATAGATTCCATGTATTGATCCACGTCTGCCTGAGCTCTTAAGTTATTCCTTTCTAGAGAAAGAAGTATAGCCACAGTTTACCATCTGGTTTGGCCTGAAAGGAAGGTCTTATGGCCTAATGAAAATGTTTTCCCTGCTCCAGGGATGATTCTGGTTGCCTCTTTAGGTTTTGAGTCCAACATTCCTGACCATCTGTATCTTTCTTCCCTCTTGGCAGTGTTTGTAGGACTGGGCTAACACTCTGCTTCAGCATTATAGTATAAGCCTTGCCTTAGAATTTGGTAGTCTGTCTAGCTCTTTCCTAACCCATGCAATGGCTAGCATCATACTGAGAATGGGCAAATTGCCTGGATCCCCAAAGCTACCATGCACCTGATCCATACTATTTTGGAGGTCTGGGAATAGAGGTGAGTGAGCACAGAGGTGAGTGAGATGCAAAATTAAAGGAGATGTCAAAAATGCAGGTATCAAGAGGAATCGTATTTTAATGCAATATTTGAATCACCAAAATTTTGAATACTCAAAGTTAAAATTTTAAGCATTCATAATGAACAAAATATTGACATTTTAAAGACAAGATCAGTGTAACTTATTTTTATTATCTGCATTGGGGCCCAATAGAGCTTCACTGGGCACTGGTTCAGTCATGTCTGGATTTCCCTTCCTGTGAGGTTTAATCTGCAACTCTGCACCCTGCATGATTGGAGGCAAGAAATAGTGTCCGAAAGATCCCTTTTGGAGAATTAATTTCTGATTCAAATATACTAGTTGAGCATCTCATATGTGCAAATCATGATACTGTGTTATATAAAGGCCAAAGAAAAAATTCCCAAGCCATGAACCTTGCCCTGAAATTGCTTATTGTCTAGCGGAAGAGATACAACATGTAGGCAGAATATAGTCTTATACACCTTACGAAAGGTACAGAACCAGTACTATAGTTCAGAGGCTGGACTATATTACCACTTCTAGCTGTGGTAATCAGTGAAAGCTTTTTATAAAAGATATCATTTGGAGTGCTGGGGTGGGCTGGTTGGTTAAGTGGTGACTTCAGCTCATATCAATGATCTCACAGTTCATGGGTTTGAGCCCTGTGTCAGGCTCTGAGCTGTCACAGAGCCTGAAGCCTGCTTTAAGATTCTGTGTCTCCCTCTCTCTCTAACCCTCCACCACTCACACTCTGTGTGTCTCTCTCTTGAAAATAAAATAAACATTAAAAAAATTTTTTTAAAGGTATCATATCACAGGGACTATGAATACATGGTGCAATTTGTACATACAGAGCAAAGGGCAGTGACTGTTTATGTGGAGTAAAGGCACAACTATGGGAAAAAGTTAAGGTGCGTTTAGAAGTATTGAGAAGCTTTAACTGGTTAGAGATGGGCTTGGAAAGAAGGTAAAGCTCAGGAAATGGAATGACAGAATTATCAATGACCTGGAATGGCTTTGGCTCTTAGAAGTCTCCAGCACATTTTTGAAGTCTGGTGACCTGCTGACAGATCATGTCTTAGTCCATTCAGGCTGCTGTAACAAAGTACCATAGAGTGGGTGGCCTAAAAAGAACAGAACTTAATTTCCATAGTTCTGAGAAATCAGAACTCCTAAATCAGCTTTTGGTGAGGATTCTCTTCAAGACTGCAGATGGACGACTTCTTATTGTCTCCTCATGTGGAGGAAGGAGGAGCAAGCCAACTCTCTGGCTTATTCTTTTAAGGGCACTAATATCCTTCATGAGGGCCCCACCCTAATGACCTAATTATGTCCCAGAAGCTCCACCTTCAAATGCTGTATACTGGAGATTATTTTTCAAAGAATAAATTTTCGGGGAATGCAAACATTTAGTCCATTACAGAACACTTTGCTCTTTTTTTTTAAATTATTTTTTATTTATTTCTTTTAAGAGACAGTGAGTACATGAGCTGGGGAGAGGGGCAGAGGAATAGAGAGAGAGAATCTCAAGCAGGTTCCATGCTCAGCATGGAGCCTGACATGGGGCTCTATCCCACAACCTTGGGATCATGACCTGAGCTGAAATCAAGAGTTGGACACTAAACTGACTGAGCCACTTAGGTCGCATGGCACTTTGTTCTTTTAGGTTTTGAGATTAAATAGGACAACTGTTACTGGAGGGAAAGTCTGTATTGTGTGATTGAAGGACTTTGTTCTTGGATTTCCCACAAAAAGATTTACTGGAGATCCATACTCAGAAGGAAAGTAGGAAGCACAAACAAAGGTATACTCTCAAGTTGGGAGAGCGAGCAGGTTCCACAAGGTAGAACTGGTCCCTAGGTTGTTTTGGGATTGGATATTATTTGATCTTTCTGGACTGAGAGGAGCTGTGACATACAGTGGAGTGCTCTCTAATGGAGGATTCTTCCATTAGGAAGAGTGGGGGGAGGTTTTGACCCTACAAAGTTTGTACCAGAACCATCATGGCAGCCTTTCTTCATGGAAAGACCACAAGGCAAATGCATTATAATGAGTGTAGGGTTTACCCTGAGGCAAAGGTGGAAATGGAAAGCTGCATGCTCTGTGCTCTTGTGCTCTGTGCTCTTGTGCTGCATGTTCTGGCTCTTGGTCTGTCAGTTCCAAGGTCTTGGAAGCCACAAAGTCAGGATGTTATGCCTAGGGGCTTCCATGGTGTAACCTATTTATCATAATCCTTGCCTCCAGCTTGTGTCTATATTATTCCGCGCTCAAGGACCTGGGACTCAGCCTTAGGGCATGCCTTCCACTGCTCATACCTAGATTCTATCTAACATAGCTACGAATCAGACAAACAATAAATACAAGCTATTGTTATAAAGATCAGTTGAATCACTTGTTATGTCTATGTCTCAACAGTCTAAATAGCTATTGGAAGTAGGAGTAGTATTAGACATGATGATAGAACTCAGAATTACTCTGAAATCTCTTTGGGGTCTCCCTGGCACTCTAGCTATCTGGAGGTCAAAGAGATGGATGCACAGCATACTAACCCCCTAAGATCTCAGTATAAAAACTACAATTCCTTATTCTGTTCTTTGTTTGTATTTTGATTTGTTAACCATATAGATATTTCTTTATTTTAATGCTGGGTAATAGGTTCTGACTAAAGCTAGGGACTATAAACCTCTAATTAGCAAGCTTAGTGAAAAAGCTTTTTCTGATATAATGCTTATTTGCTCAAATGCATCATTTTAAGTGTACAGCAATTAGAATCTCTTTGATAAAACTGATGGCTGGGAATATTTTTTAAAACACTAGATTGAAAATAAATCGAAAACCAGGTTTAGGAAAGGAAACTGGTTGTCAGATTTAAATCTGTGCTGTACCTTTTTTTTTTTTAATGTTTTATTTATTTTTGAGAGAGAGACAGAGTGAGCAGGGGAGGGTCAGAGAGAGAGGGAAACACAGAATCCGAAGACAGGCTCCAGGCTCTGAGCTGGCTGTCAGCATAGAGCCCGATGTGGGGCTCAAACCCATGAACCATGAGCTCATGACTTGAGCCAAAGTCAGACGCTTAACCGACTGAGCCACCCAGGTGCCCCTGTGCTATACCTTTTAATTATGTTCTTTTTCAGTAACCATAAAAAATACCTTTCTATATCATTTCTCAACTTCTTGTAGCAAACTCCCAAAATTTAATTGAATAAGACTATTGAATAAGACTTTTATCAATATGTAAACTATACTAATTAACTTATATGAAATGGTTGTAGCCCAGCTATATGTTTTAAAATGTCTTGTTTAAAAGCAGCATTATCCGACTCGATTGGCTTCTGAATCCCTTGGTTAAAGAATTAATAAAATCACTGACTCTTGCAAGATTTTTTGGTTTTAAGTTTAGTGTTATAGTTTTGTTTCTGTGCATATCCTGAATATTCCAGGTGCCAGCACTCCTGGCACCTTCTCCCTGGATTATGGTTTTTTATTTTCAGTGGAAGTGAACTTTTCTGAGTGCCCTTAGAGACAAACCAAGTAAATGAAAGGGGATTTTACACTGAGATCACCTTAGAGGCCAGTAATACAAAGAAATCAGCTATAGAAGCATTTTCATTTTTCAGCTAGCTATTGGGAAAATAGTTGGACACTTAGGAAGGAAACCTTATTATCAATTTAATTAAACAAAGATATCCTTTACTATGTTATCTTATATCTTCTCCATTTCCCTCTATGTCTGAAGAAAGAAAAGTCCACAGATATGGGAAGAAATAATTTTTGATATGGGTGATTTACTACAAATATGGAAAAAAAAAAGACCGGACATGAAAACGATGCTGCCCATCCTAAAGTATGTATACAATTCCCATTGGCAGGTTTCCAGGACCCCAAAGAGAACTGTAAATATTTCTCTTTTGTCAGATGGTGTGATATTGATTTTGTCTGCGCAGGGTGAGGGAGAGAAAGTGTGTTTCTCTGGCCAGGCTTCCGAAGGACGAATGGATTCTTTAGCACCCAGCTGCATGGCTGGCTTCTCTTGGCCTGGTACTTGCAGTATAGACAGCTTCTCTAGCCAGCTCCTTCAGCATCAGTAGCTTCTTCAGATACCCATTTCTTCAGCATGGGCATCTTCTTCAGTGCTAGGCTGTTGCAGCATGGGCAACATCTCCAGCACATGATTTCCCCAACATGGAGCTGTTCTAGTGTCTGGCTTTGGCAGTATGGATGGGTTCTCCATTACCCAGCTTATGTGGCTTCTCCAGTGTCTGGCTCCCATGGTCCCCTGCCTCCTCCGTACATGGCTCCTGTACATGTTGGTCAGCAGCACCCATTGGCCAGCAACTTTCCCTAGTATCTTTCAGTGACTTCTCAGTGAAATGCCACCAGCAAGATACCTCTCCTCGAATGGCTTCTCCTGGCACTCTCTTGGGAAGCTTTGCAGTAAGTTTTAAGGCATAGAAACTTCCTAAAGATAGTTTTACAAAAGGATGGATTTTCAGCAGTTCTTTAATATCCAATGAGTCACAGTTATGTTATATCTTTTCCAAGAAAGTCTGGATTTTAGTTCTGGTGCAGGGTTGGGACGGTGCTGCTTATCTCAGCCCTAGGGGTAGTGGCTGCTCCTTATATCTGCTAGTCCTGTATTCTTTCATTGTTTTGACTTTTTACTAGACAATTCCTTATTACCTCAATCCATCTTACAATTATTAGCTTATTAGCTGTCCTATATTACGCTTTCCTGGATCAAATTAGATTCTATCTTTTGATGGAGTTTGATAAATTTACTAAGATACATCTTGACGTTGACCATTCTGTGCTAGTTTTTCCAGAGACATGATGTGGTTTTTCAGCTTGTGGATTTGAATCTTTTTTTTAAAGTTTATTTTGAGAGAGAGAGAGGGAGAGAGAGAATCGTTCTCCATACTGTCTGGTTGGAGCCTGACGTGGGGATTGATCTAAAGAACTGTGAGATTCTCATGACCTGAGCCAAAATCAAGAGTTGGACACTTAACTAACTGAGCCACCCAGGTGCTCCATTGAATCTTATTTTATTTTTGTAAAGTTCTTTTTTTATATATACATAAATGTTTTATTTATTTTTGAGAGACAGAGAGAGACAGTGTGAGCGGGGGAGGATCAGAGAGAGAGAGAGATACAGAATCCGAGGAGAGGCTCCAGGCTCTGAGCTGTCAGCACAGAGCCTGATGCAGGGCTTGAACCCACGAACTGTGAGATCATGACCTGAGCCAAAGCCAGATGCTCAACCGATTGAGCCACTCAGGCACCCCATGTAAAGTTTTTTTGAATGATACTTTTAATGTTTTTTCTTTCTCTTATTTCCATTCTCTCAGGAATATCATTATATGTATGTTGGATTTCTTTTGCCTTTCATAGCAATCATTTTTCTCTCTGATTTTTAATCATTTTCACTTCATTTTAAAAAAATAATTCTTTCCGTTCTGCACTCCATGTACCTGAGGTTTGTTTTCTTTCTTTCTTTATGACTTTTGTAGTTTTAATTTCTGGAATGGCTTTATATTTCTTTATCATTTCTTTTATGCATTTGCAAACTTATCTTTAACTAATTCTGTTGTTTCATGATGTCTTACTTGACCTTGCATAATTCTGTTTTGAAGCCCTACTTTATAGAGGCATTTGTTTTATTAAATGTTTACAAAAAATTTTTTTGATGTTTATTTATTTTTGAGAGAGAAATAGAGACAGAGCATGACCATGGGAGGGGCAGAGAGAGGACGAGACACAGAATCTGAAGGAGGATTTAGGCTCTGAGCTGTCAGCACAGAGGTCAACGTGGGGCTCGAACTCACAAACTGCGAGATCATGACCGGAGCTGAAGTCAGACGCTAACCAACTGAGCCACCCAGGCACTCCACTAAATGTTTTATACTCATGGTTTATATTTGGTTACATTTTGAATTTTTCTATTCCATGGAAACATTGATATGAATATTCTTTATCTGTCACTTGGTTTTCATGCTCCTTTACTCTTTTTCTATTAACATATTCATATGAATCTTGTACTGGCTCTTATTTAATTGTTACATATCTCTGAATGAATTGAAAGCCCCCGACCAGGAAGTTCTACTTAATCTCCTTATAAAACAGGCTTGAGTATCTATGTCTTTTATTAATCTTATATCACTTTAGCCAGTAGAGCCAAGTAACTTCAGATGTGCTCTCATTACGGAAAATATTTCTTCCACTTGGTCTCATCATGATACTGCTTGTCTAAATATGTGATTTCCTCAGTTATCGCCTTCTCTCTTGCTATTCTGTGGACGTGCCACTAACTTTGCACACTAAGATCTTTCAACTTTATCTGAGATTTGCAGACATAGAAGTCTGTTTTTGAAAACTTCCCACATTCCAAGTTAACCTTTTGGTGAACTTAGCAGTCCTTTTCTCATTTTGTATTGAAGATGGGTTTGCATTTCTGTTTCCTGCTCTTTTTTGGAATGATTTCCAATGGTAAACAGGTCTGTCTTTAGGTTGATGTTTTAATATCTGAAGATTTGTTGGAATTTGTAAACTAACAACTTTATGAAAATTACTAAAGTTTGTGTAGTGTTTACACTTAGTCTCTGGTATAAGTACTAAACATTAATTTAAGCTCATTTTGACATACATTTACTTAAAAAACAACAGACATTCAGTTGTGATATGTTTCAGTTCATCATAGATACATGTGCCCAAGGAACAGTCTGGCTTGTTGTCCATGTCTTGTGTTGTCTCAGTTATTCCGATATCTTTTGTGTGTTCCATAATAGTTTGCTCTGTGTTGCTTGCACTGGGTTTTTGCTTATTCTTTTAGATTCCTTACTATTTGCTGTCAGCCCAAATATGGTTTGGGCTATGGTTCTATCAGTAATTTCAAAGTTCATGCTAAAAAAAGAGACTTTTCTGTTTTCTTTTTTTATGGTCTGAAAATATTAGACAACTAAGTTTCCTGTTAATATAGAAATAGATTTTATGACTTGCTTGGCCCTTCAGTTGTCATTGTAGCCCAAGTTCTTTGTTTTGATTCTTCCTTCTCTCACTGGTGGCTGCATTTTTATGTTCTACCATGATCTGCATTCTGTGCTACAGTTGGGGGCCTTAGGGGCTCTGTCAATGGGAAGATTATTCAAGCTCCTTCTGTTTGAAAGTCACTTTCTGTTTGTAGCAAGAAGATGGACCCCAAACATTATTGACCTCTTCTATCTATCTAACAGAAGCTCAGGGAAGAGTAGAGATTTTCATATTTAACTATTCCTTGCTGAATATTATATAGATTATATTGCTTCTTTCAAGTATCAACTGCATTGTAACAGAATCATTCTGGTGAAAGTTATCAATACCAGAATGACTCTAGACTTTGGAATTTTACACTCTTTTACCAGGTTAGTGGTGGGAACATTTTCAGAAGGATGGGAGTTTGTATGTCATTAAAATTTTTTTTTAACATTTATTTATTGTTGAGAGACAGAGAGATGGAGCATGAGCAGGGGAGGGGTAGAGAGAGAGAGGGAGACACAGAATCTGAAAACAGGCTCCAGGTTCTAAGCTCTCAGCACAGAGCCTGATGTGGGGCTAGAACTCATGAACCATGAGATCATGACCTAAACTGAAGTTGGATGCTTAAGTGACTGAGCAACTCAGGCACCCCAAGGAGTTTATGTGTCATTTAATTAAACAAATAGGTAGTCAGCCTAATCCATATGTAAGTAAGGGGTACCAAAGTCCTTTTATTGATAGGGTATCACTGGACTGTGGGGGAATGTTCCATAAGAGAGAGAATAAAATGAAATACAACAAGAAGAGACTGTGGACAAACCCAGTGAGCAGATTCATTGTTGCCTAGCAGCAGTAATGACACTTCTAGGAAAGTCCAGTCCTTGGGCTTTATGGCCTCTGGAAGAGCTACAAGGTACAACACTGAGAGGTAATTGAAAAGGCTATTTTAGAAAGAATCCATTTTTATGTGTTCTTTTAGATACCTGACACAGAATGTAGGTTTAATAAATAGTACATAAAATGTTACCTCTAGGGAAAAATTACATTTTAGATCTCCATTTGCCCTGTCACAGAACAGAATGTGAAATGAAGGCAAGAGAGATAAGGATTTATACAGCAGTCCCAGCGGTACATTTAAGATGGTGCTGAAGTATTCATGGTAAATATATTTTGTTTGTGGGGGGATCAGAAAAATCTTCTCAAAGATAATTTTCAGACTCTTACCTATTTTCTGTTTGAACTCTTTAAGAGTATATGCACTGGTATATGGATGATTATGGAGAAGAAGAAAAAACTGAGGTTTAAAATACCAGAGGATTAGAGTTCAGTAGCTTATTAGGTCAGTAGTACCTAGAAGACTGTACATAAAATGATCTCCAGGCACGAAACCTGTTCTTTTGTATAAGACAGAACACATCTAACGAGGAGCAGATCTAGCTGTTAACCTCTGGGTGAATATGGCTACATAATTCATAGGACATTGTGCAAAATGAAAGTTCAGAGGCCATTGGAAGAGTCACAGCCCAGCATTAATCTAGGTGTGGGGTTCTTCTAACTGTAAGGCATTATGTAACCAAATAGGTTTCATGTACAGGGAGCCAGCCCTTCCTTTACCTGTGTTTGCTCAGAATCCCAAGGAGGTATTCTAATCCTCCAGATATCTACCCATCTTCCTTTCTATTCTACTACTGATGTCTGCCAGTCTTTCTTCTCCCTAGTGAGATACAGTTGCCCCTAAGTTATCAGTCACTGTAATCTCCATCATTGTGAGTTGTAGATGCTCACAATAGATTTGAAATATAGTAGGATGGAAAGAAACCAGGGATGGGAGAGAGATGGCACATGAGATGCCACAAAGCTGCCAGGGAATGGCATGAGGATTTTGAGTACCTTTGGCAAAGAGGTGCCTTACTGAAGGTGGCATCCCTGAAATGGCCATTAGGAATGGGATGAAGAAAAAGGTTTTATTTTTCTCCGTTTCACACTAGGCTTATATCAGCGTAGTCTTATAGATTTAGAAGATGGTGGTGGACTAAACTGATCTTGATGAGTTTGGGTGTCTGTATGCTTGTGCTAGGGAGTGTTAAACTGAAGACATTAAGGATAAAAGGAACCACTCTTCTAGCCTGCAAAGCCTGCTAGGTTCTTTTTTGATGCCTCGACAGATCCCACAGCAGTTTACTGTCTTATGCCTGGAAGCTTCAAAACTGGTTTCTGAAAAACAGTTTTCAGTCTGTCTTATAATATACCTGCTCATTATTTCAAAGCAGAGGTTGGATATTTTTAATGTGGGACAACAGGGAACAATCTAAACTTTCATAGTGAAATACCAACTTTCCATATCCATGTGTGGTGCACAAATCATGTTATTTTCTTCTATTAATGTAGAGAAGGGCAGGGTATTAATAACCTATTATCACTATAATGCTGAATAACAAGCAACTAACCCCCCACCCCCTCATAATTTATAAAATAAATACTTATTTAGCTCATAAATCTGTGGGGAACCCTGGCTTGGGCTGGGCTTTGCAGAACTTGCTTAGGTGCCTGTGGTTGACTATACAGGGCAGCTAGGCAACTTTTGTTCTTGGTTAGGCTTGCTACCATCATGGGGCATTAGCAGGCTGTTGGGCAATTCTTGTTCTGTTGATTGACTTGACTTCACTCCATATGTCTCTTGTCCTCTGTTAGGCTAGCCTGGACATGTTTTCATGGCAATGGCAGAGGGCAAGAGGCAGGCGGAGTCATAAAATTTTTTTTTCAAGCTTCTGTTTGCATCACATCTGTTAATATCTCATTGGCATAAGTAAGTTGCAAGACCAGCCTACCTTCAAAGAATAAGAAAGTGGATTCTGACTTTTAGGGAGCAGAACTGCAAAGATACATGGCAAAAGATGAGGATAAAGGGTGAAGTGAAGAATTGGAATAATTCATACAGCTGACTTACAACAGTTGGTAAATTGGACACTTACCAGTGATTCTAATAGTCTATCAAAGGTTTTGCTAAGACTATTGATATTTAGATTAAAAGGACATACTAAAATTCTGTTCCTTTATATTGTTTAAGCTTTTGAATCACTCAGAAAATCTTATACCTATATACCAGTTGTTAATTATTGTCTCTCAGCCCCAATTTACCATTCTGTAACTTGCTTTGTGAAAATGGAACTGAACCCTGTTAAAATTTCTCCTTTGACAGGTGGTTTGATGTTAATCTTTGTCAATACAAGGTGCTGGAGTGACATTGTCTAGGTGATGGAGGCAGGAAGGCACTTCCCTTCCAAGTTCCAATACTCCTTTTTATTCATTGTGGAAGTCTACGGATCAGTGTGCAGATAGCCCAATGGGTCTTTCTTCAGTGACATTCATGGACTAGCCCCTGACTTCTACCTAGCAGCTGTTTCGGTGGCAGCTCTGGCCATACCTTCTGGTGGCTCTTTCTCTACCTGGCTGGGGAATTTATACAGACCAGATGGCAAATGCCCTCTGGTAAGTTTCTTCTTCTCTGACTATATAGTCTTGTAGTAGTTCTGCCTATTTAAAAGTTTTTTGTTCTTCATTGCATGCATCCTCTTAGCCTAGTAGTTGCTTTTCTGTAAGTGCTACTTCTGAACCCTTAAAGCAGGGGTGGGCAAACTATGACCAAAATAAGGTGCTACCACTGCATACTTACCAAATTAGCTAACAGTTTAGAATTATGATATCTAATTATGGGACAGTTGTGAGAAAGCAAGTATTCTAATGCAGTGATAGAATGGATATATTAACTTTCGGGAAGTCAATATGAAATATATAGTTATATATTCAATGTGTAATAAAACACTAAAATGTACAAAAACTTTGAAAAGTTATTTATTTATTTATTTATTTATTTATTTTTGAGAGAGAGAGAGAGAGAGAGAGAGGGAGAGGTAGCATGAGCAAGGGAGGGATAGTGAGAGAAAGGGAGAGAGAATTCCAAGCAGGCCCCACACTCAGCCTGGAGCCCAGTGAAGAGCTCAATCTCATGAACTGTGAGATCATTACAGCTGATACCAAGAGTCAGATGCCTAACTGATTGAGCCACCCAGGCATCACTCCACATATTCTTAGCTCAAAAACTTATAATGAAATATGTGTAAAGATTAGATATAGGTGTATTTATTGTAGTTCTGTTTATAATAGCAAAAACTGGGACAGCTTTAAATGTCCCACAGTTGAGACTGACTAAATAAATTGTCACAAATCCATAAATTACATTACTCTCCATTCATGTTGGAGAATTATATTTACTAACATGGAAAAAAATTATAATTGTGTCTTAATTCTTGTGTTTGTAACAAAATATATTTTAGGAAGTTTAAAAGAAAGAATTATCGGTTAAGATTGGGTAGATTTTGATGTCTCTTTCCCTTTGTTCTTAAGTTTTTCAGATTTAGACGCTTGTTAAGCTCCCTGTTTAAACCCTCTATTACTGGGCCACTCATGAAAACCTACCTTTTCTTAATGCTTAAGAAGCTTTTCATCTTCTCTAACTCAGTATGTGGTCTTTATTTAATACATGTTTATATCCATTGTACTAATCCTGGTTAGGGGTAAAATCCCAGCTATCCCCTCTTGGTATTGAGTTTTCACTAAAGCTTGGCTTTCATGTTTTGGGGAAGATGCTAACCCTCACTAGATGCTAAGAGTTTACAAGAAGATAGAGGGTGATGTTCAAACACAAGCATATCCCCTCCAATTGGGGATGAAGTTTCCTGATTCCTTTAATTTCTTCTGATAAAGATTCTCTACCTGTCATATAATATCAAATATAGAGCCATATGAGCAGGGGTTGTGTGAGCAGGGCTTGGGAGAATTAGGAAATATTATCCTATGAGAAGTAATTTCATGATATACATGTATGCCATGGTCAAAGAAGACATACCTTGCGGTTGACTGGTGGTGTCATTGCTTGCCTTATGAGGCCATGGTTGCATCAGGAGGACAATAACATCTCTCAGTTATAGTTATCTTAGTGACCACAGAGGCCACACCTACTAAGGGAGAGATCTAGTGTGGGTGATGGTATGTATTATCTAAAGAAGGCTGGAAGAGGCCCCTATAAGTGATAGTATTATGGATTTTTTTCCTTTGTGTTTTAATTTTTTTCTACAATAAATTAGTAGTGTTTATACAGGTATTAATAATAATATAAATAATAAAAAGTTATTTGGAGTTAAAAGAGCCTCAATCCAAAGGAATAAATTTGAGGTAGAACTTCATATTTCTGACTTCCTTTCTGCCTTCCATAAATCACATTGCTTAACTGACTACCCTCTACAGACAAAGACAGTGTTTATCAGTATGACAGGCAGAACAGTACACAGTCCTGAGAAAATACTTGTTTTATCCTTGAACCTTCAGGGACACTGCATTACACAATTCTAAGGGTCACTCCTCACATGTTTTTCATGTGAATGATGCCCCATGGAGTTTAAGTATACGGCTGCTGGGCTCTCCCTTATGTTTATTTACTTCTAAGCCTTTTTATGTTGTTTAGAAGAAGAAGTCCTAGGGGATAGTCCAGATTGCTTCATAATTTAATGTGTTAAGTCAGTTTCTCAAAAACATTTATTAACTTTGACACTTGTCCTCTGTCCAAATAGAACATTTCACTTTTCTGAACCATTTTTTCAGTGGTCCCTTTTTGATATCTTATAAACTGAGACTTCTGGCATTAAGCTAGGGGAGACTCATTAATCAATTATAAATTTAAAAAAATTATTGATATATGTGATAGGCTCTAATGTCTTTTAGGTTCTGAGTTAAATACTTTAAACTGAAATTTTTGGTTAGATAGCTGGCATATCTTTGGGCAAAGTATTTATTTAAAGGACACTCAGGTTATATTTTTTAGGTTCAAGTCCATGAAGTTTTTTTTTTAATTTTATAGAGAAAAAGAGAGAGAGAATGTGAGCAGGGGAGAGGGACAAAGGGAGAGATAGATGGAATCCTAAGCAGACTCCACACTAAGTGGAGCCTGACATGGGGCTTGATTGCACAACTTTGGGATCATAACCTGAGCAGAAATCAAGAGTTGGACACTCAAACTTAAAATTCATTCCGATGAATTGGGAGACCTGAGTTGCTCAGTTGGTTAAACATCTGACTTCAACTCAGGTCATGATCTTGTAGTTCATGAGTTCAAGCCTCGTTTAAGGATCTAACAGCTCAAGGCCTGGAGCCTGTTACAGATTCTGTGTCTCCCTCTCTCTCTGTCCCTTCCCTACTCGGGCTCTGTCTCTCTGTTCTCTAAAAGAAATACCATTAAAACAAAAAAGAAAAATCTGCAAGAACACTTGATATTGCAGTTTTAATATTTTAAATTTATATTAGTAATTATCTTGTGATTTTGATTTGCATTTTCCTGAAGACTAATAAAGAGTGAATACCTTTTTATATGTTGACTTGGCTACTTGCATGTCATATTGTAATGAGTCAAATTTTACCCATTTTGAAAACTTCCAATCTATCTGTATTGAGTTGAATGAATTTGTGGCTCATTTGTTTTATGTGAACTTACCTAAGCTGGAATTACTATCCTCGGGATTCCCTGCCCTACCTAGTTCTGATTAGTGTGGGCCACACAAAGACATTTGCACAAATATGGGATACGTATGTGAGAAAACAGTCATCTTTTTATTTGTGGAAGGTTGGAGCAAAGCAGGTGGCACATTGTTGCTGTTTGCTAGTTCCCTTGTGGACATGAGACAGCAACTGATTTGTAGCTCCTTTTGTCCAGCCAGGCTTCTCTTTACTTGGCCCTGAATCCTGGGCCAGTGCATGTTTGTCTCCTAATACTGGTTGAATTATATCTCTTCAAAAGATATGTTGTAGTCCAAATCTTCAATACCTCAGAATGTGGCCTTATTTGGAGATAGGGACTTTACAGAGGTTATTAAGGCTAATATCAGGTCATTAGGGTGAGTAGTAATCCAACACAACTGGTGTTCTTATAAAAAGGGAAGATTTAGACACAAAGACAGACATGTACATTGCAGGGAGAACACCAAGTGAACATGAAAGCAGATTGGAGGGGCTCAGCAGAAGCCAATGAACACTGAGGATTGCCAGCAAACCACCAGAAACTAAGAAGCTAAGATCTGAGAGGCATGGAAAAGATTCTGTCTCAATCATCAGAAGGAGACAACTGTGCTGACACTTTGACCTCTGGCTTTTAGCCTCTGGAACTAGCACAACAAAATTCTTTTCTAAGCCACCCAGTTTTTAGTACTGTGTTATGGCAGCTGTAGCAAATTAATACATTTTCTGACCACTGAAGTTGGAAGCTTGAAGGTGGTGAGCGATTTACAAGGGCTCCAGTCTGTCTTTGGGGCTTCTAACCCAAACTTCTACATTCCTTTGTCCTTGCTTTCTTCATTTCACATCTGACTTTTCTTCCGTGCACTCATGAGCACACGCACTTCCTAGTGGTTCTGTTTCTTTGATCAAGCCTTGAATAACACAATTCTTCATATAGTTTTCATAGTCCTTAATCAAGTGTATATTTGGGGAAGATTCCACATCCACTTCTCCCACGCCTCAGTCTGTGTTCTTTCTGTCTGTGTTCTTTTTATTTTCATGATGGTGTTTGTGAAGAGCAGCCATTATTAATTTTGATGAAGTAAAATTTGTTAGTTTTTTAAATTTATAGTTAGTGATTTGGGTGGGGGGGGG
>NC_043706.1:67817799-67903530 GCF_006229205.1 Suricata suricatta | reverse complement strand
TATTCTTAAGCATTTTGAGACTATCAATCATATTTTAAACTGTTTTCTAATTGTTTGTTGCTAGTATATACAAATATTTATCTTTATATACTGACCTTGAATCCAACAATCTTGCTAAATTCACATGTTAGTTCTAATTTTTACAAATAGGTTCCTGGATAAAATCTAAAACACTGACAGCACTAAATACCAGCAAGGATGTGGAGCAACAGTAAATCTCAATTCTCATTCATTGCTGGTGGAAAGACAAAATGGTACAGCCTCTTTAGAATGTGGAGGTTAAAAATCACCTTACTAAAGAATGAGTGGGCTAATGATGTGATTAGAGAAGAAATTAAAAAATATATGGCAACAAATGGAAATGAAAATACAACAATCCAAACTCTCTGGGACACAGCAAAGGCAGTCCTAAGAGGAAAGTATATTGCAATCCAGACCCATTTCAACAAACTAGAAAAAGCGTAAATTCAAAATCTAACAGAGCACCTACTGGAACTAGAAGGGGAGCAGCAAGAGCACTCCAAACCCAGCAGAAGAAAAGAAACAATAAAGATCAGGGCAGAAATAAACAATATAGAATAAAAAAAATAGTTGAGCTAATAATCAATGAAACCAAGAGTTCGTTCTTTGAAAAAATAAACAAAATTGATAAACCTCTAGCCAGGCTGCTCAGAAAGAAAATAGAGAGCACCCAAATAGACAAAATCATGAATGAAAATGGACCTATTACAACCAATCCCTTAGAAATAGAAGCAGTCATTAGAGATTACTATGAAAAACTGTGTGCCAACAAACTGGACAACCTAGAAGAAATGGACAAATTCCTAAACATATATGTACTACCAAAATTCAGACAAGAAGGGGTAGAAAGCATGAATAGACCGATAACCAGTGAAGAAATCAAATCTGTTATAAAAAATCTCCCAATGAATAAGAGCCCAGGGCCAGATGCCTTCCCAGGGGAATTCTACCAGACATTTATTTATTTATTTAAAAACAATATTTTAATGTTTTATTTTTGAGAGAGAGAGAGAGAGACAGCTTGAGCAGAAGAGGGTCAGAGAGAGAAGGAGACACAGAATCTGAAGACAGGCTCCAGGCTCATGAGCTAGCTGTCAGCACAGAGCCTGAGGCAGAGCTCGAACCCACAGACCATGAGATCATGACCTGAGCTGAAGCCGGACACTCAACCGACTGAGCCATTCAGGCGCCCCTCTACCAGACATTTAAAGCAGACCTAATACCCATTCTTCTTAAACTATTCCAAAAAAAAAAATAGAAGGAAAACTTCCAAACTTATTCTATGAAGCCAGCATCACCTTGATACTCAAACCAGACACCCAGCCAAAAAAAAAAAAAGAGAACTACAGACCAATATCCTTAATGAATACAGATGCAAAAATCCTCAACAAGATACTAGCAAATTGAATTCAACAGCATATAAAAAATTACCCATCATGATCAAGTGGAATTCATTCCTGGGATACAGGACTGGTTCAATAGTCACATATCCATCAGTGTGATCCATCACATTAACAAAAGAAAGGATAAAAACCATATGATCCTGAACATAGATGCAGAAAAAGCATTTGACAAAATACAGCACTCTTTCTTAATAAAATCCTTTGAGAAAGTCAGAATAGAAGGAACTTACTTAAACATTATAAAAACAATTTATGAAAAGCCCACAGCTAATATCATCCTCAATGGGGAAAAACTGAGAGCTTTCCCCCCGAGGTCAGGAACACGACAGCGGTGTCCACTCTCACCACTGTTGTTTATCAAAGTGCTGGAAGTCCTAGCATCAGCAATCAGACAACAAAAGGAAATTAAAGGCATCAGAATTGGCAAAGAAGAAATCAAACTTTCACTTACCACAAATGACATGATACTCTACATGGAAAACCCGACTGACTCCACCAGAAACCTTCTAGAACTGATCAATGAATTTAGTAAAGTTTCAGGGTACAAAATCAATGAACAGAAACCAGTTGCATTCCTATACACCAAAAATGAAGCAATGGAAAGAGAAATCAAGAAACTGATCCTGTTCACAATTGCACGAAAAATCATAAAATACCTAGGAGTAAACCCAAGGAAGTAAAAGACCTATATGATGAAAACTATAGAAAACTTATGAAAGAGATTGAAGAAGACATCAAGAAATGGAAAAATATTCCATGCTCATGGATCAGAAGAATAAACATTGTGAAAATGTCATTACTACCCAAAGCAATCTACACATTCAATGCAATCCCCATCAAAATTGCACCAACATTCTTCTCACAGTTAGAACAAACTATCCTCAAATTCGTATGGAACCACAAAAGTCCCCGAATAGCCAAAGTAATATTGAAGAAGGAAACCAAAATGGGAGGCATCACAATCCCAGACTTTAGCCTCTACTACAAAGCTGTCATCATCAAGACAGTATGGTATTGGCACAAAAACATAGACCAATGGAATAGAATAGAAAACCCAGAACTGGGCCCACAAATGTATGGCCAATTAATTTTTGACAAATCAGGAAAGAGTGTCTGATGGAAATAAGACTGCCTCTTTAGCAGGTGGTGCTGGGAGAACTGGACAGCAACATGCAGAAGAATGAAACTAGGCCACTTTCTTATGCCATACAGAAAAACAAACTCAAAACAGTTCGACACATCTTTACAAAGCTAACTATAAGCCTAATATGTGATACAGAAATCATGTTTCTAGGTCTTTATCCCCAAACCTGCATGTGAATGTAGCAGATTTATTCAGAATCACCAAAACATGAAAGCAACCAAGATGCCTTCCAGTAGATTACTGGATGGACAAACTTTGACACATCCATACAATAGAGTATTATTTAGCAATAAAAAGCCATGAAAAGATGTGGAGGAAACTTAAATGCATTTTACTAAGTGAAAGAAGTCAATCTGAATAGACCTTATTCTATGATTACAAGTATGTGACATTCTGGAAAAAACAAAATTATGGAGATAGTAAAAAAATTAGTGGGACGAGTTTGTGAGAGGGAGGGATGAATAAGTGAGCACAGAGTATTTTCAGTATAAAATTATTTTATATGATATTGTGCTGGTGGATACACAACATTATGTATTTGTCAAAACCCCTAGAATTGTACAACACAAAGGTTGAAGTGTATCAATATCAGTTCAACAAATTATAACAAATGGACCACACAAATGTAAGACGTTAATAATAGGGTAAACTATGTGTGAAAGTGTAAAAGTGCATATGGGAACTTTTTATATTTCTGTTCAGTTTTTTTCTGTTAACCTAACACTGATCTGAAAAATAAAGTCTATTAGAAATAGATTTCATAGGAATTTGAAATCTCTATACAATCATATTATCTTTGAATAAACAGTTTTATATTTTCCTTGTCTTTGTCTATGCCTTTGTTTCTAACACTTTTTTAAAATAGTTTGTCAAATTGGTTTCCATATAACACCCAGTGCTTCTCCCCACAAGTGCCCCCCACCATGACCATCACTCCCTCCCTCCCCCTCCCCCCTCAGTCCATGGTTCATTTTCCGTATTCAGTAGTTTCCCTTGATCTGTGTCCCTCACTCTCCCCCGCTCTCTTTCCCCCTTCCTCTCCCAATGGTCCCCTGCCAGGTCTCTCCTGTTAGACCTATGAATGCAAATATATAGTATCTATCCTTCTCTGCCTGACTTATTTCGCTTAGCATGACACCCTCAATGTCCATCCACATTGCTACAAATGGCCATATTTCATTCTTCCTCATTGCCATATAGTACTCCATTGTATATATACCACATCTTTTTGATCCATTCATCAGTTGATGGACATTTAGGCTCTTTCCATGATTTGGCTATTGTTGACAGTGCTGCTAGGAACATTGGGATACATGTGCCCCTCTGCATCAGCACTTCTGTATCCCATGGGTAAATCCCTAGTAGTGCTATTGCTGGGTCATAGGGGAGTTCTATCGATAGTTTTTTGAGGAGCCTCCACACTGTTTTCCAGAGCGGCTTGCACCAGTTTACATGGGCATGTTGTTTTTTTTTAAACTCTGTTTTAGTCCTTATCAAGTGTCATACACTGTGAAATAGACGTGGAGAAAGCATGCACTTTGTTCCTGATCTTAGAAGATAATTGTTCAATATTTTTCTCTTTTACTATGGCGAAGTGGATTACATTGATTAGATTTACCCCTGTTAAATCTTGCATTCCTGGCGTAAACATCCCTTAGTCATATATTATTACCCTTTTTATATATTGCTGGATTTAATTTGCTACTACCTTATGGAGGATTTCTATTCTATATTCATAATCATTTTTTTCTTCTTTTTTTTCTTTGTTTTCTATTTGAATTCCAGTTAGTTAACATACAGTGTAATATTAGTTTCAGGTGTACAATTCAGTGGTTCAGCACCTACATAAAACACCCAGTGCTCATCACAAGTGCCCTACCTAATGCCCGTCACTCATTTAATACATCCCCTCACCCACCTCTCCTCTGGTAACCATGAGTTTGTTCTCTATAGTTACGAGCCTGTTCCTTGATTTGTCTCCCTCTCTCTTTTATCCCTTTTTGCTTGCTGGTTTTGTTTCTTAAATTCCACATATGACTGAAATCATATTGTATTTGTCTTTCTCTGACTTATTTTGCTTAGCATAATACTCTATAACTCCATTCACATTATTGCAAATGGCAAGATTTCATTCTTTTCTTTAAAGTTTACTTATTCATTTGAGACAGAGAGAAAATGAGCATGATTGGTCAAGGAGCAAAGAGAGGAGAGGAAGAATCTCAAGCAGACTCTGCACTAGCAGCACAGAGGGCTGACATGGGGCTCAAACCCATAAAACCATGATCATCATCATGATGTGAACCAAAACCAAGAGTCAGACTGAGCCACACAGATGTTTCTCTTTTTTAAAAAAATTATTTATTTTGAAAGAGAAAGAGAGCAGGGGAGAGGTGGAGGGAGGACAGGAAAGGGAGGGAGAGAAAGAGAGAGATAGAAATTCCTAAGCAGTCTCCATGCTGAGCCACCCAGCTGCCCCTTGCAAAGATTTCATTCTTTTTTTGAGTGGAGTAATATTGCATTGTATATATGTGTCACATCTTCTTTACCCATTCATCAGTGGACATTTTGGGTCTTTCCATAATTTGATTACTGTTTTAGTTTAAAATTATTTTTCTAGTTTATTTATTTTTGAGACAGAGAGACAAAGCATGAATGTGGGAAGGGCAGAGAGAGAGGGAGACACAGAACCCAAAACAGGCTCCAGGCTCGAGCTATCAGCACAGACCCTGATGCGGGGCTCAAACCCATGAACTGTGAGATCATGACCTGAGCGGAAGTCTGATGCTTAACCAATTGAGCTACCCAGGCATCCCTTGGCTACTGCTGATAATGCTGCTATAAACATTGAGGTGTATGTATCCCTTCAAGTTGGTAGTTTTGTATTTTAGGGTTAAGTATCTATTGATGCAATTGCTGGATTGTAGGGTAGTTCTATTTTTAACTTGAGGAAACTTCGTACAGTTTTCTAGTGTGGCTGCACCAGTTTGCATTCCCACCAAGAGTGTAAGAGGGTTCCCTTTCTCTGCATCCTTCCAAACACTTGTTTATTATGTTGTTAATTTTATTCTGTCCATTTTTAAACTGGATTTTTGGATTATTTGATTTTTGGGGTGTTGAGTTTTGTAAGTTACTTATTTATTTAGATACTACCCTTTATCAATATGTCACTAGCAAATACCTTCTCTCATTGCGTAGGTTGCCTTTTAGTTTTGTTGTTTCCTCTTCTTAAGCATTTGGAACTACAATTTTTTCCCCCACATAATGTTCTTGTCCAGTTTTGGATTCAGAATTATTTTAACCTCATAAAACAAGTGGGAAGTAGTTCCTCCTTCTAGGTTATTTGAAAGAGATTGAATAATACTGATTTTATTCTTCCTTAATGTTTGATAGAATTCACTGCTGAAGTAATTCTGGACTGAAGTTTTCTTTATGGGAAATAATTACAAATTCAGTTACCTTCTGTGGTTTTTTGGACTGTGTGTGTGTGTGTGTGTGTGTGTGTGTGTGTATGTTGTGTTTACTAGAAGAGTTTTCACCTAGTTTCTTATAAGTTTTTGTATCTATTGGCATGAAATTGCTCATAATATATATTTATCCTTTTAATGTCTATGGCTTTAGTTATTAAGTCTCTTCTTTCATTCCTGATAGGTACAGCTATCATCCTGATGTAGTACAGCTTATGGAAGCTTTGTTCATTGGTAAGTGGCTGTTTTTATATAACTGGTCATTTTAATATGCACCAAACTTGCTTTAAGTAATTATGTCTCAGTCCTTGTCTAAATCAAAAGAGGGATGTTCAGTAAAAGTGAGAGTTGCATCTTTGGCAAATATTAGGGAAATAACCTGGGTGCCATAAGGATGGGGGGCATAGAGTGCAGATCTTAGCAAGGCTCCAGCTACAGGTGGCAGGGGTAGAGGGTGTCACATTAAATTCTGACCACAGCAACAGTATAGAGTCCAGGCCTATGGTGTACGGCTGTTGCAGCTCAATCTTGAATTATATAGGCTCTGGCTATAGCAGTGTATTTGGGCCATGTGGGGCCCCAGAGGCTTAGGAAGAATGTTATAGCTGAGACAATGGGGAAGAGAGTTTTCTCCCTTTTAATATATAAGGTTTTCAGAGTAAGCCTTAGCAAATTTTGTTAAGTTTATTTATTTTTAATGCTTGCTTCGACAGCATGTATATTTATTTTTAGAGAAAGAGAGAGAGAGAGGAAGAGAGAGAGAGTGAGAGTGAGAGAGAGAATGCCAAGCAGTCTCTACCCTGGCAGCACAGAGCCCAAATGGGGCTCGATCTCACGAACAGTGAAATAGTGCCAGAGCCAAAATCAAGAGTTGAATGCTTAACCAACTGAGCCATCCAGGTGCCCCTAAGCCCTAGCAAAATTATGTGGTGCTTGTTCTACAAAGTTTACAGGCCAGGACTTAAAACTAAAACTAAGTTTCATGAGTGGCTCATGAACATTGATGTATGTCTTTCCAGCAGCCTGAGGTAGGCAGAGAAGACAGGTGACTTCAAGTCTGTTCTTGTGTTGTTTCCAAATGCAATCTGGTCCAAGGGAGGATCATATGGAAACACTGGCTGCTTGTGTTGTGTGTCCCTTGTCCGTAGGCTTGTAAGGGATATTCCTCTCATCATGGTACTTCAGTTGGCTCTGAGTTTAACTATATAAACACTGACCATGATTTTAGAATTTCACAAAAACTGTGGCTTCATCCTTAAGTGTAGGTTTTAATAATAGACAAGCAACATCAGGGTTTCTGGTTCTTCTGAAGATGAATGAGCTAGGGTGGTTGGCTTGCTCCTCCAAATAACCTTGGAGAAACTGTGGACTTAAGAGATAGAAGTGGATTCAAGGAACCAAGAACAGTAACGTGCCATAAAGAAATCCTTGGGGGACTGAAATCTGTGTTTCCCCACTTTATATATAAAAGACAGATGGCTGCAGCCCAGGGTGAAGGGTGGCAGTAAGAGGACCTGTTGGAGGAACACAAAGGATGAGATAAACAACAGAAATCTGTGCAAGGTAACTATGCACCCTAAACAAATGTGGGTAGACAGGCCTAAACAGGTTCACAGAGAGGCGGAGGCTACTGCAGAGGGGTCATAGGATAAATGCAGATGAAGAGGTTCTGAATGTGCAAAAAAGTCACCTCCGATAAGACCCAGTGACTAGGGCTGACACCACTGTAAATTTCTAAATTTTGTAAAAACACAACAATAACTCAAATGCTGGCTAAAAGTAGATAAATTTTCTCTCCAGATATAGTAAGCATTGTGTCATTATTATTATTATGAGAATTAAATGAAAAGATGCAACTAAAGTGTTTAGCCCAGAGCTAGCAAAATAGTGCTCAATAAATGTTTACTAATTATTGCTATTTATAGTTATTTTCATGATCAATTTAAGGTGTAAGGTACTCCTATGGTGGCCAATTGAAGTCATTTGAATAAAACCTCTATTTTGCCCCTCTTTTCTTCAATATGACTATCAAAAGAAAAGGTCTTATTATGAGGCAAGAAGAAATATATATCAATGACAAGGATATATTATCATTTTTTTTAAAGTTTATTTACTTATTTTGAGAGAGACAGCATGAGCAGGGGAGGAGGAGGAGGAGAAGAAAAAGAGAGAGAGAGAGAGAGAGAGAGAGAGAGAGAGAGAGAGAGAGAGAGAGAGAGAATATCTCAAGAAGTCGCTGCACTGCCAGTGCAGAGCTCAATGTGGGGTTTGAACTCAGGAATCATGTGATACTGTGACCTGACCTGAAACCAAGAGTTGGCACTTAACCTACCAAGCCACCTAGCATTCTGAAAAAGATTTATTCTTATATAGAGATCTATGAATCCACATCGAGAAGTACACAAGAAATCCTTTTGAAGAATGGACATAAATGCTATCACTAGAGAGTATTAGAGACTGCTTGGGCAAATGAACATGTGTGATGCGTGCGTGTGTGTGTGTGTGCGTGTGTGTGTGTGTGTGTGTGTATAAAATTTATTTTTTTTGGAGGGGGGAAGAGAGAGAGAGAGAGAGAGGGAGAGGGAGAGGGAGAGGGAGAGGGAGGGAGAGAGAGAACTGCAGGTTCCACACTGTAAGCACAGAGCCCAGTGTGAGGATTGAACTCACCATGAGATCATGACCTGAGCCAAAATCAAGAGACACATGCCTAACTGACTGAGCCACCCACATGCCCTAAACATGAATGATGTATTCTTGAGATAGATCATAAAAAGTGCACAGAGGAAAGAGATAAAGAAGGTAGGGCCTTTCCTTATCTGGAAATTTATAAGTTGGCTTATTTAGTTAAAATCAGACACCACATTTTTAATAGGTGTAAGAGTGATAAAGTGAGTTATTTTGCTGGTCCTAGTTCTGGCCAGGGAGGAGCTATTAGTTGATGACATAGAAGTAATTGAAACCTTGGGATAAAACAGCTTTTTATTATGCCAATTTAAGAAAACTATAGAAAAGTAATGATTGATAAAACAAATACCCATATACTTATCACTGGGATTTAATAACCACTCACATTTTGCCTAGGAATCTGTTCTTTCTTTGGTTTTCTAATACTGTCAAATGCCAATATGGAAAATATTAACTTAGTAATAACATTTTGATAAATCAAAAATAAAGGAATAGAGCAATTGTGAGGATAGTCCTGCGTCCTGATTTTATATTATGTGTAGTGTTCATTTTGTAATTCTTTTGTCCATTGTGGGTGCTTTCCCTTTTCCAAGTTTGTCATGAGCAGTTTTCATGTTTGTGATTTCCCTTTGAAACAAGTGCATGGCCATTTACTCTCAGTGGGATAGATATACTATTTCTCAATATAGTGAAGAAGTTATTTCATGAAATGCTTCAGATCTTAGGACCCTGTACAGAGAAAAGGAAAGAAATCAGTAATCTGATTTTTACTGATATGAAAAGTAATGATCCTGAGAAATCTCTCTCTCTATATATATATAAAACAATGGTAGAGTGGCTTCTATTTGAAAATAAGTCTTGAAATTGTAAATAAAATAGTACTTCATCTTTATATAATGTTATTAATTCTATTCCTCTCAAGAGCTCAAATTTTTTTCAAATTTATTTCTCCATTTATTTTCATCATAACTCTGTGATGTAGATAAGAAGAGGTAGATATAATTTAATGATTAACATTTTAAAGAGAAAATATATCTTTTGGAAGTTTTATTTGAAAGTTCAGAAAATATATTTTCCCTTGCCAAGAATTGTGAAGACTATGAAATATATCAAAACATATATAGTGTATCACTTTTTGCTTGAAAATTTATATTATCGATGTTTATAACAGATACTAGAAATATGAAACACATAAAAATACTATATGCTTTTTTTTTATGACTATAGATGGGTGTCATTTGTCACTATACTTCTGAAAGCCATGAATTTATCTATAGCAAATCTTGAAAGAATGAAATCAGTGTAAGTATATACCTTGGTAAAAGTAGTATAGAGAGCAGGCTTGAAGAAGTCCTATTAGATACATGTAAGAAAGAGCATAAAGCTGCTTAAGAAAATATTCTAATACTTTTCTGACAACTCAATTCCATGACGCTGTGCATGGATTTCTCATTGAAATGTTTGAAATCATATCTTTCACTGAAGAATATATATTCAGGTATTTTAGGTCTAGCCTATTCTTACAGAGATCATAGATAATTTTATTTACCTACTTATATTTCTGGTATTTTTTGCTAATTTTATACTTTAATATTAATAAAGAGAAGAAATACATGTCTCTATGAGCTTTTAGAAATTTACTTGTAAGAAGACTCTAACTCAAATAGTACGTTTACTAAACTGTGATATTAAAGAAAATAAAGATTCTTTGTTGTACATTTAAGTTATTGCCCTTATAATTCTTGTGTGTTTATTAAGCAATATCTATACTAATTACACTTTAATATGTGTTGTGGGGCAGAAACAAAAAAGGAGGATAAATCATGAAACATTCTTTAATGACTGCATCATTTCTATAGACAAAACATATGCACACTAAAAATTAGAGAATAACAAATGCTAAACTGCCTCACTGAGAAGACAGAGGACGGAGAGATCAGGCTGGAGCAGCCTGAGATTTTATGAAAAACACAAGATTTAATCATGGCTTTGAAAAAAATATGATTAAGGAGCCTTGAAAGTCAGGACATTGAGAAACTAAATTTTTATGTTGTGGGCAATAGAGATTCACTAATCTTGATGAAGCAAATTCTGGGGGTAATTCTGATTTAGGAGAATTAATCTGGATGTTCTCTGTTTTTTTTTTTTTAATGTTTTATTTATTGTTGAGACAGACAGAGACAGAGTATGAGCGGGGAGGGGAAGAGAGAGAGGGACACACAGAATCTGAAGCAGGCTCCAGGCTCTGAGCTGTCAGCACAGAGCCCCACGTGGGGCCTGAGCGCACGAACGTGAGGTCATGACCTGAGCCGAAGTCGGAGGCTTAACCGACTGAGCCACCCGGGAGCCCCTGGGTGTTCTCTGTTGAATAGGGGCTAAGACTGGGGGGAAAGTACCAGAAGAGACTGGCTATCCCTTATTTCCCTTCTCTCTCCCAGGGATTTTCCTTCACTCTCCAGCAGGAGAAACTTGCGATCTTTAGTGAGGTACATGGCTATCCATTTCCCAGCTTTCTTTTTACTTAACTGTGGCTATGCAATGTGTTGTAGCCTAGGGGTTGTGAGGGAAAATTATATGTGATACTTCCAAAGATATGTCCTTAAAGGAAGGGGCTGTACTGTTTGTGCCCCCCACTACTTACTTTTTTCTAGTAAGACTACATTTATTCAATACCCTAGTAAAAGTTTTGATTATAAGGATCCAACAGTATAAAAAGTCCAAAACAGATTTGTAGATTTCTAATATATTAGTACAAAGTGCATGACTACATACAGTACCTCCTATAGGCTGAGGTGAATGGGGGAAAAGAACACTGTGGTTGAGGTCTAGTAATAAATAAATACAGAAGTAGAGATGATCCATATTCTAGTTAATCTGCTAGTGATACTGTAGTCAAAATGTATTTTTTAAAAAGCCCTTTCAAAATAACAAGAGAAAGGTGGTAATGGCTGGGACTCTTGTAATACACCTCAAAGGCTGTGTGAGAGCCAGTCCAACTCAGTGTGTAGTTTGTGCATATGGTGGCTTGTAGTTTTTACCATAAGGGAGAAATATAAAATATTAAATTTAGATTAAGAACTATAAAACTATAGGGTTCCCATAAAAAGTGGCTTACTTCTGTTTGTTATTTATATTATCCAATTTTAAAAATAAGCACTGAGTCATGTTAAGATAGCCAGATGATCCTCCCTCATAATGAAAAGTCTGAACTGTTGACATGTTTTTCCCAAACACTTAGAAAATATGTGCCCCCTGCTTCTACGCTGCTGTTTTGTAAGAGAGATACGATCTATCTTTTCAAAGGTACATTAACTCAAGTTTCTATTTCATGCAGCTAAACCTATATCCTAATTAATTTAAAATTTGGTATGTGCAAGTGGAATACTGCACATAACAGAAAAAGAGGTGCATTTGTTTGATGGTTTCAAGGATATAGACATTGCAGAATGTACAAAGGGTGACTTTTTTCTTTTTAATGGTGTAGCAAAATGGTGGCAAGTATACCTCTGATACTTAGACTGGCAGATTATGGGCCAAGTGAGCCAATGACTCTCCAGGGAAAATGGTGGGAAAAATCCAATGTCTGTTGCCTGCTCCTTACCTCTTTCAAAAAGCCCTACAACAGAGAGGAGAACTCAGGCTAGAAATAGCTAGTTTTCAAGTAAAAATGGAAAGGAATATAACTCTGCTGAGAGACTTTGTGCCTGAGACAATCCTAGATGACTAGGGGTTTGGTAATTTGGGGCCTTGTCCACCTGAAAAAGTCAACTGATTGTGTATTTCAAATTCAAGCAGTTATGGAACTGTTATTTTTAGCAGAAGATAATAGGGCCCCAAACCTTTTCAAGCATCATTGTCAGACTATGGGAGCCATTCCAGCTGAGGAGATGAGATGAAGGGGGGCTCCTTGCCCCCACGTCTCAGTTCCTTCCAAGAGCTGCTGGTTGGGCCAGAGTGTTGGAGGCACAGCACAGACATAGTAAATAAAGGTCAGTCCTCAAGTCTTGAAACCACCTTGGTTGTGTTTGGCTGTTTATCCCTTAAAAACGAAAAGACTAGAACCCTAGTGAGTTTTTGAGGGAATGTTATTGCCAAATAATCCACATTCTGGGCTGCTGAAGCTTGTTATTTTTTGACCTCTAAAGCAACTTTCAAGTCTGTAAACTTACATTGGTTACAAGTAGGTTGTGAAAGCTGTGCAGCCTCGCTTCAGATGTGTCTAAGGAGGATAATGGACAAGAAAGAAATACCTGGAGGGAAAAACCAGAGGCCCGTGAGGTAATGGACAAGCAGACAGCAGAACTGATGTCTTCTAGATTGGCTAATGGAGACACTTATGAGCTCTGGGAATTTTTACATTATAGGACCTTTTTCCCCCCTCAAATTTAAGATTAATTTTTAATTTAAATATACATATCACATAAAAGTTTTATCTCACAAAAATATGCCCCATATTAAATAATAAAGATACCTAGTTATTTATATATAATGCTTTCAATCTAGTTTATCCATTATCATGAACTCTTTTGATCCTTGGACCTGTCTTTATATCCTCTCCTAAGGCTTGGTGCAGAATATAACTGCCCCCATGGGGAGAGGTGAAAAATTCAGGATAATGGAGAGATCAGTCTCAGTTACCACTGATGATTCTGAGAGGCACTCAGCACCATGACTGTGTTATTCAAATGTAAATGAGAAAATAATCTGTATGAGTGACCTTCATGAGGTTTTTCCAAATAAGTGTATTTCATATTACTGAAGATATTTGATAGTTGGATAGCTTTTATTGTGGTTATTCTGTACCTCCCTGTGATTGGGTATATTGGGTAAGCCAACTTTCCCCCACTCCCCACTTTTTTTTGGAGGGGATAACAAATGACTAGACATATTTGGACTCACACTCCTATTATCTATTCTATTTGTTCTCATCTTCTTCCCAATCATTCCACTCCCACCCTCTGTCTTCTGGCTCCAATCTTTACTAGGTCTTGCTAAGATAGCTATGTGGGTATCATCCTGAAATTGCCCTTCACTGCTCTCTTGGCATGGGAATTATTATTTTGGGGGGGAGAGTCCAAGTTTTCATCTTTGTTTTGATGGAATACTTGTCTATTCTCTTAAAATACATTTTCATTTCTAAGAAAGGGTACACTCAAGGTAAAATTCTGACTCCCTTCATGTTCAAAAGTGTTTTTTTATAATGAGTTTTGAGTGATTATTAGGTTAGCTATTGAAATCTGGGATAAAAAATAGTTTTTCCTGGAAATTAAAAAAATTAATATTTATTTTTGAGCAAGAGTATGAGTGGGGGAGGGGTAAGGAGAGAGGAAGACACAGAGCCTGACATGGGGCTTGAATCCACAAACCATGGGATCATGACCTGAGCTGAGGTTGGATGCCTAACTGACTGAATCACCCAGGTGTCCCTTTCCTGGGAATTTTGAAGGTCTTACCCCATTGCCTTTCCACATCCCATGTTCTGATGGGAAAGTTAATATCTGTGATTCTCATTCTCTTATAGATAAACTGTTTTTGGGGGGAGGGGTTATTTTTTTATCCTCAGATGTAGGACATTTCACCAGGATACTTCTAAGTCCTGGCCACAGAATAAATCGTTTCAGTCTGAAGACTAGATCCATCTTTAAAGAAGTTATCTATTAGCACTTCTGTAATAATTTCCCCTTCTTATATCTTTTTTATGTCTCCTTCTGAAATTCTTATTCGGATATGAAATGTCTTAGAATAATCCTTGGAGCCGGTTATCTTTTCTCTCATGTTTCAGTGTTCTTGTATTCTAATCTGGGACATTTCTTTAGATTTATTGTCTAACTTTTCTATTGAATTTTTATTTGACAATTCACTTTTATTTCCAAAAGTTTTCATCGTTGATTTGTTGTTGTTTTGTGGTACTGTCTTTTACATACTGTCTTGTAGTTACTTTATGAATGGAATACCTTTTTAAGAAGTTAATCCTTTGGGGAAATACATCATACATTCAAAGGAGTATTTTTGTGGCTTATATATTATGAATATATAATAAAATGAATAACCATCTACCTATTGCCCCAGGGAAGAAAGGAAACAGCAGCACCACAGAAGCTCCCATGTTCTCTTTGTCAAAGTCCCCCTCCCTGTCACAGGTAGCTCCTATACTGAAGGCTGTGTTAACCATTCTTTTGCTTTTAAAAATAATTCCATCATATATGTATGTATTCTTAAACACTAGTTATTCAGTTTTGGCTATTTTTGAACATTATAGATGGATTCATACTACATGTTTCTCTGTGCATTTTTACTTTATTTTTGAAATTGCTTCCACTCTGTTCTTTGTAGTTGTCAGCTTATATCTTAGAGAGAAGAAAAAAAAGGGCATTGTCATTTTAATAATGGTTTAGGAGGGAGAGGAAGTAAATGTGTGTTCTTAGCTTGTCATATTAAACTAGAAGCCAAATGAGATAACTTTTATTTTTTATTTGAGAGAGAGAGAAAGGGAAAGAGCGAGCAGGGGAAAGGAGCAGAGTGAGAGAGAGAGAGAGGATCATAAGCAGGCCTGTGTGGAGAGCTCAATCCCACAACCCTGGGATCATGACCTGAGCCAAAATCAAGAGTTGGTTGCTCAACTGACTGAGCCACCGCAGGTCCCTGAGATATTTTTTTAATAGTATGTGAATCATGCTGGTTTATTAATTCATATCTGGTATTACTAAGATATATGTGTGTGTATATATATACATATATATATGTATATATATATATATAATATGAAAGAAGCAATTTAAAAATATCTTGGGAGCACTTGGGTGACTCAGAGCACCTGACTCTTGATTTCGGCTCAGGTCAGAATCTAGCAGTATGTGAGATCAAACCCCATATTGGGCTCTGTGCTGAGTGTGGAACCTGCTTAGGATTCTCTCTCTTCCTCTCTCTCTGCCTCTCCCCCCTCTCAAAATAAATAAATATTAAAAAAAATTTTGTGTTTTAAAATTTGAACTAAATCTTGTAAGGAACTAGTGGAATGTGATGGTATTTAAAATCAGTCAAACCTATGTTAAATTCTCTACTCCAACACCATTTATTTATTTATTTATTATTTTATTTTATTTTACTTTATTTTGTTTTAGAGAGAGAGAGAAAGTGTGAGCTGGGGAGAAAGAGAGAATCCCAGGTAGACTCCATGCTCAGTGTAGAGCCTGATGTGGAGCTCTATCCCATGACTCTGGGATCATGACCTGAGCTGAAATCAAGAGTCAGACATTCAACCACCTGAGCAACCTAGGCACCCCTTCACCACCATTTCTAAAAGAGATGTTGGGCAAAGTTCTCAGCCTCTAAAAATCCCCAATGTGCCCCCTCTGTAAAACAGGAATAAAAATATCCAACCCAAAGTGTTATTTGATAATTAAATGAGGTAGTGTATATGAAGGATTTAACTTAGTGCTCAGCACATAGTAAATACTCAATAAATATAGTTTCTGTTCTTCCCTCTTATTAAATAAAAATGAAGCTTTTCTGTTCTAATAAATCTTATAAGTAGGTCTAATTTTATGACCTATGCAGACAGACAGGGCCCAATGCTCAGAAGGGCCCAATTCTTGGTTTAATGCTTTATTGTCACTGTCTTGAAATTGTTAATAATTTTATCTTTGAGCTTATCTTATGTAAGTGAAATCCATTAGGACAATGGAACATGAACATGCACAATGGTACATTTAACATGTTGTATCCACCTTACCTTCTCACTCCATTCGCTTAATGGAGCTAACATGCTCATGAACACAGAATTCCAGTGGATGAATGATGTGTCGGTGTTGAGTGAGACTCAGTCAAGTTCAAGGCTAAGTGTTATGCCTGTGACCAAGTAGCAGTGCTGACAGCTCTGGCCATACTCTTTTTGAACCAGAATTTGCTTTGAATGTGGAAGGAAAGCAGTGGCATTCGAGGAAACACAAATGTCCATGGAAAACTGCATTAACTCTTTGTGAGCCAATTATGGTAGATCATAAAGAAAAGGAAAGGTAGTTAACCCACAATTCCTTTTCTTTTCAGTCCTTCCATACTTAATAGTAAGCCAAAGGTAGAGAGTGTTGGTAGAATGTACTGGTAACAAGAAATAAAATTTAAACAGTTAAGTTAGTTTTGTGTAGAGTTTCCATTCTTCTGCTAAGAATGAACTACATATGCATGCATGTATGACATGATATACCAATTGTATAATTTCAGTGATTCTGCATATCATTAAATGCTCTTGTACTAAAAACTGTTATTGCATAAGGTAAACATGAATAGTAAAAGTCAGGCTAATACTTTAAAATTTTAATTTTTTAAAAACTTAGAATGACATTAAGTAGCAAATAAAAAAACACCATAACAAGTTAAGAAAGAGACCATGGAAGAAAGGAAAAAACTTCATATTTTAATAGCTTCAAAAGTTGTTTTCTCCCCAGTATTTTGAACAAGAGACTCCATGCTTTTGTTTTACAAATTATGTAGCCAGCTTTGCTCACAAGAACATTTACTGGATTTCAAAGCCTGTACTTTATCAGCACAGTCAGGAAAATGATAGCCAGTAAGTTGGATTTTCAATTTTCTTTAATGAAAGATGAAGGCAATATCATAGGACACAATCTCACGTTGCTTTTAGGTGATTAATTGTTTTTGCTGAATTGGTGAGTCCACGGCCAAATAAGATTGCTTAAATCGGTAAAGTGGAAAGGGAAGAGATAGTAAATCTTTTATTGGGCTTTAGTAGTTTTGGGAGAAGAAATTAAAGAACAAGATTATGTAGAGGAGGTGCCAAATGTGAATGCTTTTTAGGATTATTTTACTGTTTTATGAAAGATTGTATGTGGGTGTGCTTAGAAAATTCTAGAATCCAGTGCCACCTAAAGCTCCTGCCAGTCCTGCTAGTCTAATAGATATTTGATGGCTGGAAACTGATGAGAAAAACAGAATAAAATTGAATTTATTTTTTAATCCATGAGAAAGAATTCACATGAAGTTCATCATCTAATTAAAGACCAAAGAGTAACTGATGACAAAGTGTGTCAAATTAAATCCATTTTTGCAATTTTAAAAATAGAGCTTATTATAATTTAAAATAAGTTTTACAGATAACATGCTGTAAAAGAGGATAGCAACCAAGATGAAAGCCATAGACAGGAGACAGAGAAGAAAGATTAAGGAACCTGTAAGCAAAGCTGATGGGATGTTTCATGGAAGACTTTCAGGGAAGTTTTTCTTGTGATTTCTTACTTCTCAAGAGAGTATAAGGGTGATGGATGGTTTCAGAACTTCAGCCAGAGTGCTCGGTTGTGTGTTATTATGTTTTACTTTAGAAAGACATTCAAATGTCACAGCAATCTCTGTGGTGTGACTGCTTCAAAATAGGTAGCTACCTGTAGGTGGTGGCAGTGCTTGCATATTTGATGAGACCAGAGCTGTTTCAAAGAAAGAAACTTTTTATTTTATTTTATTATTTTTTTAATTCTCAACTTAGTGTAGTCTTGGCTTCAGGATAGAACTCAGTGATTCATCTCTCACATATGACACCCAGTGCTCATCCTGAAAAGTGCCCTCCTTAATGCCCGTCACCCATTTAAACACCCTTGCCCAATCACCCCTCAGGATGGTCTCTGTATTTAAGAGTCTCTTATGGTTTGCCTCTCTCCCTGTTTTTATATTATTTTCCAAAGAACATTACTTATTAAGAGTTCAGAATCTAAAGAAAAGGATTAAGAAATAATAGAAAACTAGTTTTCTTTAAAATATACACATACATGAGCACACTGAAGAGCACTTGTTTATTCAGATATCAGGGCTTTAAGTATGTAAGATTGGCATATGGATAAATTCAGAGCCTGTAGGAAAGGTTAAGATCTAACATATGAAGCAAATAAGAAAGAAAATACTGCCTTTTTTTTTTAAAAGATACTATCACTTTCCATTTTGTTTTTTTTTTCTCCTGAACGACAACCACCATTTATTACACTGCCATTATTACAGTGGAATATGGCTGGTATTTTCTTAATCTTCACTCAAAGTTTAGAGACCCCACAGGGGTCTTTTCTCTGTGAGATCCTGGAAGCATTTTCTTGACAGTCTGACTACTTTAATAACTTGTTTGACAGTCATAAGTAAGCAAGAAACAAGGTGCTTCAGGGTTAAAGGCATCAGGCTTTTTAATTGTTGAATTAATACCTTATCTTCCTAGGTTCTTTTTAAAAACCTCTTAACATGACACCCTCAAGGGTGTCATGCTAAGTGAAATAAGTCAGGCAGAGAAGGATAGATACCATATGTTTGCACTCATAGGTCTAACAGGAGAACAGGAGAGACCTAATGGAGGACCAGGGGGAGGGGAAGAGGGAGAGAGAGTTGGGGAGAGAGAGGGATGCAAAACTTGAGAGACTATTGAATGCTGAAAATGAACTGAGGGTTGAAGGGGAAGGGGGAGGGAGGAAACGAGGTGGTGGTGATGGAGGAGGGCACTTGTGGGAAAGAGCACTGGGTGTTGTATGGAAACCAATTTGACAATAAACTATTAAAAAAAAAACTCTTAAATTATGGAGGTAAAGGTGTTCTCTTAACTTGTTTTCCACAGGTAAAAACTGAAATTTAAAAAAGAGGAGTGAACAAGGTGTACATATCTTTCAAATTGGTAGTTGTATAAAATAAAAGTTAATTTATTATGAATAGATTTTGATTGCTGGTGATTACTTTTTCCCCCTAAATGGTCATGGACAGCCTTTTTTATTATTGCATAGTTATAGTAACAATAATAAACACAGCACATGCTGTTTACTATGTGCTAGCAACTATTGGTCTTTACATGTATGAATCCATATAATACTCACAACTATCCTATAAAGTAGTTGCTATTATTCTCCTTTTACACACAAAGAAAATGAAGCACAGAGTATTAAAAAATATGCCAACCCACACATCTAGTAAGTGCTTAATTCAGGATTTGAACTCAAATTATCTGATACCACTACACTATGCTGCTTTCTGAATTTTTATCTATAATTTTATAATTTGGACTTAATTTCTTAAATGCAATGAAGTGATATTTTCATAAGATGATACTATTTTATATTAAAGTCTTTGTATTCTGATTATAATGCATATTTTAAGATTTAGAATAAGAGTGAAAATATTTTGTTAAAAAATGTGTGAAGATATGGAAGATTTATTATGTGTTATCTGGGTTCTGAGAGAAGCTTAAGGTCTCCTTATTGGTTGTTATACTGGAAATGGGACATGGTGGCTATTGCTATTGTGGCTGAGTTTGACTGCATTAAAATGCCAGACAGGAAGATTTTTGCCTCTTGCTTCTTCTCTATAGAGTAGGGGTTTACATAACTTTATGTAATTGATACCAGTCAGTAATAGGAGAGTCTGAGAACAGCACTTGTAGACATGTTAGAGCCTAATAATATTTTTGAAAGAACATTGCCTATTAACAACCTGCCAAAAATACAAACCAATACAGGAATCAAAAATGGAAAAGACATAGAGCTTCATTAAATATTGTTGATTTGGTGTTATTTGGTTCCAAATTTTTTAAAGATTCTCGTCTTTGTGCCACTTTGCTTATCTCTTTCTATGGTTTTCTTCTCATGATTAGCCAATCTCCTCTGCTTCCTCCATGCATTTGTGAAATCATTTATGTATATTAGTGATGCATTTTTAGGAAGAGAAGATGATGAGATGGTACTGACTAAATGGCCTTTTCATTGCAGTTACATAGCACATGTATTCAAGCTTAAATAACCAGAAATCTCCAAAACATGGCATTTCCCAGGAAATTCTGTGACTAAAGAATAAAGGTAATTTTCAATGCTTGTAATACAGTATCCTGTATGGTTAGCAAATGAGTTTTGCAACTAATTAAGAATTAAGGTAATAATCAAAATTTTCAACCAACCAAAAATGCAAATAAGAGAGACCCATTTTTATCTACTAAATTTGTAATAAAAATGGATTTTATTTAGTGATAGATGGTATAGGGAAATGAACACTGTCTTGTACTCTTGAATGGGAGTCAACTGATGTAATTTTTATAGAAGGCAATTTAGCTACATATATGGATCAGACATCTTAAAATATACTCTTTGACATAGTTATAGGAATTTATATTTGACCAGTTATAGGAATTTATATTCAGACAATATTTCATACATGTGTATGAGGATAATTATCTAAATATTATTTATAAAAACTCCAAATTGAGAAACAATCTTAATGTCCAATAATGATAATTTATTATTAAACTATGATACTACCTAAAACAAAAACCAAAAATTCAGAAAAAAATTTAATGACTTGGAAAGTTGTTTACAATATATTTTTTGCAAAAAAGATTATGAAACACTGTATATATTATATTTTTTGATGAAAAAGCCCATAGAGTAAAATAAGAGAAGAGTAAATGGCTAGCTGGATTTACTTCTGGATGGTGGGCTTATGAGTGACTTTATTTTCTTCTTTATGGTTTTTTAATTTTCTAGAGTTCTACAGTGAAGATATATTGTATTTGTAGTATGTGAAATATATTAACAGCAATATTTTCCCAGAAAAAAAATAACACTTTATTGTTATTATTCTAAACACTATATAGTCAATTGTTACATCAACGTACTTTGAAAGAGCCATTTTACAAATAAGCAGGCCAACTTCCTTTTTTAGATAATAAAGTAACATATATTCAGACCTACTCCCCCACTGACTAGAAATGCTAGATAAATCACAAACATGTTTTGGGAAAATATTTGTTTGAAAGCATTGGAGAGCTAAAGGCCATTGGGGCTGAAGGTCAAGATCTCCAAGAGAAATAAATGCATTGAAATCAGTCCAATATTCTGTAATGCTTGTCCTTTATAGGATTTACTGATTTGGAAGCAGCAGTTGAGAGGTTGAGAAACTGAGCAGAAAATTATGATTAAAAGACTAAGAGTCTAAGCAGAACCCTCAATTATTTCCATTCACTGCAGATACAAAAATTTAAATTCAGGGCCCATTAAAGAGTGAGAGACTTTGCTAACCATGAAAGCTTTATTTGGGAAGCCTGAAGGCCTGTATTCTAACAGTAATGGCCAAATGGAAAGAAACCATCATAAGGGCTGAAACTCAACTTGAAATAGATTAATTATGATTGAAGTAAGGTAATAAGCCTCCATTTTTTTCTGATAGAAGCACAACGAAATACCCTTTGGAAGTACATGACATTTAGAGCCTCAATTTGTTTCTTCAAACTGTTGCTTCAAAGTGCTTGTTAGTAGATAAAACCTTAGTAAGCATACTAAAGACCAGACTCAAAAAATGAAAAACCAAGAGAAAAAAACAGACCAAAGAAACCCATAGGGAAACCAGGTATTGGATGAATCAGACATGGACTTAACAATAACTGTGATTAATATGTTCAAAATATGAATGATGAGATAGGGAATTTGGACTAAAATATAGAAAAAAGAAAATTATACAACTGAAATATAAAATAACAAATTTAATTCTCAGTAGGTGAATTTAACAACAAATTAGACAAAGCCAAAAAAATTAGTGAATTAGAAGATGTCAGCAGAAAAAATACAGACCCAAGCATAAAAAGGAAAAATAGAAACAACACAGAAGATATATAAGACATAGTTGAAAGGTCTAATGTAAGTATAATTGGAGTCTCAAAAAGAGGTGAAGCAATAGAGCAGATACAATATTTGATGAGAAATTGAGTATTTTTTCATCTAAAGTGTAAGACTTCAGTATATAGACTCAAGACGCATCACAAATCCCAAGTAGTATGAATACAGAAAAAACCACACCTAGGTGAATTATAATAAAACTGCTCAAAATCAAAGACAGAAAAATTCAAAAGCAGTCAGGAACAGAAAGGAGAAAAGGAAAGACAACAACTCTGACAGCTGGCTTGTCTGCAGTAATTATTAAAGCCAGGAAGCAATGAAAAAGCGCATAACATTCTGAAAGAAAATATCTTTCAACCTAACTCTCTTTAACCCAGTAAAAATATCCTTCAGATATTTCAAAGAATTAAAACAAAGACATTTGAGGTAAAACAGCAAACAAAAAAAACATTCCAAGGACAGAAAAAATCTTATTCCCAGCAGACCTGCACTTAAAGAAATAGTAAATACTAGAAGGAAAATAATTTAGTACAGATACATAGTAATTCAGGTAGGAATTAAAAGCAATGGAAAAGGGTAAATAAAATGTAAATCTAAATGAATATTGGCTATACAATAATAATGTGTGAGTTTATAAATGTATGTCAATTTGAGATATATAACAATAAATAATATGAAATAAAGGAGATTTTTGCATTGTCCAGGAGCTAATAAAGGTACTCAATTGTATTAGTCAAAGATGTAGAAAGTAGTTGCTAGAATAACTACTAGTAAAAGTAGAGAAATATAAAAAGTATAAGCTGATAAAGGGGGAAATGGAATAATAATAAAAAAACTGAGTAATTCAAAAGAAAGCAGGAAAGGAGAAAAAACATACAGAAAATACAATTAAAAAATACAAGTATAATGTAAAAACTTTAAACCTAGATATATTAGTAATTATATTAAATATAAATAGACTAAATTTTTCATGTGAAAGGCAATGATTGTCAGATTCAGAAAAAAACTCCTTCAATTATCTATTGCTGTAAGAGGCTGAACTTAAATATGAGGGCACAAAAAGTTTGAATTTAAAATGTTGGAATAATACATGCAATATGAAACTAAGAAAAAGAAAGTTAATATCAGATAAGGTAGACTTTATTATAAGAAGTTTTATTAAGAAGAAAGATGTATGTTTTCAAATGATAAAATGGTCAATAACATTGGAAGATTAATAACTTGTAAATATGTTCCTAAAATAATATAGCATCGAAACTAATAAAACAAAAATGACAGAACTAATAGAGGAACTAATACAAATTGTGGGAAATTTTGATTATCAGTAATTAATGGTTTATACAGACAAAAATATCAGTAAAGCTATGCAAATTTTGATTAAATGATTGATACACTTGACCTAAATGACAGATATAGGTCACTATACCAACTACAACCAAATACACATTTTTACAATTACACATAGATTGTTTGTCAAAATTGACCATATGCTAGAATATAAATTATATTTAAACAGATGTCAAAAGGAGATGGAAATAGGATAAGTTAAAATGCCATGACGTTTTCTGTTCTTACTGAGATTCAAATGTTTTTCTTGAATAAATGCTCTCCATGTTACTGCAGCCTTAAGTTTCAGAGTTCTGAAAAACTGATTCTGACAGTTTTTTCCCATCACTTTTATGAAGGGGCAGAATTTTGGAGTTCCTTTTTTCACCGTTTCACTGATATTCTCAAGCAGTGTAACCCATAGATAGGAAAGAATACATTGCAGTGAGGTCATAAAATGTATTGACTACATAATAATGATAATAGAGTATATCAAATTTGTGGGGTGTAGGCAAATTTGAGCTTAGAAGGATATGTACGGTCTTACATTCATATATTAGAAAAAGAGGCAGAAAAGCAATGAACTAAATATTTATCTTAATAAGTTAGAAAATTAAACCTAAACAATATTGAGAGGATGAAAGGATAAGGGAAGAAATTTATTAAATATTTTTAAAATGGAGTAATAAAGAAAATAAATCTAAAAGTTTGTTCCTTGTAAAGATGAATGTAATTGACAAACTGTTAACATTATATAAAGACAAATTACAAATGACCAATATCAGGCATAGAAATGGAGGTGGCACTACTTTTAATACAGTTATTAAAAAGTTGATGAGACACCTAAAGCACATGAAGCAAAAGGAAAATAGATAAATTGTATTTAATAATTAAGAATTTTGGTGCATCACGGGCAGCTGGGTGGCTCAGTTGGTTAAGTGTCAAACTCTTGGTTTTGGCTCAGGACATGAGCTCACAGTTTTGTGTGCTGGCAGTGCAGAGGCTGCTTTTGGTATTCTCCCTCCCTCTGTCTCTCTGCACCCTTCCCCCATTCGTGCTGTCTCATCTCTGTCAAAATAAATAAATAAACTAAAAAAAAAAAGACTTTTGGTGCAGCAAAGTCTATACAATAAAGAAAGTGAAAAGACAACCTATAAAATGGAGAAAATATTTGCAAATAATATATCTGATAAGGGACTAATATTCAGAATATATCAAAAACTCCTAAAACAACCCAGTTCAAAAATTGATAAAGGACTCAAATAGACATTTTTCCAAAGAAGATATACAAATGGACAATAAACACATGAAAAGATATTCAGCACATTGGTCATCAGGGAAATAACCCAGTGTACATCAACAGACAAATGGATAAACAAAATGTGGTATATGGATACAATAGAATATTATTCAGCCATAAAAGGAATGAAGTTATGATACATGCTATAACATTTATGAACCAGGCAAATATTATGCTGACTGAAAAAAGCTAGGCACAGAAGGATAAATATTGTATGAGTCCACTAATGTAATGTGCCTAGAATAGGAAAATTAAAATAGAATAAAGGTTACCAAGAGTTGAGGAGAGGAAGGAACAGGGAATTATTACTTAATAGGTATAGAGTTTCAGTTTAGGATCAATAAAAGGTTTTGGGTATAGAGAGTGGTATGGTTATACAATATTGTGAATGTATTTAATGCCACTAAATTGTACACTTACAAATAGTTAAAATGATAAGTATTATATATACTTTATCAAAAATTTAAAAGTATGTGTGTTATGAGCAATTTTATGTCAATAAATTTGAAAAAACAGATGAAGTGCATAAATCTGGAAGAAAATTCCCCACAATGTATCAAATCTGTAACAAAAGACATATAAAATATATTAAAGATTAAGTGTATTAGGGTTTTTGCTGGGAAGATGGTAGACTCGGAGGACCCTAGGCTTACCTCATTCCTTGGACACAGCTAGATATCACTCAAAATAGAGTAGATAACCCCGAAAATGACCCAAACACGGGCAGAACAAACTCCACAGCCAAAGGTGCGGAAGAGGCTACATCGGAGAGAGTAGGAAAGACAGAGAGGCAGTGAGGAGCTAAACAGACTCTCAAAACTGTTCACAGGAGGGAGGGACTTGCAGGAGTAAACAGAGAAGATAAATAGACTATCACACCAGGCAGCCTGCACAGGGAAGACAAATCCTTATAAAGTTTGGCTTTGAAAACTAGAGGGGCTAAATTTTGTGAGTTCCTACAACTAATGGGACTTAAAACTTGGAATTTTAAAAATGTGCAGGCTTGCCTCCCGGAGATCTGGGGAGGTAAGAGGAAATGGAGCTCCTGTCCTTAAAGAGACAGTGCAAGAAGCAGCCTGGAGGCATACTGCCTAGAAGCAGCCGTTTGAAAAATGCCTGGGGCATAGGAGTTGAGACTTGTTTACTCATCTCAGAGCTTGTCTTAGAGGGACAGGGATCCTTGGCGGATTCCTCCAGGAACAAAGGAGTTGGCAGGTTACGTTGGTTGGTTAGGTGTATATCCTCCCCCACCCAAAGCATAAACACATGGCCACCTCTAAGAATCAGTGGCTTTAAATGACACACTGGACCAGATGTATTTAACAAATATATTCAGAACATTTCATCCTAGAATAGCAGAATATACATTCTTTTCAAGTGTATATGGAACATTCTTTAGAATAGATCACATATTAGGCAACAAAACAAGTCTCAACAAATTAAAAAAGATCGAAGTCATACCGTGCATCTTTCCTGACCACAATGCAATGAAATTAGAAAACAACCACAAGAAAAAAATCTGAAAAGAGCACAGACACATGGAGGTTAAACAACATTCAACTAAGCAATGATTGAGTCAACCAAGAAATCAAAGAGAAAATAAAAAAATAGACACTTAGATCAATGGAATAGGATAGAAAGCCCAGAAACAAGTCTGCAATCATGTGGTCAGTGAATCTTGACAAAAGAGGCAAGAAAATGCAGTAGGAAAAAGACAGTCTCTTCAACAAATCGTGTTGAGAAAGCTGGACAACTGAATGCAGAAGAATGAAGCCCACCCACTTTCTTACACAATACACAAAAATAAACTCAGAATGGATTAGAGTCCTAAATGTGAGATCTGAAAGCATAAAACTCCTAGCAGAAAGCACAGGCAGTAATTTCTCTGGCATTGGCCATAACATCTTTTTAGATATGTCTCCTGAGAAAAGGGAAACAAAAGCAAGAATAAACTATTGGGACCTAATCAACATAAAATGCCTTTCACAGCAAAGGAAATGTAAAACAAAACTATAAGACATCCTACTGAATGGCAGATGTATTTGCAAATGGCATACCTAATAAAGTGTTCATATTCAAAATATATATAGAGTTTCAACAGTTCAGTCCCCCCCCCGAAAAAACCAACCAAATAATCCCGTTAAAAAGTGGACAGACAATATGAGAAAATGTACAGATTGCTAACACACATGAAACGATGCTCAACATTACTCCTCAGGGAAATGCAAATCAAAACCACAGTGAAGGATCACTTTACATTCGTTAGAGTGGTTAAAATAAAAAACACAAGAAACAAGTATTGGCAAGAATGTGGAGGAAAAAAAAAACCACTTGTCACTGCTGGTAAGAATGCAGTACTGCCACTGCAGAAAATAGAATGGAAATTCCTCAAAAAATTAAAAATACAAGTACCCTATGACCCAATAATTGTACTACTGAGTTTTACCCAAAGAATACAAAAACACTAATTCAAAGGGATACATGCACCCCATGTTTATTGCAGCATTATTTACAATAGCTAAATTATAGAGGCAGCCCACATGTCCATGGATAGATGAATGGATAAGGAAGAAGTGGTAGATATATACAATGGAATATTAGTCAGCCATGAAAAGAATGAAATCTTCCATCTGCAACAACATGATGGATCTTGAGAGTATAATGCTAAGTGAAAATAAGTCAGAGAAAGACAAATATCATATGATTTCACTCATATGTGTAATTTAAGAAACAAAATGAAAAAAGGGAAGCCAAGAAACAGACTCTTAACTGCAGAGAACAAGTACATGGTTACCAGACAGGAGGTGTTTTGGGTGATGGGTGAGATAGGTAAAGGGGATTAAGAGTACACCTTGGTGATGTGTACTGAATTAAAAATAGAAGTGTTCAATCCTTAAACATAAATAACACTGTATGTTAACTATACTAGAATTTTAAAAAATTAAATTAAAAATTAAATCCATAATTAGAAAACTTCCCACTTCTCAAAGAACTTAGAAGTTTAACAGTCAATTTATGAACATTTAAGGCACAAATAACCCTAAACTTACATGAATTCCAGGTAACATAAAAGAAAAGGGAGTACTTCCTATTTATTTTGTGAGGCTACCATAACTTTGATACCAAAACCTGACAAGGACCTTCCAAGGGAAAAAATTATAAGCTAATGTCTCACATGAGCACAGATGTAAAAATATTAAAGAAAATATTGTCCAAATGAATGCAGCAATCTATAAAAAGGATAATATATAATATTAACTAAGTGCAAGTTATTATAGGTAGGCAAAACTGGTTTAATATCTAAAATCCATCACTATAATTCAATCAATATAGTTCATCACATTAAGACATTAAAGGAGAGAAATTTAATAGAAAAATGGAAAGCATTTGATAAAATTTATCATAAGCTAGGACTAGAAGGCAACTTCCTTAACTAAATATTTACAGTAAATTTAATGCAAATATCATACCTAATCATGAAATGTTGAAAGTATTCCCTTCCTCTCCTGCCCCCCACTATTGCTGCAAGATTGAGTGAATGTTGCTTTTGCCACTTATATTCAACACTATCATGGAGAACTTAGCCTAGTCAATGCACTATAATAAGAAAAAGAAGATAGAACTCAAAAGTTTCAAAAGGAGGAAATGAAGTTGTTATTCACAGATATATTTGCACAAATAGAAAACCCAGTGTAAATAAAATAAATTATTTAAACTAATAGGTGAATTTTGCCCATTCACTGGATACAAAATCTATGTGACAATGAAATTTTCTCTCTATATACAGTTGACCCTTGAACAACATGGGTTTGAGTTGCATGGGCCCACTTATACATGGACTTTCTTATAGTACATTACTGTGAATATATTTTTCTTTCTTATAATTTTCTTAATAATACTTTCTTTTCGGGGCACCTGGGTGGCTCAGTTGGTTAAACATTCAACTTTGGCTCAGGTCATGATCTCGTGGTTCATGGGTTTGAGCCCTGCATCAGGCTCTGTGCTGACAGCTTGGAGCCTGAAGCCTGCTTTAGATTCTGTGTCTCCCCCTTTTTCTTCCCCTCCCCTGCTTGCACTCTGTCCTGCTTTGTCTCTCAACAATAAATAAATGTTAAAATATTTTTTAAAAATACTATTTTCTGTCCTCTAGTTCACTTTATTGTAAGAACACAGTATATAATACTTATACAAAATATGTGTTAATTGACTGTTTAAGTTCTTGATAAGGCCTCCAGTAAACAATATGCTACTGTAGTTAAGTTTTGGGGGAGTCAAAAGTTATGCACAAATTTTCAAGTGTGTAGGGGTGGTATCCCTAACCCTCACATTATTTAAGGGTCAATTGTACTAGCGACAAAAAGTTAAAAAAACATAGTTAAGTAATGCATGTCTTTTGAAATAGCATCAAAAGATAAAATACCTAGGAATAAATCTAATGAATGTAAGACTTGTTCACAAAAAAGCAACAGAATATTTTGAGTGAAGGTAAAGAGAACTGATATCAATGGAGAAAGATAGTATATGGCTTAGATGACTCCTTGTTTTAAAGATGTCACTTATCTCAAATCAATATATTGCATATATAGATTCAGTGTAATTCCTGGAGGTATTTTACAGAAATTGGCAAGTTGTTTCTAAAACTTATATGGAAATCGAACTTCTAAGAATAGCCAAGAAAAATCTTGAAAGAAGACCTAATTTAATGGTCTTACCTATCAGAAATGAAGAATTATTATAAAGTAATGAAAAATTAAAAATCATTATAAAGTAAATGAAAAATTATTCAGACAGTGTGGTCTTGATACAAATCTAGATAAATAGATGAGTGCAACATTTTAGAAATTCTAGAAGCAAATCTATACATATAATACATTTATTTGACTTTTAAAGTGAACCCATAGAAAAGTAGGTAAAGGAAAAGTCTTTTCACTAAACAGTTGCAAGGGCAATTGTTATTCATATAGAAAAAAATGAAACTTGACCTTTATCTCCTACCATATTAAATATTAGCTTCTGATGACTATAGTTCTAAATGTGAAAGGGAAATAAAAATGTCTCTGGAAGTCAACTTGGGAGAATAGCTTCGTGAATTTGGGTAGGCTATATTTTCTTAAACATAACAAAGCACTAACCATAAAGGAAAAATTATTGCATTAAAATCAAGAACTTTTGTTTATCAAAAGACAACATTAAGAGAGTGAAACAGAGTTGAGAAAGATATTTTTAACATGTATATTAGTTTGCTAAGGCTGACATAACAAAATAGTGCAGACTGAGTGACATAAACAACAATTTATTTGACTTCTAGTTCTCAAGGCTAGAAGTCCAAGATCAAGGAGTCTGCAGGGTTGATTTCTCCTGAGACTTCTGTCTCCTTGACTTGCAGATGGCCAACTTCTTGCTGTGTTGTCATTTGGCTTTTTTTTTTTTTTTTTTTTTTTTTTGTATACAAGTATCCTTGGTGTCTCTTGCTCTTGTTATAAGAACACTGGTCATATTGGATTAGAACCCCACCCTGATGATCTAATTTAACCTTAATTACTTCTTTAAAGGCACTATACTAAAAAAGATTATTTTAATGTTTATTTATTTTTGAGAGAGAGACTGAGAGCAGGGGAGGGACAGAGAGGGAGGGAAACAGAATCCGAAGCAGGCTCCTGGCTCTGAGCTATCAGACAGAGCCGTACGTGGGGCTTGAACCCACAGATTGAGATTATGACCTGATCTGAAGTAGGAGGCTTAACAGACTGTGAGCCATCTAGGTGCCCCAAAAGGCACTATCTTAAAATATAGTCACATTATAAGGTACTTAGAGTTAGGGCTTCAATATATAAATTTTAGAGAATATCAGTATATAAACATGTATCTTAACAAAGGACTTGTTTCCATTATATAACAGGAACTCTGTCAAACCAGTGAAAGACAAAAAGCTCAACAGAAAGGACATTTGAAGGCTATTTAACATATGAAGAGGTGCTCAGTGTTATTACTTATCAGCAGAAACTTAAATCACAACAGGAAATCCTATCCACCTACTTTCATAGATAGATTTATATTCTGAAAATACCAAGTGTTAGCCAAGATACTGAGTGGAAATCTCATTCACTGTTGGTAAGAAAAGGAATTGATAAGAGTGAATTTTAGAAGAGGTGACAGTATTTACTAATATTGACTATGAGTATATCCAAAGAGCCTCCAATTCTACTTTTAGGTATATACCCTATGAACACACATACATATATGCCCATGAAGACATGCACAGTTTTCATATGTGAACTATGGACTATGAACCAGTTCGTAGTGAAATAATACAAATGCCCATCAACAGTATAATAGATGATTATATTGTGGTAATTATACTATGGGATCCTATATAGCAATGAAAATGAATGAACCACAATTATACAATAGCATGGATGAATCTCAGAATCAGAAAACTTACTGAAAGAAATTAAAAGAATTCTTCTGTATAATTCTATTTGTTTGAGGTTCTAAAACTAATCTATGGTATCAGAGGTCAGGATAATGACTAACTTTGAGGAAGAGAATGTATTGATATCTAAGTTCTGAAAGACAAAAGCAATACTTCAGAGTGCTGATGATACTCTATTAGTTGAACTGGGTGATGGTTACATGGGTAGGTATCTTTGTGAAAATTCATTATATTATCCCTGAGATTCTCTGTATGCATACTACAACTCAATGGCTTATTAGAAATGCATAAATTTTCTGAAAACAGTGAAACATTTATATATATATGTGGTGGTGGGAACATATGCTTTTGGACAGAGAGTCCTTAATTTTGCCTCTCAAATTGTATCATCCAAGTACTCCTCTTCTACCTATCATCAGATAGTCTTGATATAAACTCTGTTATTCTCATACTCTAACTTTTAATTTTACTTCCCCCTTGTAGTATTGCATTGGGGAAGCTGGTAATTAATCTGTTGCCAGTTAAAAGGATGTTAAATACTATTATGTAATATATTAAATACATGAAGTGTAATTGTTTACAAAGAACAATGTAATTTAAAAGCATAAATTGTTATAGGGGCATTTAACAAACTTGTATTTTAGGCAAGTGAAAATTTTTTGAACTCGATATTTACTTAGTATATAAAACTCATGTTGACAATTTATATATTCTTTAATGCTACTGAAGACCTGTGTTTACTTAGAGAATCCCTGTGTATGGCCTTGTGTCTTTACTTTTTCTTTTATAGAAGCACACTTCTGTAAAAACTAAAAAGTTAATGGAGGAGACAGAACTTACTTACATTTTGTAGGTCTAGTGGAAAAAGTATTTTATGTTATGGATCAATGGTAAATGCCAAATGCTCACGGTAGCTAGGCTTGAATGTATTACATTTATCAGGGAAAAGAAGGAGACTGGTAATATGTAAGGTGTAGTACTTGGTGTTTGGTTTTCCTCATTAGCTTGTTTAATCTTCCTAGACAGTCTAATAAAAATATACTACAATCTCTAATTTACAGGCAAAAAACTTGAGGCTCAGAGAATCTAAGTAACTTCCCAAGATTGCACAGCTAGTAAATGGATATGAGATGTTATCCCTGTATTTAAAGCTCAAAGCTCATGTTTTAACCATGCTGCCAGGCCACATGGTTTCTTTGAAATTACATACCATTTAATTTTTTTCATTTATCATTCACCATCCATCCATCTAATAGTTATATATTGAATAAATATTAAGTGAACGATACTAATTTAATATAAAAATCAGACAATCTCATTCAGATTATAGTAACACAAATGACTATTTACAAAGCCTTTAGTTATGTAAGAAGCATCATCAACATATGCAGATTTCTTTTTTTACCATGATTTTTTGTGTTTATATTGAATCTCCATGTAGATTGCTATTTAACTAAGAGGTGATTCAATGAAGACACAAGCTACTTGCATGCCTGGCAATGTATTAAAAATTGTGTCACATTTTTCTGAAGCTGTTACAGGTAACTGTATATTTAATCATGATATATAAATACAATGATTGTTTCAGAGATTGTAGGGAATTCTTGCACTTGTGTGAACAGAGAAACAAAATGTATATGTTTATGCTGCGGGGATTTTGGTTTTAGAGGGACTATTTTTCTTGTCTGTTTTGTATTAAAACTTCTTCAAACAGTATGTTCACAAAGGCAAAAGAATCACAAGAGTAATTATACTTACAAGATTAAGAATCTTGAAAGTCCATTATATTAGTATACACTAGATTAATTGTATGTCCTATTATTTTACCAGTATTAGTTTTTAATGCTATGGTCTTGATTATCTATTAGCATGGAGGTCAAGATGTTAAACCTCTATTATTTGCACTGGAAAGAGACTACGTAGACATCTATTACCAGAAAAGCGAATTCTTTCTTACTTACTGAGTTAGGAAACCACTAATAGAAACTATACCTATGTTAAAACATGAATAAGAAATGAGTCAAATTCTCTTCAAAATTTTGCTCTTGCTTAAAAAGATTTTTGAAAAGTCTTTATAGAAATTTCCCTCAAAACCAGTTAATCTATCCACACAAGAATTAATTTAAGTTTATGTAGTTTTTAATTTACTGAATTCTAATTCTGAAGAGTCTAAATTCAGTATATTCTGGAGGATAGCTGAGAATCAATATTAGGAATAAATTTTCCCAGGTAGTTTTGATGAAGAGCCAGGTTTGGGATCCATCAGTATATTCCATATGATATTGAGACTGATGCTTAATTGGGAATGTTAATTTTCCCAGTGAGTCCTGTTGAGCTCTGTGATGGGCTTCTGTAATGGGCACTGCTTACCTACCTGCTTTGGTTGTCTCTAAGCATTAGATTGGGGCTGCAGTAGTTAGGGTGGGTACGCTTGAGGCCAGGAAAATCTCCTCAGCGGAGGTTTTTAATGGTCTTGTTAGGACATTTTGACTTTGGAGAACTTTTCTGGGACACTGGACCCTAGCAAGGACCACAGAGGATGAGGCAAACTTGCTGTTGAGGTGGCTAATGGAAACACATAATCATGACCACCCTTCTCAATGAAGTAGAAACGTCCAAGTTGTCCTGGCAGATGTTATAGGTAGGAAGAAAGAGCCTGAGGGAAGGAAGCATGCTGGAATTAATGTATTATGTAAAGCACCAAGGCTGCCCTTCCCATGGACTATTTGTAATCAGTATTGAATATGGCAGGAAAACTAAGAGAGCTCTGGATCTGATAAAGGCCTCCTCTATCAGCTCTGGTTTGAGGTCTCCCTGAAGGCATTGCTTAGATCTCACAGCAGGCTAGGAAGCTTCCATTCAAACGTCCCTCAGATTTGCACGGAGACTGACATGTCTCCTAGCCTTACTTGATGCCCCCACTCCTATTTTCACTCACAAGTGTTTCCTCTAATAATAACCTGAATTTTACTAGTTATGAATCATTTAAAAAGCTGTCCTGGGGAGCTTGGAGACAAATACCTTATACCTGCCCCATTATCTGATTAGTCAGCTCTCACACAAACTCCTAGTGAATCTGGAGAACAAGGTTTCTGTCAATAATATATTTCAATTATTGCCACAGACACCTTGTAGAGAGAATATTGTGAGTTTTTGATAATTTCCTTTCCAAATTACCATTAGAATAAAAATACTCAATTATGTTTAATATGGTTTTATATTTAGGTATATTTTATTATATTCTAATTATTACAGTAGATACAGTGATTCATTCTTGAATTGGAAGATTACCTAACCAAAGTACCTTGACCTATATCTAAAAATAAAGAACAAAACCAGTAACTATCATGTTTAGCTACCCTAGTGTCTGGGAAAAAGAAAAGATGACTTGGAAAAAAAACCCCACAACTCATAGTTTTAGTTAAAATATGAATGCAAAGGGGGTGATGGTCATGGAGGGGGGGACTTGTGGGGAGAAGCACTGGGTGTTATATGGAAACCAATTTGACAATAAACTATTATTAAAAAATGTGAATACAGTAATTCCCCCTTAGCTGTGGGGGATACATTCCAAACCCCCAGGGAATGCCTGAAAACAGGAATTGTATTTAACCCTATATATACTATGTGTTTTCCTACACATACATACCTATGATAAAATTTAATTATTAATTAGGCACAATAGAAGATTAACAACAATAACTAATAATAAAATAGAACAATTATAATAGTACACTATAATAAAAGTTACATGAATATGGTCTCTCTCAAAAGTACCTTATTGTACTATACTCACTCTTCTTTTTGAAGTGATGTGAGGTGATAAAACGCCTAAGTAATGAGGTGAATGACATAGACATTGTGACATAGCTTTAGGCTGCTAGTCACCTTCTAGCTGTCAAAAGGAGAACATCGCTTCCGGATGGTGGTTGAACAAGGGTAACTGAGACTGTGGGAAGGAGAACCGCAGAAAGCAAAACCATGAATAACTGTAAGTTAGATTTCAAAACATGTAAAAATATTTTCTATAATGATTGATACATGTCATTATACATTAGCCCAAATCCATAGAATGTACACCACCAAGTGGACCTTTATGTAAACTGGAGTTTGGGTGATCATAAGGTATCATAGTAGGTCCATTAGTTGTAACAAATGGACCAGTCTGGTGGAAGATGTCCATAAACAGGAAGCTATGTATGAGTGGGGCAAAGGTTTTTGAGACACCTCTGTACTGACCTCTCAATTTTGCTGTGAACTAAAAAGTACTCTAAAAAAAAAAGTGTATTAAAAAGAGAAATTAAAAAAACTTCAAAATATTTTATTTTCTCTAGCTTTTAATTTGCTGGAGATAGAATTTTTCTGTTTTTCTAAATGGAGTCGTTTTCCAGGCAGATTCTTGTTTTCCTTAGTATTACCCTCATCTGAGAAAATATTTAAGGAACTAGCTGTATCCATGACACCTAGGTGTTAGCTTTCATTCCATGTGGCTATATGGATTTCAAATATATAATGCACTTTTGAGGAGATTCTGCAGCTTAATCTTGAAATTTGTTACACTTCCAAATGCTTAGGACAGCAAATGAAAGGCAGTTTTATGATCATCCTAAATTTAGCTTTACTCCATGGCATCTATGTATAGTAAAACCTTCATTGAATTCAGTTTTTAAAAAGCTTTCTTCTTTTATATGCCTATATTAGTGAAATATACAGTTTCACCTATCATTTACCTCTACTGTCACCAATTTTTCAAAATTCTGTTTTAAACATTAATTTTCCCTCTTAATCATCTGCCTTTAAAATATTTGTTCTTAGCTCTTTTACAATATCACATGTATTTCAATGTATTTGTAATATACTATTATATATATATATATTCACACATATATCTCACTTCTGGAAATAGTTATCACTGAAGGTATTATTTCAATAAAGGAGGAAATAGTCCCAAGTTCTCTAAGATGTAAATGACTTATTATTTAATCTTGCCTCTATTTTCTGAATACAAAGAAAACAATAATTTTGTAATTTTCAGATACTAACATTTTAACTCCCCAAATTCACCTTACAGATCTCTCCTTTTTTTATTGCTTCGAAGTGAATTTATATGACCATATATATTTGTACTCTCTGTCCACTTTTCACTTATGTAACCCCCTTCTCTCTCTCTCTCTCTCTCTCTCTCTCTCTCTCTCTCTCTCTCTCTTTTAAATCTCTTTTCTCTTTTTCATATGCCAATCACACTTTGAATTTGCCCAGCCTGGAACCTGTCTTTTAAGAAAAATTGCTGGGAACCCCTGGCCAAGTGAGTAGACACCTCTCATTCAACACCATCCTGACTCAAGCTCATAGTGTTCAGTCAAATTTCATTATACAAGAGGAGGCTCAGATAACTAGTCCAGTAGACTTTAGGTAGAAAGTTTGATTGAAGGCTACAGAACAGCCTTGCTATTGAATTGCCATTTTTTGGGAAGCCCTCTCTCATTTGTCTTCAACAACTTTACACAGGATTGAGCATAGTCTAAATCACTTGCTTTATTTTCTCTATTAATTTGGTCACTTTCAGAAGCTCATCTGAATGTATATGACCTTGTACTGAAAAGTTCCTTTGTTTTGGCATTTGTTGTGTAGGGTCCATGAAATAACTTTATTATTGCCAATGAGGGTGGGTGGTATGGCACAAAGGTGGTGAGGGTCAGGGTTGGTAATTCCTACCTGTGACCTTGAGAAAGTCACATAACCTCTCTGATGCTCAGTTTCATCTGTAACAATACCCACTCTTGGGATTGTTGTGAGAGTTAAACACAGTCTTGTCCAAAAACTATTTAGTCAGCTAAATAGGCTGGCTCCTCCTCTGTCTTTCCTTCCTTTCAAGAGAACTTATCATCATATATATTCCATATGCACATATCTGTAGAATGACACTATATATTCAAAACTCATGAGGCTTCTACTCTGAGTGATACATTCTAATGTGTTTCATTTTGATTGTATTCCCTTCTCTACTTCACACCAACAACTGTGCCGCTCCCCACTCACCACCTGTTCAGAATTGGATGTATGCTGATTTGTGATTATGGACTTCTTGAAGTCACTGCTCTGCTATTCATTTGCCCCTTGTTCTTCTAGCTCCTTTTCCACTTGTCCTGCCATGAGTAGAAACCAGAGATGGATTTACTGTTAACCTACTAAAGCTTAAGTTTCAGGCCCTTCATTGGGAAGGGCATCTTTGAAGGTTCTGGGAGGGATCCTTTTAATGCTTCTATATGATTATATGCTTTTGTAAAATTTGCAAAATAAGATGCTTTAACCACAATAAGTTAAAACTACTGTCTTTTTCAATCCCAATTTCCTCTGCACCTCATTTCTTCTTTCATCAGGTGGATTTGGAGTTATTGTAGATATGTTTGAGGTCTGACTAAAGGGAAGATGAGCTAGGTCATTATTTAGTCTGGATTTAATAGGCTATCTATGGTTCTCAGTCACTGGTATATATAGTTAAGCTATTGTTAGATCTTCTTCTGTGGGAATGGCTTCCAGGAAAACCTTTGCATCATACAGATTCATGACCAAGGTAGTTATGAATGCTCTCAGACACCTGTTGTTATGAAGCTAGAAAAAAAACTTTATAAGTCTGTTAACAAAGAAATTTTCATCAATTGTCATAAAATGTGATCAAAGAATAGGAAACAAAAATATGAAAAATGTATAGTATTAATTAATAAAAATACTGTTATTTTCCTAGATTTAAAAATTTTTGTGTCATATATCATTTCCTAATTTTATAAGTTGTGATTTATTTTTTCATTTTCAATAAGCATTACTTTGCATATCTAATTTTATATTTGTAATATGATATTATTTTTCATGGAGGTAGGCTTTCAAATTTATTTGTGTTGTGATCTCCACAGAACCTGGACTACTCCTGGGGCAACAAGTAGTAAGGCAAGAGGTGACTGGCTGGGGAGGTGGGGTGGAAACGGGTATCACTGCTTGTATCAGGTACTGAATATGTGGCTTGTTCTTATAGTAGGTAGGATAAGTGTTTTTGTCTCACAGTATTTAGAAGTTTACATAATCCAACCTAGTAGCCTTTTCCTTTATGAATCCTCAGTTTTGAGTCTTGTCTAGGTTGACCTTGTCCACCAGAAAACTATTAAAAGTCATTCTGTATTCTCTTCTCGTATTTTTATATTTTTTACCTAGGTTTAGCCCTTTAGTTTATCTGAAATTTATTTTATATTTGGTGTGAGATGAAGATGTTTATTATATTTCCCCTCAAATATGTTAACACACTTTATTCAATAGTATGTCTTTCTCTCAATAGTGAAGTGCCTTTGAAGTGAATTTATTATTCCTTCTAAATATTTGATATAATGGTTTGTAATAAGATCTGTTGGCTAAGAAGAGTTTAAGTGATTATAACTTTCTATAATACTTTGAATTAAAAAATCTGTTGGAAATATGGAGTGGGCAGTAATTTGAGAGAAGTTGTTATAAATTTAAAGAGAAGAAAATATTTCACTACTCTGTAAACACCTCAGATATTGAAAGCTAACTTTTTTAGGAGAAGCCATTGAGTTGCTTTTTGTTAAACCTTTCTACCTTTCCCTTTGCTTCCTTTTCTGGATGATAGAAAATAGACAAAGGGAATTTTTGGCATTCCTTTAAGTATGTGTGTGTGTGTGTGTGTGTGTGTGTGTGTGTGTGTGTGTGTGTGAGAGAGAGAGAGAGAGAGAGAGAGAGAGAGAGAGAGAATCTGCTTCTTTGGGCTTCTTTTCCTAGTCTAGTTGTTTTATGAATACTATGATGCTGTAGTTTTGATAAAATACTTAATGAACTTTTAAAATTTAAATCTAGGAAAGCATTGACGGAATTTCAGATCTTGTTAACTTGTTTGTCCATTTCTCATATTTGTTTGGAATCTGTTGACCCATTAAGAAAGTTTTGATATGTTTTTGGTTTTGTACACTATTTTATGTTCAGTATTTTAAAGAAGGATTAAATTTGGTCATTAGGAAGTAGAGTCCTTTTTTTTTCTCACAAATATTAACTTCCTCAAAGTCATTCAGAAAAGGGAAGTTTGGATCACTTGCAGGTTTAGTGAGTTCCTTTCTTTTATCATAACACTATTTGCTACCTCATATCTATTAGTCAGGGTTCTCTAAAGAAACAGAATATATTTAAAATAAATAATTTGCTAATGTGATTGTAGAGGTTGAGAAGTCTTAAGATCTGTAGTTGGCAAATTGGAGACCAGGAGAGCCAATGTGTAATTCCAGTCCAAGTCTGAAGGCCTAAGCCAATGGTGTAAGTCCTACTCTGAAAGCCCACAGACTCAAAACTCCAGAAAAGCTGATGTTTCCATCTGAGTCCAAGGCCAGAGAAGACCCATGTTCTGTTCAGTCAGGCAGGAGGAATTCTCTCTATTCAAAGGAAAAGGTCAGTCCTTTTTTTCTATTCAGCCCTTAAACTGATTGGATAAGCTTCACCCACACTAGAGAGGGCAAACATCCAGTTTGGATGTTAATCTCATCTGGAAACACTGTCACAGACACACCCAGAATAATGTTTAATTGAATGGACACTCCATGGCCTAGTCAGATTGACACATAAAATTAACCATCATACTTAGTGTAGGGAATGATGACTAGAACTATAACTTAGTAGGTCCCTGATTATTATTCTAGCTTTTGGCTGAAGATACAATGTGAAGTTTTTCACCTTTTGAAATTTAAAAAATATTTTTCCTGTTTATTTATTTACTTTGAGAGAGAGAGAGAGTTGGGGAGGGGCAGAGAGACAGGGGAGAGAGAATCCCAAGCAGGCTCCATGCTATAAACATAGAGCCTGGTGTGGGGCTTGAATTCATAAACCGTGAGATGGTCACCTGAATAAATTCAAGAGCCGGATGCTTAACTGACTGAGCCACCCAGGCACCCTTACCTTTTGAAATCTTTAAAAAAAGATTTCTGTTACTTAAAAACACATATCTGAAACAGATATGCTAGGTTTGGTTCTTTTGGTATTTATCTCAAAATATTTCATGTATTATTCTGAGATGAGCATTTTTAAGATGTGTAAATTATTCAGTAAATGTATTTATAAAGTTTTCATGATGTAAATTATAATAATGATAACCTTCTATTTTTCTTGAAATTAAGTTTCCAAGGGAAAATGAGATAATGCTACATTGTAGACTATTTTTAGTATTTTTTAAAAAGGACTTCTTGACATGTGAATATTAAAAAATATAGTTGACACACAATGTTACATTAATTTCAGGTGTACACCTAGTGATTGGAAAATTTATACATTATCCTATGTTTATATGTGAAGTTTTAATTTGATGCTAGTAATTAAAACTATAATTTTACATATTTTACAAAAATATGTTATTATACTGGACTAGAACCTTCTCTAAATTTCACATGGAGATAAAAAGATATGATTTCACATCATGTAGTTTTCAGTGAGGCCCAAAATTCTTTTATAAATGTTGGTACTTACTGTACTTCAGTGCTGAAAATTTATCAAATATTTCTATTTGCAAATATTAATTAGCACCAGAGGGAATTCAGGGTACAAATCCAATGTGCTGATCACAGCTAGTGTTAGGCTTAGTCACATGCAGTTACCTCCAAGGTATATTTTGAAGAATGCTGACAAAAAGTCCCTCTAGTCAGAAATGTCTGTTGTTAATAAGTGAGGGGAGAGTCATCTGCTAATTAGAAACTGGTCTTGGTTAACAAGAGTCTTTCTGGGGCGAAAATTCTCTTTGAGAGATTTAAGTATCTTGCTTCCTTTTAAATGCCAACTTAATCTAAATAATACTCATATTGGTGGCTGGAAATTTTGGTTAATAATTAGGAGGTAGGAAAATGAGCAAGAGACTAAGCAGGACTTTAACTTTCTTTTACTAAGGATAAGTTGTCAGTTACCAAGGAACACTGAGACATCTTACCCAAATCTTAAGTTGTCCACTCTTCCATGTAACTATACAAGTTTCAGTTAAGGGCTGATGAATCTCCTGGTGAAGCAAGTAAAAGAGCAGATATCTTGGTATGGTTTAACATTTACCTTGCACGTGTAGCTCTGATTTCCCCTGATGTTCTCCCATCTTTCTTACAACTCCCTTGAAGTTACTTTGGAAATTCAGTATTACAAGCATCATACCAGTATTTTCTCAGACATATCTCTTTCTAGTCTGCAGGGAAGATGCTACATCTTGGCATTTAGCATAATTTAAAAAATTTTTAAATTTTTTAATTTATTTTTGAGCGAGAGAGAGAGAGGGACAGAGCACGAGCAGGGGAGGGGCAGAGAAAGAGGGAGACACAGAATCCGAAGCAGGCTCCAGGCTCTGAGCTGTCAGCACAGAGCCCATCGCAACGCTCGAATTCACAAACTGTTGAGATCATGACCTGAGCCTAAGGTGACCACTTAACCAACTGAGCCACCCAGGCGCCCCGACATTTAGCATAATTAGCTGAGGGTGATCGTCCTCATGCAGAGCCGAGGAAGCAAAGTCCCCTTTTGTTGGCGTTTTCATGTAACTCCCACATGTTTTCCAAAGAGTTCTTTCTGTATTTCCAGCATGTGCACCCTGTCTCCCTTTCTTCAGCACTAGCCATCTTTGGGAGTGTAATCCAGTCATGTAAACGCTCACCTTCAAACTTCAAGTATCAAGCAGTCTCTGCTATGATAGGTCAGGGGACAGCAGACCTCAAGCTGTGTTGTCTTTAGGAGACTTAGAAGCTCTACATTGCCTCAATTTTAGGCTTGCTGCTCACCCTCCGAAATGCCCCCTCTCCTGACTTGCCAATCTTCAGTTGTGTACTTCCATTGTCCCAAAATGACTCTCAGAGATTTGCTACCTTTTTGATGTTCCTTTTGTTCTTGAACTAAAAAATTATTGAAACACAAGTGATCAAATGGCTTTAGTTAAAAAAAAAGTCTATCCTCTTTCTCTCAAATATTGAAATTATTGCCTAGTTTTTTATTTTTGAAACTGTGGATTTGGCATCCTGTATGCACAGCTGCGTCACTCATCTTGGAGATGTCAAGACAAATCTGATATCTCAGATGAACATCAAGTGTTGTGTTGCATGCAGCCAAACTGCGTGCAGTTGCATGCAGTCCCTTAGATCATTCAAATTTGGTTATGTTTGAAATGAGACTAAAAATACTCTTTCAGGTTTGATAATTTCCCATACTCATATAATGTGAATATCACTTTGAACAACTTTTTTTTCCTGTGTTTCTGATTGTTTTCTATTTATTATTTTTCTAAGAATGATACAAGCAGAAAAGGAAACAATTGACAAGTTTTTGTACCCTCCACCCCTACCCCAAGCCTCTAAATTGGAACACTCAAAGTTGAAATTTTGCCTTCCTTGTTAAAAAAAAAGTTTCTAGTTACAAAATATGTATGGATTGTGTTCAGAATAATCTCCAGTACAAAGCCAGCATGGGTATTATAAATATTCATCAAAAAAACTCAGTTGACATCTATTGAGTACCTACCTATTATGTGTTGTGACAGTCTCTAACCATTTTGCCATTGGAAGGATAACAACTACTTCAGTATCCTTAGTGCTAAAGCCACACTTGATGACTATAACAGAGTTGGTATGTAATAACAAAGAGATAATAAACAGAGAGTAAAAGGTCTCTCAGAGATAATGCTGCTGTTTTCACTTGTTTGATGCTATCTATCTAGTCAGCTAACCAGCAAAACTACCAGAATCAGGAATTGATGTCTAGAATCTATAATTATAATGAACCCTATGAGATTTACTGAGTACACAATTTAGAATCTGTAATTCCATAGTGGAAGATAATAGGGCATTAGGATCAATCAAGAAATAATGACTTCATTCCTTACTCTTCAATTATAGAATATGCCACTAGCATGAACTCATTTTAAAGATCAACTTGAAGATTAAAAGATAGTATTCCATTCACAGTGAATAGTTTGGAATTTTTAAATCATTCTTATTGAAAGAGATCAAAGAGAGAATTTTTCTAGAAACCATGATCTAAATTGTCCTTGTAATTTGTAGATACTATTCAAAAGATAAGACCTATTTCTATATGATTAAAAATAGAGGAAAATATAGTTGTATCATATGAAACTCTGGCTACTTTGCTTGTGAACTCTGTGATTTGGGGAAGTTAGTCACCCTTCTGGCATCAGTTTCCTTATCTATATAGCATTTTTTATTGCTGCTGCTGCTGCTGCTGCTGATCCGATCTGGCTGGGTTCTACTATTTGCTAGCCCTTTGAACTTTGGAAATGGATAAAATCACTCTGCTTTAGTTTTCTCATTTTTCTGGCTCAGACTAAGTACTCAACAAAAGTTAACTGTTCTTAGGTTGTACTTTTTTAATCTAATGGACCTACACAGAAGGGTGATGGGGAACAATGAACAGTTATGTGTTGAGCATGTGCTTCTTGCCATGTCTAGTATAGCTGTTGCTTCAGGCAGGACTTTTGGTAAACCCTTGGTTAAACCCTTAGCAAAACTCAGTATCTAGTCTTGTTGAAAGAGTTTATTAAATTATATTTGGTTTATGACATCATATTAACTGAAATCACATTGCTGGATTGTTCTAGGGAGATCCTATTGGTATTACTGCAGGATATAGGCCCCGGCCCATTCACTCAACACTGGGCATGCTGACAAGGGGCATCTGACTGGGGAGGAAGGTCATATGTCTGCACTCTAGGTATAAGAAAGGTTAGGATTCTTGGCTTCTACTCTCAAGAGGAGGGGCCATAAGGCTGGAAATCTCCCAGACTTAGGAAGGTTATTTAAAAAGTGCTGGATAGTTGAAAAACCTAATAAACACTATAAGCCCTTTACATATATTATCTATTTTAATCTTCACAACTACCTGGTGAATGTCATTATGATTCCCCTTTTCTACACAATGTAACAGAGACTGAGGTATAGTAGGCCTTTCCAAAGGTCTAGCTAGTAAATAGCAGATCTGAAATATAAACCTAGCCTGTCTCCAATCCTCATACTTTTTCTTTAACATTCTTTTGCTTCTTCAGAATGGTTGGGGTTGATACGTTCCACCATGGCATCCTTATCCAGTAACCAAACAAAGTAAATTAAAATACTAGTTTTTAAACAAAGAGGATTGATATTCAATAGGAGTTTCCTTCAGAAAAGTAATTTCAGTATAGTCCAAGCCAAGTAAATTCATATTTTTTAATGACTACTTGATCTAATATAATCTCAGAACTTAATATTACTAATTGGAGCATGTTGATCCTTCAGGCATCATTTTAATGTATTTTGGATGATGGAATTTTTTATATAAAAAGAGGCCTGCTATACTTACAGGCTCTGGATGAGGGTGTGAGCATAATGACTGAGTGCACATGATAGGTTTAAAAACTATGGTCTTTCATATTTCTTAGTGCTCCTAGAAGCGCTTTTTAAATACTTAAAGGATTTGCCTATTAGTTCCCTTTTCTGAATATTCAGTAAAATGTAGAGAACTATGGGACTGACTCAAGACTCCTTCAGAAAATGACCTAGGATGCTGCAAGAGCATCAGTTGATTTGGTCACTACTTAACTGCCTCAGTGTCTCCAAAAGGTTTTAATTAAAGGATTTTTTATATCTGTCACTTTTGTAGGGTAATAAATGTATTTTGGAGGATGCTTGGAAAATTTCAAAGGATATCAGCCTTAGAGACAGAAAGCCTTGGTTCAACTCCCTGTCCAACCACTAACTAGCAGTGTGACCCTGGCTAAAAAATCTGACCTCTAGCAGCTTCAGGTTTCTAATTTAGAAAAGGATAACTGATAGCATATTTCTCTCTTTCACAGGGATTGTTGTGGATACTTTAAAGAGAGAGAGATCTTGTATTAGAAAGTAAAGTGCCAAACTACTGTGCAAATCAGAAAAGTTGTTATAAGGTCTGAATGTTGAATGGTGAGTGGCACTGAGTGGCATTTAGAAAGAAGGAAATAAAATTTCTTATTTGTAGTGTTTGCTCTCATTCAGTTTCTAAGGTGCGGCTGTTATGGTAACCTCAAAATGCCCAAATCTGTGGTATTGTAATCCAAGATATATGGAGTGAATGTTTCATTTTTTTGTTTGTCTCTTTAAAGGAAAATACCTTGTCCCAAACCAAATAAAAGGGCGATCTTTGATACTTTGTCCTTTTAGTTGTTGTTGTTGCTGCTGCTGAGGAGAGGGGTAGAATTTGGTTTTTAACGTTTCCTTCTGGGACAAGTCGGAATTGGGACTGAGAAAGTGAAGGCTAAGTTCTGGAAGGAAGGTGCCAAGAATGAAATTACTAAAATAATAGGAGAAAAGTATTTTCCTACAAAAAATAAGTAACATTTTTTTAACTTTACCTTCAGCTAGGTACTCCCCTAAGACCTTATCTAATTTTTGCATCATCTTCTTTGGAAGGTTTAATAGAAGAGGAAACTGAGGCTAATAGGCTTTAAATAGCTTGTTCCAACATTGTCATATAGTAAGTGATGGAGCTGTGATACAAACTCAGGCAGTCTGAGTCTAGAGTTTGCTCTTTCAGTCACTCTGCTAGTCCCGATAAATACATAGCCACCATCACTCAAGCTAAGAGAAGATTATGCAATGACTTGCCAAAAGCTTAAGACTTCACATAGCAGTTTTGGTATTTGTTACTAGTTAGTCCTGCAAATCTTATTTGCAGTTCTATATCAGAATTTTGATACCAGAATAAAAAAATATAGACAACAATAGGCTGAGATAAGAAACATGCTCATAGAAGAAGTAGTCTTTGCAGATTTGGTCTTTGACAATGCAGTTTTATTTTAATAATTATTTATTGAGCATCTTTTATACCAGGCATCATAAAAATATCTTTTTCTCTCGGGAATGGAGTCTTCTATGAAAGGCGATGTTGTATCTGCATCATAGTTTCTCCATTCTTTTGGAGACCAAAGGAAAAGGGTTTGTCTAAAAGCTGGAAAACAAAGAATTTGACCTAGAGACATTACTTATGGCTTAAGAAACTGAAAAGTAACCTATGCAGCTCCCCACTTTCTGAACCCTCTGACTAAAGAGACAGTGAGCTTACCTCAGGAGTTCTATCACATGGCATCTTGCAGTGGCCTAAGAGACTTTGGCTTTAAGCCTGAGTAGGAAACACTGAATTATTTGAACTCTGCTGTGATGGACAGCAAAAGGGCCTTTATATGAAAAACTCTGTTATAGCGGAGTGCCACTGCAATAAATGGAAGCCCTTATGCTGTAAAAATTCCCTTAGCATTCTCAAGGGATAGAGCCTTCCAGCTCAGAGGAAAGAAAAAGCACACTAATGGAGTTTTCTTGTTTACCACATAGGTCAGCATCACTCCTGATACAGTCGTGACTTTTGAACCATTTATTTTCCCTAGGGAATTGCTGTATGTTTGCTTCTCTTTTGCCTCACATACATTTTTCCCCCTTCAAGACACTAAAAAGGGATATTTCCTGTTATTTCTTGTTAGCATTTAGGACTTTCAATAGTGTTCAACTATCTGTGAAGCATTTTACCTGGTGATTAGTATCAATAATGAGCATTTGATGGTAATTTGTATATTTAAACTATTCTAGAAGAGGATCAAATGATTGGCTGAGTTCTCCGTGATCTGGAGTATAGGAAAACATCCATTTCATATTTCTCTTCTTGCCAGTGATATCTAGTTGAACCATCACTCTAGTTTTTCTTGTCTTCTCCAAAGTAGTTAGAAAAAGTAGTCTGTACGTAGTCTGTTTTTTCTTCATTTCCCATTCCCTCAGATTCTGGTGTCAGGTTCTGCCACTACATAGAAATTTCCATTTATTTATTTATTTATTTATTTATTTATTTATTTATTTACTTACTTACTTACTTACTTACTTACTTACTTACTTACTTACTTACTTACTAGGCTCCCTACCTAGCATGGAGTCCAATGTGGGGCTTCAGCTCAGGATCCTGAGATCAAGATCCAAGCTGAGATCAAGAATCGGATGCCCAACCGACTGAGCCACCCAGGCCCTCCCCAGCCCCCCAGAAATTTCCCTTTAAAACTTGGATTGTTTTCAGGCTTTTCTTTGGCTTCATTCTCTTCTATCACCTTGTAGTATTGCACAATATTGACAACCTTTTCCATTTTGAAAGAGTTACCTTTTGCTTCTGTTTCCCTACATGTTCTTATTTCTCCTACCCCATGACTTCTTTCTTACTGGAGGAAAATCTCCAGATTAAGGGAGAATTATTTTTCTTTTTGTATCTGTGACAATTCAAGGAAGGGTGGGAAGATGAGAATCTGAAGATGTTCAGAAAAGGGTACTTTTTAGGACCCTTCAGACTTCAGGAGAAATCCCATAGTTTTCATGGAGGCTGTCCAAGAACTGCAGCCCTCGTGAGCCGTTGGGGCTATAGTTTAGATTAGCTTCTACCACACCTTTAGTGTTGCTGAGATTGCTAAGAACGCTTCCAAGCTCTGGGGGCAGCAGGAATAATTCATCTCTAGCTCTGGAAAGTCTTAGGAACAGCTTACCTTCTAATAACACCCTTGATATTGTCTGCATGCTTCACAGGCGTGGTCTGGTCTCCACCTCAGAGTTGTTCTTTTACACAAGATAATGGAAGATGGTGTTAATAAAAGCAGCCTCTCTTACTTTGTTAAGACCTGAAAGGGAATTTTAGTTACTTGGTCACCTACATGTTTCTGAGGGAATTATCAACATCAGGAAAACTGAAATTATATAATCAAGCAGAATGTAGGAAGTGCCATACATATCTCAGACTATACTGGCAAAATAATTTTGAAAGCATTGATTATGGGAAAGGACAAAAGTTTGGTAAGCTATTTTTTTAGTAGGCAGGGGATTTTTGTAGAAATACCACATCCAGCTTTCTATTACTTATTTCAATGTAAGACTGGCTATATAATTACAGATCTGAAAGAGATGCTATGTGAACACAATTTTTTTTCCTTCTTATATAACCCTGAGTTTATTGTGAAGCAATGTGATCTTGTCTAATCCAATCATGCCAGTGCTATTTGCCACGTTGTCAGTCTCCCACACTCCGTTTCAATTGCAAGGATTCACATGACCCAGTTCTACCCAGTGACACATAAAGGCAATTCTGCTGTAGAGTCAGAGAAAGAATCTTTTCTCCCTGTTAAAAAGGAGAGAGTAGCTTAGCTACCCCTTTTTTCCTGCCTGTAGTCATGGTGCTTGGACTTGTGAGACTGTTAGTCAATAAATACTAAACATGCTAACATGCCAATGACTGTTGATTGGAAGGATGGAAAAAAGTCTGTCTCGAGGATATTGTTGAACTTCCAGCCACCCTTGTATATCTGTATCTAAACTTACTAAGCAAAAAACAAATGTCCTACTTGTTTTTCTTACTGTCAGTTGGTTATTCATTTATTGTAAAAAACATTTCTGTGGATGTAAGAGGCAGCCTTGTCTTGGTCATGATCATCAATAATGCATTCTTATAAAAGGCATTCATTTGGATTTATTTGAATATATTATGTTCTTTAATCTTTTAAAATACGTTTTCCCAAATTCTTAGTCAATTTTCTTTAATATTTTATATCAATTTAGTTGTCCTTCACAAATTTATATAAGAACAATAAAGATCTCATAGGTACCTAGCAAATATTGGGGTTATATCATGTGAAGGCTATATCTGCCTGTTAGTAAAGTTACCATTATAGCTTTTAAAATTTGTTCCAAAGTACCCTGATATAGTAGGAAAAGAGTACATTTATTTTCTCTCAGTCTGGCTATTATGTAAGTTTTACCCTGTTGGAAGAAGAAGGTAAAGGTTGGATATTTCAAATGGCTTTTTGATACAAGACCTTAATTTTTATTGAATAAAAAGCCAAAGCAATGCATTCCCATGTCTTTCTATACCCCATTTTATCTTCCTTTTATAAACAATTTCAATTGTAACCATGCAGACTGAATCTTGTAAAACTTCATTTTCTTGTTTCCTAGACTAGAATAGAATGAAACCATGGTGTATTTTAAATATTATTATTAAATACTATATATTTTGATAATCATAGAAAGGCATAAACCAGGAAATATAAATAATTTTTTATTTTGCTTCACAAAGAAGATCACCATCAGTGTTCTGTTGTACTTTTACCCAGTTTTTATTCTTTGCATTATGTACATGTACATATGTAATATTTTTATTATTATAAAACTGGGTCCATGAGAGAATCCTTTTAGTTATAATTTTAAAACATTTTCTTGCACAGTGTTAAAATTCTTTGAACCATATTAAAAATTTATGTGTTCAATTTACATACAATAAAATACACTTATTTTATTGTGCAGTTTTCTGAATTTTGATGAATGCATAGAGTCATGTGTCTATCTTTTCCATAGAGCTGGTAACTTATTATCATTATTTTATAATCTTATCTGACATTTCTAGTCTTTGTGTCATATATTAGTCTGGTTATATTTTTTATGTTGTCTCTTGACAGTGTGCTAGGGTTTTTTCCTCCTTGGCTTTTTGTATGTCTCTTAATTTACTGCTGAAAGGCAGATGTCCTGCATAGTAGAGTAGAGACTGAAGTGAATAGTTTTTGTGCATGAACACAGCACTCCTGTTTTTCTATTAGGCCATTAGTGTGGTGTTTTGAGTAAATCTAGTCAGGAGTTGAGTTGGATTTAAGATTTGTTGTTCCTGTTATTACTTTAAGTTCTCCATAGCTTCCTTTCATGTTACCTTGTGTTTGCCCGGGGCTGGTTTTCCAGACTGTTATTTTAAATGTCTTATTCATATTCAGTTTCTGGTTTTTCCTTTACATTGTGCCTCTCTCCATGCTTTGGCCCTTCTCTTAGCAAAAATATATCTCTGTTATCAGTTACTTTGTGGTTATTAGTCTGGTGGGTGGGGGGATATGACACCCTAAGTTTTGGTCATGTTATTTTATAGTTGGAAGTGTTGATTATTTTTATTCTATTTTAATATTTTAGTACTTATTATTTTAATTTTTTAATGTTTATTTTTTGAGAGACAGAGAAAGGCAGAGCATGAGCAGAGGAGGAGCAGAGAGAGAGGGAGACACAGAATCCAAGGCAGATTCCGGGTTCTGAGTTGTCAGCACAGAGCCTGATGTGGGACTTGAACACATAACCTGTGAAAACATGACCTGAGCTGAAGTTGCATGCTTAACTGACTGAACCACCCAGGTGCCCCAGTACTTATTATTCTAATGCTTTGATATTGAGAACAGAACTTCTGTATCCTATTTTAAAATTTTGGTTATCTGAGACAAATTCTACTTGGAAGTGTTTCTATTTTTGCTAGATTTAATTTGGTTGTTTCTTTTTGAAAAAATGTTATTTGAATTCTTCTTGTGAGAGAATAAATATTATTCCTTTGCTCTTTGTAAGTTGGTAGTATATGTTGTTTATTCAAAATGTGTGTATGAATTGGCATAGTGTCTCTTGTCAGCATTTAAGCTCTCAGTACTCCTTAGTTTTAGAAGAGCTGCCACTTTTAATGATTATGGCCACACTCTACTCTAGACTTTGTACTAATAATATTCTCTTTGCCTTCTGTGACACTAGTTTTATAGGCTTGTATCAATCCCAAACTGCTGATTCAAGTGAAAGAATGAAAAACACTAGTCACATTTAAGAGTTAAGGCCATCATTTACATTATCTACCTATCTAATGAAGCCACACAGAGTTTTTTCATTGTTGCTATACTGAGAAAACATAGGTAGACATAACCAGAAGCATGAGCAAACTTTTTGCCTGCTCATTGCAAAAATGCTTTATTACCATAGATCTCTTGTAAGATTGCTACTACTATGGAGTATCTTCACTTCACACTCCTTCACTGCAAAGTATCCTGTTGTTTCCTCTTCTAACATATTCCCTATAAATTATGGGTTTGATAGAGGAATTAAAAAGAGATCAGGCCATTTCTCTTTCCTACCTCTCCCATTTCTCTGTAAATTGTCTGTGATACACAAACATGGAAATGTTAAGGAATTCTGAGGGAATGTGTTTTTCCATCTTTTAAGTAACAATATAGGATAAACATTGAGACTAAAGGTTTTTCTTATCCACACTCTTTCCACAACATTTTGGCTTTAAGTTTATATGGTATACATCTTGAGGGTGAAGCTTTGTTGTGAGGAGAACAGTATGCTAAGTTTTAAATGCCTGATGGAGAGGAGCATGAGCATAGGTAAGATTCTCTCTCTCTTTTTATTTTTTATTTTAAAAGTTTAATGTTATTTATTTTTGAGAGAGAGAAATGTGAGCAAGGGAGAGGCAGAGAGACGGAGACACAGAATCCAAAACAGGTTCCAGGCTCTGAGCTCTCAGCACAGAGCCCGATGTGGGGCTCAAACTCACAAGTCTGGAGATCATAACCTGAGCCAGAGTTGGATGCCCAATTAACTGAGCCACTCAAGCACCCCTCTTTTTTTTTAATTTTGAGAGCGATAGAGAGTGAATAGGGGAGGGGCAGAGATGTAGAGAGAGAGGGGGAGAGAGGGAATCCCAAGCAGGCTCCACACTTAGCCTGGAGCCTGACATGGGCTTGATCCCATGAAGTTTCGGATCATGACCTGAGCTGAAATCAAGAGTCAAAACTCAGCAAACTGAACCACCCTGGTGCCCCTCAAAATGTTTTTTAAAAACTCTTACTTGTTTATTTTGAGAGAAAGAGAGAGAGAGCACACATGCAAGAGCCAGGGACAGGAAGAGAGAGAGGGAGAGAGAGAATCCTAAGCATTCTCCACACAATCAGTGCAGAGCCCGATGAAGGCACCACCATCCCACAAATCATGAGATCATGACCTGAGCCACCTAGGCACCTCAAATTTTAAAATCTTCTTATCGGTAAGACTGCTGTAATCACATTGTGCTCAGCACATTAGCTGGTGCATCTTTTGGATTTTATATACAGGGCTTCTGACATGCCAATATCCTTAAATTATAGCTCCATATTATTCAATACAAGAATTTACATTCTTATTATAACACACCTATTATTTAATAATAGGTATAAATATCTTTGAGTTCATATTCCTATTATGTCTAAAGGTTAAGAGGAAGGTTTGGATATTTCTTAATCAGTTTATTACAGAAGAGTTTAAAAATGGGTGGGTTCACTTTTGAAGATGCCCGTCAACAATAAGATGGCCCAGAGGGGTGATAAGAGAATATGCTGAGCAGGAAGTAGACATGCACTGCTTGTTTTGTTCCTTCCTGTTCTTTGGGGACCTCTACTCTCTCTTCTCTGTTCTTTTCAATAAATAGCAGTTGGGCTAGAAAAAAAGAATGGGTTGGCTATTATTAGAGAAATCTGTCTTGGAGGTACATAGTTGTAGTAATCACAATATTGATTTATCTCAAACATTTTTGGCCATAAACTATGGAAGAAAATTGTCTAACCTTGCAATCTGATATACCTAGGATTTTGCCACCCCCAGCATGAAACAAAGATTTTATCAAATAATCCTATTATATGTGATACTTTCCAATATTGTCATGTTATTTTCTTTCTTTTCCTTCTGGGGGAGGTGCACAGAGATATAGGATTTAATGGGGTGTCCTCAAAACAGAACACCTATATCTCCATCTTCATGTCATGTTATTTTCTATAGCTATAGGTATGGATATGTAGTTCTTTAAAAGAAACTGGTCAAACAGATTAAATTGCTTTTACCCACAGTGGGTTGTGGTGCAGTTTGGAAAACACTGATATAGCCTCTCATAGTTCATACCCTGCAGTTCTTGGAGCCATAAAATTTTATGTGCTAATGTGTGGATTTGTTTTTCTGGAGACATGTTCTTAAGTTTTATCTGGTTCTCAAAAGGTCTATGGCCTCTGATATAAAGATACATAAAGACAAGCTCATTAGGTCTGTCTATCCTCTTAACTCTAATTTCTCTCCCATTTTTTACTGTGATTACTTTTCTTCTTATTTTCATTCTACTCTCTTAGCTTCACTAAGATCATATCTATCCAAGAGTTCCTCAAGGATAAAGAATCTATATGATAATAAGAATAATACAAATAATAACCATATATTTAAAATTCATTCTTTGTTAAATTGTATCAGACCTTTAAATATTTTATCTTGAATTCACAAAGTAAATGCTATAAGGTAACTATTCTTATCCACATTTTTCATATGTAAAAGTTAAGACTGAGATAGGATAAGCAATTTGCCCAAAGTCTCTTAGGGTAGAGAAGGATTCTAAACAGATTTATGAGACCTGAAGCAAATATACTGCCTACTCCCAAGTATCTGGCTTACTGAAAGATTATTATCATATAACATCATTGTGTGTATTTTTCAGTTGATCCAAGGATTGAGGTTGTAAACAAGATAATTTAGCTATGCATGGCTTGGTATACTAGGGGGGAGCATGAGGCTTAGTCTAGGGAGTATAACTGCTGAAAATGCCCTCAATTGCTGAGTTATCCTGAAGGAACTGCTCATTTTAATAGGCTCAAGCTCAGTGCTTCTGAGTCTAGATTTCTGAAACTGACTCTTGGATCCATAGACTCTCATAGAGCCAGTTTCTCACTTTTGTAAATAGAGCTGCTGTCAGATGAAGGGAAACAAGAACTTTCCATAGTGTCTCTGGAACTGCTCTTATTCTATAGAAGATTTTCCTATCAAATAATTATAGACAAGTGACTAATATAGTCAAGAGATTGGTATAAGAGAAGATATAGGAATTGTGATTAGATAGCACAACTCATTACCCTTTGAGTGATTTCAGAGCAATCTCTGATGCTTTTGAGTGCTTCCTCTGTCCCATGGACTCTCCTAAGGTGAATTAGTTTCTTTCATTAGAATCATTTGCATGTACAGATGGGGAAACTGAGGCAAAGGGACATTAAGAAACTTACCCAAGAATGCACAGCATCCAAGGATCACAGAGCCTGTGCTCTAACTTGTAAAGCGCATAACCTCCTAGTAATATCTCTTGGGGAAGAATTCACCAATGAGATCAAAAGACGTCATCAGTTGGCATAGATTTAGGTGTGGTGCCACGATGGTCAAAATTTAAGTTATTTAGTTATGAAAGGTACTGTAGCTTATAATCAGTCCCTGGGGGTAACTAGTTCTTGAAATAGGCTGAAAATCAACATCATAGCAGAAATATCTCCAGTGAAGTAAGTAGATCTGCTGTTGTCTTTTTGTGGCGTCTCACACCGAGAAATGCCTACTAACAGATTTTTAAAGTTTGTTCAGTTGAGGGGGAGGAAGGGCTAGTTCAGTGCAAGTGAGCCTCCATAAGTAAAAGCACCTAGAATAAAGGCTACATTTTTATTAACTGATGGAGAGAGGGCTATGTGGGTTTTTATTTTTCAAAGCTTCCATTTCTCATAGAATTTCCAACTCTGCTTTCAAATCAGAAGAGAAAAAAAAACAAGCTAGGAAGGAGAAGTAATTAAAAAAAAAAGAGGACAGAACAGCATATTTTTTAGAACTTCAGATAAAATTTTTGTTTGAGGGAAAACTTTCAGAGGGAAATAGGGGAAAAATCTTTTTAAACTAAAACAAAAGTAGTTTAGAAATGCAAATTCAAAGAACTATCAAAAATTTTAAAGTACCACAGAAATAAATTTTGAATTCCATTTTCAAATTAGCCAAGTATCCACTTTTATATGAGGTTATATTTTTTTAGAGACTAAGAAAGTCCTTAATGCTGTTTAATCCAATCTTTTATTATTTTTCCTAAGTTGTTCACATACAAAGATACTACTGATTTGATGATGAATTATCACAATCAGAGAGGTTCCTCTCTAACTAGAGAAAAGGCTATCAGAATAATGGATTATAATTGTGGAAATAGGTATTTTCTTCTTCAAGCAGAATTTATATTCCTCTTCAGTGTAACCCATTTTGTTACTCAATATATCTCTTTAAAAATTTTTTAGTGTTTATGCATTATTCATAATTATTATATATTATATTTATTATTCAATATTATTCATTATTCATAAGACAGAGAAAGAGATAAAGTGCAAGCGGGAGAAGGGGAGAGAGACAGAGACAGAGACAGAATCTGAAGCGGGCTCTTGGCTCTGAGCTGTTGTCACAGAACCTGACATGGGGCTCAAATCCATGGACAGCAGACCTTGAGATAGAGACATCATGACCTGAGCCGAAGTTGGGCACTTAACTTGACTGAGCCACCCAGGCACCCCACTCAGTATATCTCTTAATCCCCAAACAGTCATGATGACATCTTGATAGCCCTATAAAAAGGTTATATATGGTGATTATCCACTATCTACCGGTACACATTCTTTGATTGTTTTCTGTAGGATTACTAGGTTTATGTCAATTTGTCCTTGTTCCTTTACTTTTGTCACCTGTGGCTGACTGCTGTGAAAGTTGTAATTTGGAAGAGTGTCTGGAAGGGATCACAACAATCTTTTACCTGGAGAGCCAATGTGTGGCTGGCCTCTTATGACATGCTTCTAACCATCTCTCTGTGATGCCATGAGAAGTGCTTTGGAATTAGACTATATTGGGCAATTATTCCAAAAGGTGAGGTGAAGAGTGAAGAGGCTCTGCGCTTCAAACTAATGTTTGGGTTGGTTTTACTCCCAATAGTTACATAACTAGTAGTTAAATATATATACATATAGAATAGTAGTTTAGGTAGCATTAAATTCAAATAGTTTCACAGTCTTAGTAGTCTATTTTGTTAAAATCTGGAGAATGTTTCCATAAGAAGATATATTTTGCAAAGTCACTGGTTATATGCAAACAACATCAAATAACCCTGTAGAATACATGTTGGGCTTGTGGGGTGGTGTTTGTTAGCAGGACATTCAAGGAGACAGGAGAGAGTATTGTGTTCTTGGGCAGTGCCCAGAGATCTGGCAGGGCTGGATGTCAGATTCCAGCGCGAAGGATTCTAACTCTTGGGCTGGAGAATTTTTTAGCTGCATTATTAAGGAACTATTAGTTGTCTTCTGATTGATCAAGAGCTGGGATGGAATTGTGAAAGATGATAGTGAATTCTTGGTTCCCATTCTGCCAATCTGGCATTCATGATTAGGGGAGTCCTAGCTTTGAGGCTGACCAGGACTGATTTCCATAGCAGACCTAAGGCTGAATTTGAAGGAACTTTGTGGGGAGATAACACTTTTTTGGAAGGCCATCCTGCAAGAGATAAAGTCTCCCACAAATTAATCCTGACTTCTCAGAGAACTTCAAAGATAGAGAAAAATGTAGGATGTTTGAACAAAAGATCAACTTATCTAAAAGGGGTAATATATTAGAATGGCTTCAGAATTTTACTAGAGGCTTTCAAAATTAGATTCAATGAAGTCTCTCTCTCTCCCCCCAACTCCTACCATTTGCAGAAATCCTGAGATGAGTTTTAATCTTTAAAAATAAATTTTAATGTTTATTATTTTGAGAGAGAGAGAGAGAGAGAGAGAGAGAGAGAGGAGTGAGCAGAAGGGGCAGAAAAAGAGGGAGACACAGAATCTGAAGCAGGCTCCAGGCTCTGAGCTGTTAGCACAGAGTCCAGCACAGGGCTTGAACCCATAAACCATGAGATCATGACCTGAGCTGAAGTCAGGTGCTTAACAGATTGAGCCACCTAGATGCCCTCTGATATGAGTTTTAAACATCCACAGGCCATAGAGTTTGGGGAAGAAGATTCGTGTTACTCATATTGTCTTCTGCTCAGTGGTGTACTTCTTTCTCTCTTTCTCTCCTAGTTTATTATTCTTTCTTTTTTCTTGTTCTCATCTATGTTCTTTCTGTTTTCTCTTTGCTTCTTCTAAATCTCTGTATGTTTATTGCTCATTTTCATACTCACACAGAATAATGAAATAAAATTACTTTTCTTTGTAAGGCTGAGGGGTTCTTTTACTTGAGAGAATTCTATCATTGAAATTGTTTAGGTAACTTGCCAGTATTGAATTTTTGGAAACTCTAAGGTATACTTTGCCATCATTGTCCCCATTGTTCTGCTTTTTTTTTTTTAGTAAATAAATTTATAATTTATTAGGTAATTCTAACATTCATATTTTTAAAAAATTACCTTCTTACATTGCCTTTTGCTTTTCTCTCTAAAAACTGGGGTTGGCTGTCCATTAGGTTTAGTTGGTTTAGAGAGAAAACAAATGACTTAGGTTTGTTTTTGGTAATTAATGAGACACTCAATAAACATAAGCAATGGCTCTAGTTTCCCTTTGTAGAAGGTGAGTAATTGTGAGAAATTCAAGTTCTATGGTGGTCATAGGTGCTTATATCAGCAAGAAGATGCTATACTTAGCATACTAGGATGCACTGAAACTGTCCAAACTGCGTCTATCCAGTCAGATGATGCCTGGCTATTTAAGTCACTGAATCCTGTTAAAAGAAATTGCTGATTGCTTCTGACCCATTCCACTGTGATGTTTACTGAAATGTGGTGGTGAAACAGTGACAGATTTATTTTCTTTTTTATTACTTACCTGTCACAATTCCTTGTGTCTTGAACCCAAGGAAGTGTAATAATATTGATTGTGTGAGAACTTAGACTAAGCTCACTCTGAAGAAGTACATTTTCCTCTTTCCCTCTGATGCCCTTCAGGCAAATGACAGTGGGAATATTTCATGCATGTTAAAAGCTGATATCTGCCAGGAGAATTAGTCAGCATATCCTAGATTTATTTCCATTCTCAGTCTCCTATGAATGTACAATGAGAGTAGCCTCTGCACAATCAACATACTTAGGTGCTGGGGTGACTGTGATCTTTACTCTGCCGAGGGTACGAGTGACCTGAAGGGACTTGAAGAAGGTCAATATTATTGAAAACAATCCTTCAAGTCTCTGACTTGGCTAAAATTTCATCCAACTAGTGGCTAATTCAAATAAAACATCAGTAGAACTCACATAATGAAAATGTCTTACCTGTGATTTCTCAGTGTTCTAAGCATTTCTTCATCAGAAAATGAATATGACAGATGGCAGACATGAAAGTATCCCTAGATGTGTCTAAGCTTTATATAATGTTTGGTTTTTTAACAGAAGTATAGGCACAAAGAATGTTACAGTATTTTTTTTATTAAAAAATGTGGTAGAGTGTCTTTATTTCTTCACTCAAAAACATTAATGGCCTACCCACCGTCTTCCAGGCCTGTGCTAAACACTGGGGCTCCATGATGGTTGATCTTTCCTATGACAGATCTTCTATAGTACCACTTCATATTCCAGAGAGTACTCTGGGACACACGTTTTATAATGGAGGGAGGGAGGATAGATTCTCTAGCAATTCTCTAGCATTGGCAACATTGTCACCAAGCGGTGAAATGGAAGGTCTGAAAGGATTTTAATGTGTACTGTTATGAAGCCTATGTGCACTATTACCTAATTGTTAAAAAATGGTAATTTCTGAGGGTTCCCATGAGCATTAGATGAGATGAGACATGAAAAACATAAAGAGGATTTCCTGGCATAAATCAAGAACTCAGTATCGGAAATAGATTATTATGTGAAACAGCATGTTCTGATCAGGGATAGTAGCAGGAAGTTGAAGAGAGAAAAGCGAAGAGAAGACAAAATTGCCTTATGGGACTGGAAAGAAAGTTGGGGAGAGAATTCTGTTCAACTCACCCCTAGCTTATACCTCACTACCTAGGACCATTCCGAGGGAAAAAACGGTGAAAAGGAGAAAAATAAGTTTTTCTCTTTTCATTTGTGTGTCTCTCTTGAACCCATGTGTCAGGTTCTGGTACAGCCCTCTGACTTTCTAGAACATGTCATGATCTATCCATATCCCTATCTCTATCCTGTATCGGCTCTCCTCAGCTCATATCTTTAAAGCTATGGTCTCTAACCCCCCAAATAATCTTGTCCTTATTCCATTCTTTTAGTAGTAAACTCACTTCTGTTAAATGGATACATGGATTTACGAGTTATTATAATTAAATTATGAATTAACATTATTGTACATTATCTTCCAAGGAACACATTTGTATTTTCTTTCAAGGAATACATTTACATTTCATAAGATGACTTATGAGGGCCAAACCTTAAATCAAAGAAATGACCTTATGAATGAGTGTTTTAGATTCTATGCCAGGATGGTGTTAGAAATAGATTGGGTGATGGTAGCTGTTCCCAGTGTTCTTCAGATTAAATCACTTGTCATCTGGTACCTCGCTCCCTCAGTACTTTTAAACAGGTGAAATGTCAAGTGTCCTTAAAGAAATTCTGGTTAATTTCTAAGGTGGCCCAAATTTGATGTTTAGGAAAGGAAACTCGCCAAAATTTTAGTGTTTAACATTCCTTTATTTCTTCACAGTTTTCATAGACTGTGCTCTGTCTCCAGTTGTTCTGTAGCCTTCTTCTTCTGGAAGGAACAGAGTTAGCTGTCACTGCTTTAGAGGGAATGACTTTATAATAGGTTGTATTTTGGTGAACTTTTATAACTGGGTGAATTATTTTTTATCCCCCAAAGACTCTCTTTATTAAAAGAGACACATCCATAATGCTAATACCTTTTTGAATTAGTCTTTTTGGATGAGTGCTTTCCCTGTGGCTCAGGGCTTTGGATCTCCTTCCCATTGTTCAGCTACAGAAGAAAGTCTGGATAAGTTTTTTCAAAGCTTTAGTTTTACATTAGTATGCTTAAGTCATATTCCTAGCTGGGGCTTAAGGAGTTACACTAAAGAAATTGAAAAACATGTACACCATTAAACACTTTCTGAATGATTGGCTTCATGCTTTGAAGTTTCCCAGAATTCTTGTTAACTTACCTGGTGAAGAGAAATATTGGTCTGGTCTAAAATATGCTTTTTATTGTCTCATTTGGACAAATGGAAAGAAATTTCATTCCTTTTCATATCTTTTGTTCCTGCCTACTGTATAGCTATTTAAAAGTTCCCTCCTCATCTTCTCTATGCAGAATTAAAACTGAGAATATCACTTCTGTTTTTATCCACAAAATGTGTGACAAACTAAAATTATATCCTTGCAGTCATTAAAATATTTTTGGCTAACCCATTAGGAATTTATAAATAAGGTGTCAGTTTTTATCAAATGTAGTTTCTATAGAAGCAAAAGCATCTCTTTGTACTTGGCTTGATAAAGAGCTACCCGGTAAGAATTTTTTTGACGATTGTCTGTGATTTCTAGAAGATATCTTCTAAACCTCATGGAGGAGCAAACAATTCAGAAAATGTTGTTGGGAAGTGCTTTACTTTATTCTGAGATTTTTACATAAAATTTGTACATAAATCTGGCATAGGGGAAATTCTCTATTCTCTGGATTTGGAATAGTTACTAGCAGTTTCTGTAAAGAAAATCATTTTAATAACAGTGGATCACAGTAGAATTTTCCTGAGGGATGAAATGAAATATATAAAATACAGACAATACTTGTGAATTCTTGATAATATTTTGTATAGTTAAGTGAATTTCCTTCCCTTATATTGACTGAGAAGTCTTAAACAATTTTCTTTCTTTTTATTTATTTATTTAAATTTTATTTTTTATATGTTTATTTTATTTTTGTTTGAGAAAGAAAGAGAGAGAGAGAGCGAGCGAGCGGGCATGAGTGGAGGAGGGGCAGAGAGAGGGAGATACAGAATCTGAAGCAGGCTCCAGACTCTGAGCTGTCAGCACAGAGTCTGACACAGGACTTGAACCCACAAATCATGAGATAATGACTTGAGCTAAAGTCAGATGCTTAACCAACTGAGCCACCCAGGTGTCCCCTTTCTTTCTTCTTCTTTTTTTAATGTTTATTTATTTATCTTGAGAGAGAGAAAGAAAGCATGAGTGGGGTAGGCACAGAGAAAGATGGAGAGAGAGAATCCCAAGCAGGCCCACACTGTCAGTGCAGACTAGGCAATTTTCAAATTAAGATTTTATCATCATTCCCTTAAGAGAGAATTAGCTCAACTTTTCCATTCTCCTGCCTGCACCTTTATAATTGAGTAAAGTGGTACTTCTACCCATAAAATCACAGTATAGTAGGGCTTGAGGATAAAATACATTGGAGGAAGGATGAAAGCTATCTCCAAACTTTCTTAGGTTGCTAATGCTGACCAAAGTTTAAAGAATTATTTTTAGACTCTATTAAAGAAACCAGCCAAAATTATGGTTTTTGACATTAAAATCAGAAAAAGAGAAAGGAAATGTTGCAGAGTTGAATCTCTGTGATAGAAGCAATGATTAGTACATATACACATTTTTACTTTGATGGAAAACACATTTTTCAAGCTTTAATGAGGTTGTTAAACTGATAAAAATACAATTTAAAGTGCTTTTTTACCTTTTGTGCCCCTGCAGTTTAACTCCTGGTGACTTGGGTGGAACTTAGGTCCCCACAGGACTGCTGGCCAGAAATTTCAAGACAGTCATCAGCAAAAGCATTCATGGCAGCCATTCTTTGCTCTGGTAGGCATTTTGGATGTTGTCAAGTACTATCAAGGAAAGGGATAGCAACATCTTACCCCTCCCAGGTACATCCAGTCTATGAGCATGGCTGACGCACACACTGGCCTTGACACCTGCACTCCATGGAAATATTTCTCCCAGGAGATTATCAGCCAGGGAATCTTTGTCTTCTATTACAGTACTCTTGGTTCTCTCAGAGCAATTCCCAGATCTGACTTAGAGTTTAAAAAAGTCAAAAAATGTATGAAAAACCAGAACAGTCTTAACTTCACTGGTATATTATAGTTGTAAATGCCTCCAATAGTTTAATTAGTCAATTACATCTCCTTAAATACTTGAATAAGTCTGAAACTGCTAGGCCTATTACATATTTAACTTCACTTAATACTTATGATACTTTGCAGGTATTTTTACATGCATGGATGGAATTGGAGCATACAGAGATGTTAGCTTGCCTACCTGAGATCACATAGAATGTAAACTAGCAGAGCTATATTTTTCTGACTCTAACCCAGTTTATTGCTATAACCTTTAGATCAGGGCTCCAGCTGCCCCAGCAACAAACCCCGCTCGCAACTACTCTCCTTGAGGATGAGACCTGAGGGTTTTTGTATTGGCAGCATGTTGGTTGGGAAGCTGGACTCTAACCCAGTATGTGTATCTTTCCCCTAAGCAGTGCCATTGTAGATGCTTCTTATAACCAATTTATTTTCCTGTTTTAGCACTCATGCATATGCAAGATTGATGTCATTGTCAAGGTTGGAGAAAAAACATAGGATTTCTGAATTTCTTATTGCCCTTTGGCTACTTTGCCTGTGACACTTCTTGCTGCTCTACCCTTCTCTACAAAATTTTTGTTCATTCTTCTTCATCCATTAGAACTATCACATTTATAGTATATTCATTCCACTGAGGAGTTAGGAGGGAGCTGCTTGAGTCAATTGATTTTAAGTTGTAACTGCCTGATATCTCTTACCTACTAGGGATACTTATTAAACAAAGTTAATTTGTGCATATTGTAATTTGGGACTGAGCATTCTGCATGTATGGGCTCTAGGGACAAATAGGGGAAATAAATCTTCGTAGACCTGGGTATATCCTTCTAGCTGTAAGCTTAGCAGTAAGTGATTCTCAGATGGAGAACTAATGAGGTTAGATACCTCAGTCTTTTAGGTCTTTAGAGGGCTCAGATCTGCTTTAGACATGTCTAATTTTCTTCTTTCCCTCCAACAACTAGCCTCTGAAATACTTTCTGCAAGTGCATGTGAGTATTAATAATTCATAGTCCTTGAAATCATAAATTATACTGATTGCAGTGCAGCACAAACCAATCAGACCCATCTTAAAGAACTGGTTTAATTTAGCTGCCTGGAAGACCTCTCTGATGGTAGCTCCATGCCCTCTCCTAGGATGTTCAGGCTTCATATCTTACAACGTCTACAAAGTAACTATTTGCTTGAAATCTCGAGTCAGATAGGCAGTAATGGCCCAAGGTGATTATTAAAGCCATGCTTTAGCTACTGGGAAATCAAAGAAGCATTTTGATAGAGCTTTAAGAGCATGGGCTTTGAAGAAAGTCAGAACTGAGTTTAGTCCCTATTTTGTCACTTACTGGCAATGTATGATCATGAAGTTCTTTCTTAATCTTAACTAGCAAAGCCATATTTTTCTGACTGTAAAGTTTGCGCCCTAACTCAGTCTATTGCCATGACTTTTACATCATAACCTTGGTTTTCTCTATTTTTTAAACATTTTTAACATTTACTCATTTGAGAGAGAGAGAGGGAGAGAGAGAGAGAGAGAGAGCGCAAGTAGGAGAGGGGCAGAGAGTGAGAGAGACACAGAGCCTGACACAGAGCTCGAACCCACCAACTGCCAGATCATGATCTGAGCTGGTCAGACACTTAATTGACTGAGCCACCCAGGCAACCTTGGTTCTCTCTTTTATAGAGATAACGATATACTACTGGCAAGAGTGAGTGTGAGAGTTTAAAGAGCACAGTAAATGTTAATTCCCTTTAAGGTTGTTTATACCCAGGGCTGTGGGGCTGTGCAGAATGGGCTTTTACATATACAAGCATAGCTCATACATTCATTTATTCATTTACTCATTCATTTATTTGTTCACTTAAAAAATGTTCAAGTACTGAATGCCAGGTAGATGCTTAATTAAGAGTCTTAATGGAATCTAGGGCTAATTCTATTTTATTATTGCTTCTTATTCACTGGCATTTTCTCTGTGCTCATTCCTGAATAGCAAAAGACTAGCTGATCTAGCAATGAGCTTGAATGTCCTCTATAAGACAGTTTTTCTTTCCTGTGGAAAGCAAATCCTGTCTTCAGGCTTATTGTTGAGATGATAAATAAGGGAGGCCTTTCCTTAACTGAGAAAGAAATGTTGTTTCCATGTGTTCTTACCAGAAGTTAGCTGGCTTTAAGTGTGAACCTATAGGGTCAGGGGTGAATCAGATTAGCAGTATCTGTTAGACTCGAAGTTAAGAACTGACTCTTGTGTTTTAAGCACAATTAGGTCAGAACTATTTTGGTAATTACTTCCAGGATGCATGCATATTTGTATTAGATCACAAATGATTATCTAGAAAACTCCATAATCTGCTTCACTAGGCAGCACTCTTCATTCCCCATCCTGCATCAACCACCTCCCTTAAAAACATACAGCCCAGACTCAGGGATAAAGAAATAATTTACATTAAAAAAATAATTGCTGACATCTTATCATCTAGGCTGATTACACAACTGGATAACACAGTAAGTAATTGAAAGGGCTGGAGGGATTAAGTAATTGGGATTGGGGAGGCATCTATAATTACTGGGGGGAGAGAGAATGTAGCTCACAGCAATGTAGGTTTCCTAAAGCTGATAGGGGTATCTCCATGCCTGTGGCTACAGATCAAGAATTAATCAGAGTTTATCTTTGAAATTAGAAGCAGTGACAAACAACAGAATTGTCACATAGAGCTGTGAGATTTCAAACTGAGATTCTCAGGGTTCATTCACCTGAAAAGTTATTTGTTGAGTAACTACTTTTTCCTAGCTAATACTAAGTCCTGGTGGTATAATTGGACACAAACTCTCTCCTAGAAGAATTCACAATGGTGGGCTAGGAAAGAGGTCAAAATAGGTAAGCATTGGATTAGGACAAGTACTATAAGTGAATTATGTAGAAGGTATTGAAGAAACAACAGATTCTGTGCTCAACTTTTCTCAGCTGACAGAGATCTCTTAGTGAAGAAATCAAATAAAAAAGTTGAGTTGAGTTGTCCAAGGGTAAAAGTGAGGAAGGATATTCTAGCTAGAGGAAAGCATGTGCAGAGAATTATGAGAGGTTATGTGCAGGAAAAAGCAAGTCATTGAGCCTGATGGAGCTCAGGGACACTTGGGGGTAGATATAGGGTGAGACTCGAGGATAAGACTGAAAGACAGGCACTTAGCTTCCGAATCCTTATCATTATACAAAAGTGAGCAGAACTTTTGCATTCCTCAAATACAAAATGTTCATTAACAAACAACCTGTGATTTCAGATTTTTTTTCCCAAAGCAAAATAATTTGAAAGTACAGATATTACACTAATTGTGTTTAGCTGCAAGATATCTTTTCCTGTCTGTGTTAAATTCATTTTAATTGAATCCAATTATAATTTGTGGTGCAACTTCAAAGAATTTTGAAAAATGTTTAACTAGGAAGGCAGAAATAAAAATAAAGTTTCTACTGCCCCGGACTTTATAACCTAGAGGAATAGACAAATATAAATGCCAATGCAGGAAAGTGCTTGGTGAAAAGCAGTTTTAGATGCTAACTAGTTGCAGAGCAGAAGGCAGGACTAACCTGTCATATGGGTGGGGATGAATGTGCTTTTGGAAGACTTGAGATCAGAGTTTTGAAACATGAGGAGATTTTCAAAAGGCATATAGGTGATAGAGTAAGATAAATCATTTGGGCTAAGAGATACTAATGAGCAAGGCAACCATGAATATAGAAAAATGCAGTGCAGATTCAGAAATGTGGAGGAGTATGGTGGGCTGGACAGGAAGTAGGTGATGGGTTTATGGGAGATAAGTGAGAAATCTTGAAGAGCCATGTATTCTATTGTATAGTCCATTCATCCAACTCATTCAATGTTTTACAAATACTTGCTGAGCTCCCAGGTTGTTTGGGGGGCATTCCAAACACTGGTATAAAGAAGACTGGGCATCGTTCCTGCCCTTGAAAAGCAATAACAGTGGGAAGACACAGAAAGTTTCTGAGCAGGAGAGGAGAAGGACTCCTGTCAACATTCTTGTCTATTGTAATATTCATGTAGATGCTCCTTTCAACATGGTATACCCTCTCAGGTCCCTGTCTTTTTCATGGCACAATTTATCTAGTTGTGCAGAGTAAAAACTTTGGAGTGATCCTTCACGTACTTACTTAATATACTACATCCACATCTTCAGCAAATTCTATAAGCTTTATATTAGTGTATCCTGAATCCAGCATTTTCATTTTATTGGTTCTAGCTTCCTAATGTCTTGCCTAGATTGCTGTACCTGAGGTCCCTGCTGCCGCTGGTCTCTTCCAGTCTTTTCTTATTTCACTGCCAAAGGGGTTCTTACAAAATACTAAGTCAAAAGATTTCACTCCTTTCTCTATACCCTCTCAAGGCTTCAGAGCACATGTGGAATAGGATACAAAGTCTTTACTGGAACCCTTAAAACCTCCCATAGTCTGCCTTCTGCCTCTGATCTCTATCCCCATCTCCCAATACTCTCCCCCTTGCATACTGAACTCTAGTATATTGGCTTTCTTGTTGTTCTCTGAACATAACTAGCATGTTCTTACATCAAGATATTTGAACTTTCCTTTCTATAATTCTGTTCTCCATTATATACATTTGGCTTCTCTTGTATTTCCTTTATGTTCTAGTTAAACATTACCTTCTCAAAGAGGCCTTCCTAGAATATCTGTCTAAAGTAGTATCCACCATCCTTGTCTATCCCCTTGTGTTATAAGAGTTACCTATATGATATTATCTTATGTATGTATTTGTTGATTTGTCTGTCTCCTTCAAGAAAATTAAGATTCTTGAGGATAGGATCTTGGCTTCTTCTTTGCAATCTTATCCCAGTATCTCTAACAGTATGTACATTTTACAGGATTGAGGAGAAGAAGCATAATCAGTAAGTGAATAAATTTTTTGCAGGGTTAGTACTTAAAGAGAATAATATAGTTGAGATATACTTCAAGGAGGAATAGGGTTGAAGGAGGGCTTCTTTAAAGGAGATTTGATGATGTTTAAAGATTAAGGGAAGCTGCAGAATGGAAGATCATATACAATGAATGATTCATCTGTAAGTTTCCTGGAGCAACATGATGGGAATGGAGTTAAGAAAAAAATGAGAGGAATTAGTTTGGAACATACTTCCCAATTGGCTTGCTTCAGCACACTGATGGGACACAAGTGACTTAGTATTTTGCTGAGACACTTATCCCTTCAGTGTTTGGCATGGGTGGCAGGGGCCTAGGTGATAGGTTCACCTCCAACCACAGGCAGCCTCTCCTGTTTATCTAGTGCATCACACAAACATCATTTGCCACATGTACCATGATGTAAAAGAACCTGAGAAGTTCTGGAGTGGAGAAAAAATAGAGCATTTCCTTTAGGTCTTAAGGGTTAAAACAATTTAAGAAGTGTATTGAAGGTGCCAAAATATACACTCCCAGATATTTGGTGGAAATAAAAAAGACTCATTAGTCCAGTCCTGTCTATGTATCCTCCTTTTTCTGACCTTCCCTTCCTTCATGGCTTTTCATGGATTTTTTTATTAAATGCTTATTTATTTCACACGCACACACACACACACACACACACACACACACACACACACACAGAATGCAAAGAGAGAGGTAGGGGAGAGAGAGAAGGGGAGAGAAAGAGTCCCAAGCTGACTCTGTACTGTCAGCACAGAGCCTGATGTGGGGCTCTAGCTCATGAAACGTGAGTTCATGACCTGAGTTGAAATCAAGAGTCAGATGCTTAACTGACTGAACCACCCAGATGCCGCTCTTCATGGCTTTTTGATTGAATGTTTGTTATCTGCCACTTTCTGCACTAGTAATTGGAGGTATACATCCTCAGATCATACCTAAGTCTTCACCTCCTCTAGGAGTCTTTTTGAACTAGCCAGGCTGGGTTCAGGGCCTGCTCATGTTCTCACCACCTCATGTTCATGCTGTGTCTGCATATCCACAGGAGTTTCTCCCACTTTGTGTTGAAATGAAATGATCAGTTAATGTGCCTGCCTCCACCACTTGCCCATAGCATCCCCCTGGGGCAGTGCTGTGTCTCATTTATCTTTATAGCCTAATCATCTAATGTGGACCGTGGCACAAAGTATGAGCTCATTAACTAGTTGTTGAGCTGAAACATTTTTGAAGTGAATAAAACAGTTTTGCCATCAGGTCACCTGCTGGCTATTTGGAGAGACAGGGGCATAAATTAATAAATATACCACAGTTTCATAAGAGTTATAGTAGTTGTATAAAAAATAGAGCTGGCGTCCAGTGGTGGGTGTAGCTAGCACTGATGAAGCAGTGGAGCAGTCATTGTGCCTTTTCCCTGGTGAATTCGAGCAGAATTTATATTCATTTTAGGAAAGGAAGAATATTGACTGCAATGACATTAGATTATTTGTAAAGTTATAAAGCTCTCAGAAACCCTCTGATGGGAAGTCACTGTATAATAGTGAAATATTAACCTCAAACCAACAGTTGGCAAGGCAGGTTCTCATGTGATTTAAGGCATATCACTGATTCAGATGACACCTATAATGTTTCCTCTTTGTGAAAAAAGGGGTTTTATAAAGGTTGGCTTCTTTAATGTTCCTTTTACATTGTCCTGCAAAAGGTGTTTTTCTAAGGTATAAAAGAATAACTAAATGAGATAGGTGATGGGGTTTAATAACAATTAAAATAAACCAGATCTTTACCTCCCTTGTGGTTAGGGATGCTAATTGTTGTGTATTCTGTTTGTTGAAACTACTACAATTGTACTAAGTGCTTCATAATAACTTAAGCTGCTCTGTCTGCATACCATGCATATTGATTTATTTGAGCTGATTCAAACTTTGGTGGAAAATGTTCACTGGATATATTGTGGAGGCATCTTGGTTTGATGAAAACATGTGAATTTGGAAGTTGGATCCACCTGTGCAGAATCTCATCTTTGCCTCAAATAACCTGCATAGTCTTGTGCAAGTGACATAAAGTCTCTTAGACTTGTTTCTTTCTGAAGAATCACAATACTTGCAATATTTAATATGCAGGCTTGTTTTGAAAATGAAATGAGATAACATACGAGGAACTAACAAATGTTTAGAAAAGAATGCGTGTTTAATAAGTGTACATTTATTTTTATTTTCTTATAGCTAAGACTTTTCTACTCAGAATTCACCTAGATCTTTTAGATTTTTCACTCAAGAATCTATTGCCTTTATGCTCTACACCCCAGACTATAAGAGCTAATGTACATATAATTTCATCAATATACCCAATAAGTGATTGAACTCAGCACTTTTGTTTCTTATTTATTTGAATCCATTTTACAATAAAGGAAATAAGATATAGAAAGGCTAAGTAATTTGTCTAAGATAAAACCATCAAACTTCAGGGTCAGCATTTAGATTCTCAAAATTCAACTTCAAAGCTGTGTTCCTAACAACTACATCCTAATGTAATATTCACTTTCTGTCTCTTCTCCTACCACATTAAATGATAAGTCATCAAATAAGGAGAATTATGTAGAGAAAAAAGAATCAATTTTCCATCATCTTTATAGCTTGAAGCCAGAATTAAAAAGGAAGATCAGAAAGGAAAAGGAAATCACAGTTGAGAGGGCAGTGGTTTCAGTGTCCAGTGGAGGTGAAAGGGTCATGGGAAATGACAACTGGAGTTGGAATCTTGATGTTCACTTTATCCTCAAAGGCTCCCACATGGCAAAGTAACTAGACTGGTGATTGGCCACAGATCCTGGGTATTAAGACTCTAACAGATCATTGAGCACTAGAATCATTGTTTTCCTGTCAAATTAAGCCACTGAGTCTGGGAATGACAATAACCATGTTGGGTTATCTGTACCTAAGGGGAATTTTGGGGTCCAGAGTAGAGGACTATTGTGTGTTTGCCTAGTTACTTGACTAATGCTTTGAGCCCAGCTACTGTTCTTGACAAATTAGATTTTACATACTGAAATGTATTATTCAAATGCTGTTTCTTCTCAATTAAAAAATGAATCATCTTTCAAAGAGTAGAAACTATTATCCATGACTATACCAGCAAGACAAAAGGAAATCTACTGGGCACTCTGTAGGGTTGTGGTCCCTGTTACTTTCCAACCTAAGCAATGAAGGAAAGTTAGATGATTGTCCTCAGGCAGCAGTGTTCTTGAATATCCTTACATTATAGACTCAGGCCTCAGTGGCACACAGAATAAAGGGCATTCAAGCACAATGCCTTCAGCTTCAACTCCAGTCTCAGAAATTTGTCCTCTTCATTGATGTGTGATTGGACGTTATCCATATCATCAGTTTGGCTTGAATTTTGAGTCTATGAGGTATGAATGAGTATACTATATACATTTGAAGTTAAGGGCCTTTGAACTGACTGCATGGCAATTTATACAAAAATAGGCAAACTAACAAACCACAGATTTTTTTCATCATTTTACTTTTACCATCCTAAACCCCACTCCCTAATTTATACTCTCAGCAGCAAGGTTTGCTTGTGAATAGAACTGAGATTCCTAGAATTTGTAGCTTTTGTACAACTGTTAGAAAAATTCTGAATTAGATGAAATTGAAACAGATTTTTTTTAAACATCATTCTGCTCCTGCTGTATTCATATTCTCCTCCCTCTGTTCCCAAAAGGCAACTAACTATATGCTAGCACTTAGCACACATATACTTGTAAGAGAGAAGAGTATATTTTCCATTTATAGGTAAAATTAGAACTTTTGAAATACTAAAGGACTGCTCAAAGTCACATAGGTGGTAAGAGTTGAAGCCAGGAATTTGACACATTACAATATCATTTATGATAAAAACCCTCAACAAAGTAGGTTTAGAGGAAACATACCTTTTAAAAAAATTTATGTATTTTGTAAGAGATATAGAGTATGAGTCGGGAGGGGCAGAGAGGGAAAGAGAGAATCCCAAGTAGGTTCTTCATTGCCAGTGTGGAGCCTGATGTGGGGCTTGAACTCATAACTGTGAGATCATGGCCTAAGCTGAAACCATTAGTTGGATGCCTAACCTTCTGAATTACCCAAGTACCCTGAAAAAATGTACCTTTATATAATAAAGGCCTTATATGAAAAATCCAGAGCTAAGATCATACTCAAAGGTGAAAAACTGAGAGTCTTTTTGGTAGATCAGGGAGAAGACAAGGATGTCCACTCTCACCACTTTTATTCAATGTAGTATTGAAAGTCCTTGCCACAGAAATTAGACAAGAAAATAGAAACAGAATGCATCCAGATTGGTAAGGAAGGGGCCCCTGAGTGGCTCCGTCAGTTAAGCGTCCAACTTCGGCTCAGGTCATGATCTTGCAGTTTGTGAGTTCAAGCCTCGCGTCAGGCTCTGTGTTGACAGCTCGGAGCCTGGAGCCTGCTTCAGATTCTATGTCTCCCTCTCTCTCTGCCCCTTCCCCGCTCATTCTCTGTTTCTCTCTCTCAAAATAAAATAAAGACATAAAAAATTAAAAAAATTGGTAAGGAAGAAGTAAAATTTTCACCATTTTCAGATGACATGATACCATATAGAGAAAGCCCTTAAGACTCAACCAAGAAACTACTAGAACTGATAAATGAATTCAGTAAGGTCACAGGATACCAAATCAATGTACAGAAATATGTTGCATTTCTATACACTAGTAATGAAGCAGCAGAGAGAGATATTAAGAAAACAATCCCATTTACAATTGCATTGAAAAGAATAAAGTACTTAGGAATTAACAATCAAGGAGGTGAAAGACCTAAGCTGTGAAACCAAACAATGTTGATGAAAGAAGTTGCAGATAACACAAACCAGTGGAAAGACACCCCACGCTTACGGGCTGGAATGACCAATTTTGTTACAATGTCTATATTGTCTAAAGCAACCTACAGATGTAATGCAATCCCTATAAAAATTCCAACAACACTCTTAACAGAACTGGAACAAACATCCCTAAATTTGTATGGAACTGCAAAATAGACACATGGATCATTGCAGCAGGAAAAAGCTGAGAAACAAATCTGCAGTCACATGGCCATGAATCTTTGACAAAAGAAGCAAGAATATGCAGTGGGATAGAGACCGTCTCTTCAACAAATGGTTCTGGGAAAACTGGACAGCCACAGGCAAGAGAATGACGCTGGAATAAGCTCAGAACGGATTAGGGCCCTCAACATGAGGCCTGAGACCATGAGAATATTAGCAGAGAGCACAGGCGATGATTTCTCTGACGTTAGCCTTAACAATATCTTTGTAGATACGTCTCCTGAGGCAAGGGAAACAAGCAAAAGTGAACTATTGGGATTAGACTGAAATAAAAATCTTTTGCATAACAAAGATTAAACAAAACTGAATGGGAAAAGGTATTTGCAGATGACATATCCAATAAAGGGTTAATATCCAAAATATATAAAGAACTCATACAACTCAACACCAGAAAACCAAATAATCCAATGAAAAAATGAGCAGAAGACATGAACAGACATTTCTCCAAAAATATACAAATGGCCAACAGACACATGAAAAGATATTCAATGTCACCCATCATCAGGGAAATGTAGATCAAAACCACAATGAGATATCACCTCACACCTGTTAGAATGACTAAAATAAAAAAATTAGAACACGTGTTGGTGGGGATATATAGGAAAAGGACCCTCAGGTGCTGTTGGTTGGAATGCAAACTGGTACAGGCACTGTAGAAAACAGTAAGGAGGTTCCTCAAAAATTAAAAATAGAGGGGGCTCTTGGGTGGCTCAGTTGGTTAAGCATCCAACTCTTGATTTTGACTCAGGTCATAATCTCATGGTTTGTAGGATTGAGTCCCATGTCAGGCTCTGCTGACAGAGTGGAACCTGCTTGGGATTTTCTCTCTCCGTCTCTCTGCCCCTCCCCTGCTTGTGCTATCTCTCTCTCTGTCTCTTTCAGGATAAATAAATAAACATTAAAAAAATAAAAAGTAGAAGCACCCAATGATCCAGTAAATTCCCTGCTGGGTATTTATCCAAAGAATATGAAAACATTAATTCAAAGGCATATACACATGCCTATGTTTATTGCAGTATTATTTACCGTAGCCAAATTATGGAAGCAGTCCAAATGTCTATCTACTGATAAATGGATAAGAAGATGTGGTGTATATATGTGTGTGTGTGTGTGTGTGTGTATATATACACACAATGGAGTATTATTCAGCCATAAAAAAGAATGAAATCTTGCCATTTGCAAAGACACAAATGGATCTAGAGAGTGTAAAGCTAAGTGAAATAAGTCAATCAGAGAAAGACAAAAGCATGTGATCTCATTCATATGTGGAATTTAAGAAATGAACCACATGAACAAAGGGAAAAAAAGAGAAATCAAGAAACAGACTCTTTTTTTTAAACATTTTAATTTATTATTAAGAGACAGAGAGAGAAAGAGCATGAGCATGGGAGGGGTTGAGAGAGGGGGAGACAGAATCTGAAGGAGGCATCAGGCTCTGAGCTGTCAGCACAGAATCTGACAAGGGGCTCAAATTCACAAACCGAGAGACCATGACCTGAGCTGAAGTTGGACGCTTAACTGGCTGAGCCACCCAGGCGACCCTAGAAACAGACTCTTAACCACAGAGAACAAACAGATGATTACCAGATGGGAGGTGGGTGGGTGGGATGGGTGAAATAGGTGAAGGGGGTTAAGAGAACACTTACCTTGATGAGCACTGAGGAATATATGAAATTGTTGAATCACTATATTGTGTGTCTGAAACTACGATAACACTATATGTTAACTATACTGAGATTAAAATAAGATGAAATAAAAAAGAAATAATAGTTCAGTTAGGAAAGAGAGAATAAACAGTAAGATGTTTGGTATTGATATATCAATAATTAAATTAAGTGTGAGTGGAATAAATATTTCAATGAAAAGCAAAAAAAAAAAAAAAAAAAAAAGAGTTGAAGCCAGAAGTCCAAGCATCGTATACAAACTAAACTAATGAGTGAGTGGGCTTGTCAGCTCTGGTTTTCTTCAGTTTGCCAACAGTTTGTTGCTAGAAGATGTTTTGAAAAACTTACTAAGTAAATAAATCTTGGAATAATATTCTTTTATTTATCCTACTAGAGAATTCCCCATATCAGTGAGTAAATATTAGATTGATGATGAAAACAATACAAATGAAAACAGTACAAATGAAATAATGAGCAAGTATCCATTTTCATAAATAAAAACACCTTATTCATACCCTTTAGTTCCATCTCACATTAACTGAATGTTGGAAAGTAGTGAAGTTTGTGAACAGCATTTCATATCAAGTGGGTATTTTGATGTGTCCGGTAAGGTAAATTTGTCATTAGTCATCACGAGTGCTTACTTCTCTGGCTACATCCCCTGATTCCCCCACCCCCACCCCATCAGTCAAATAGTGTTTAAAAGGAAACATTTCTGAGTTGTTTTTACTCATCATTAAACAACAGCATGGTCACATTCTCCTCCTGGCTCTAGGCTTCCTATTGCTGAACAGTTTGTGAATAAAAACACAATGACATGGAAACATTTCCCAGAAACACATTTCTAACTTTGTTATTAATCTCTCAAATCTAAGATAGAGGTACTAAAGTGGAAGACACAGAAAAATAAGGTAGGCACTTTGAGTGGAGGGAGATCAATTTGTTTAATGTAACTAGCATTTCTGTAAGCTGGATTTCATGAGTTTGCATTTTTGCTGGCAATGATTCACAATAAAAAAAATCCTAGGAGAAAATATGTAGAGTATAAGAAAAGATGTATCTAGAATAAAGTACATCTTAAAATAAGAGAAAATTGATTTGATTGAATATATGGGTTTTTTTATACTAGGTTTTTGTTTGTGCTGAGTCAGGACTTGATTTCTTTTTTGGACCATACATAATTTGAATCATCATAATAAAGGATATCACAGTTGTATATACAAATAACAAGTTTACTTTAACAGTCAAAAACCAAGTTATAAGGAGCCCGGTGGGATCAATTGGTATGTGTTGTTTATACTAAATGGAGGAGGGGAGAGTTGAAGTTTTGAAAGGATCTCAGTATTTATTCAGACTGATTTATGCTTATTTTTTGTATTAAGGGACAAAGATGTCACTGATGTCAATTTATGGTGACAAATGTCTGGTTTAATCACCTATACTTAAGATCACTTGTGTTGAAATGTATTAGATCTAGGAAAAAGGCACCTAATTTTCTGTATAGTAAAAAGTGTGTGAAAGTAAAACTATTCTTCAAGCATATTAATTTGGTGATTGTTTATGTTTCTAAGACCAAGTTTTGGCTTCAGATCATGGAACAGTTGTGATTTCAGTTTTATTCGTAGCCTCAGAAATATGGAGTTAGAAATACAAAGAAGAACCATGGGTATGGCAGGTTCACATAGTATATCAGGTTGAACAGAGTGTTTCATGCTAAATTAAGAAGAGGAGAAATCATGAGCCCCTCCTTGCACTATGGGAACAGAAATACTTTTGTCTTTCAAAATCCTCAAAGGAAAATTACTAGCGAGTCAGTATCTTATCTCCTGGAAGTTTCTTGCTTTTGTCTAATTCTGTCCTCCTCTATCACACAGGGTTGCAATATGAATCAAATAAAAAAATCTGTATGTGAAGGGTCTTTGAAGATTATAAAACACCATACAACGGCATGTTTATTACAGAAAAACTGAATTTAAAATAGAACTTTTCACTCTAGGAAGCCTTATAGCAATTTTAAAGAGGGTTTTGTAGTTCTCTAAACTTTTCCAGTTTTGTTTTTCGGTGCTAACTATTTGGGCTGAGTGCAACTACTACTTCGTTATTTTTGAGTAAGGCACTGCAGAAGGGAACCAAGTAGATCACAGGTGGAAAGCTGATTTGACTCTCAAGCCAGCTCTTCTCAACTGAATGCTACGATGAAGCTGAGTCCTGCCTGAGGCAGGAAAGAGCTCTGTGATTCATTAATAATGTCCGAAAAGGGGCTGGGGGAGGTATGGATTGTGGTGTATAGATTTTGTTATTGTTCTCTCTAGGTTAATGGAAAGGGAGTCTCAGATGCAGGGAAGTACTGAAAATAAGAGTGTATCCCATATTGCAACTCAGCAGGTTATACTTTCCTGTGTTCATTACTACAGGGTTAAAACCTGTTCCTGGCAAACCTGCATCTTTCTCAACTCACTTCCTGATCTATAGATACTTAGTTTACAGAATGGAGCCACTGCTTCTAGGACACATGAAATAGAATTCCAGACATTTTTAAGCAGAATTATCTCAAAGTAACTTAAATTATCAATGAGAAATGAAATATACCAAATACTAGGTAAGAAATTTCCTAAGGTAAGTGTAGTTCTTTAGGTCAACAAAATCTGAATCTGTAAATGTCCTGCCTGTCAGTCATGTGCCTGAAGGATAGTGCATCTTCATAGGCAAGGCACTTTAGCTGAGGACCAGACCTCCAGTCTATTCAGTATTGTAGGAAACACTATTAAGATGATTCGGACTTGGCTACATGCTTACCTGGCGGGACTATTAGCAAATCCTCTGTTCAAACCTCTTGACCTTCCTGTGAAAAGAAAGAAACTTTGGTTTCTTTCACTCTGTGTTGCCTTCTTTTCTGTTCTGTTTGTGGCATATCTTGTCAGCCTTCGTCTGTCTTCTCTCTTCTTCCTTCTCTCCTCCCTCCAGGTCTATGGTAATCCCTTTCGCCAGTCAATCTTTGTAAACCTCTTCCCTTTCATGTCTTTTAACTCTTTTCTCTATAGTACAATTCTCTCCAATCCTCAATTTCTGCAAAATTACTGAGTGTAAAGATAAATATCAAACCATAATAAATTATAAAGTAATAGAACTGAATTAATGGAGTTTTTAAAGAAAAAATATACTTTGAAGTCATTTAGTCCATTTTACTCTTTAATGGAGGAGCTTTCAGTAAGTCAACTGCTGTTTCACATTTCTTTGTTTGTCCCAAACTGCAAATTAGTTTTTTAATTGTTCATGGAATGCAAATAAAGTAACAATCCTTTCCTACCAGATGTGCTGGATAGGCATGAGGGCACAATCATTTTCCTAACCAATATTTTCATCAAGAACCTATTCAGACTCTTAGAATTACTTCCTACTTCCAGCTTAATTGAACTGCAAAACATTGCCAGTGGCAGGTTTGTGTCCTTATTTGCTCTCAGAGGCCTGGGGACTTAGGATGCTGGTAGTATTACAAAGAACTTAAAATTGTGTCTTGATCTTGTACTGAAAGGCAAAAACTGTATTTACAGCCTGTTACTGGGGGCTTGAGGAAATTTACACATTTGAATTAGGATTAGAATGGATGTGCTGAAGTCCCTATAGGACAGCACTTTGTAAGACCTTTTCTATTCAAGAGTCTGAATGCTTTGGGTCCAGCAGAAACAGCCCTGCAGAAATGGAACCAAATGGAGTTTGGAGATAGCTTCCTTTTTTCCCCTTTTCCTTTCTTCTCCTATCCCACTGCAATGTAGGTGTTTCTCAATACTTATAAAAAATAAAAATATCTAAGAAATGAAAAAATAGTGAAAAATCATGGCGTGTTACTTTATATCTTTTGTTAAATAGGAGGTTATACTGTGTAATGGGATAATGACTGGACTGAAATCTTGAGTCTGAAGTTTCTTCTTAAATGTGTGACTTTCCTTATTCCTTGCCTAAGAAGATGTTTCCATGTGTAGGGGCTTCAGAAAATTATCTTTGAGGTACTCATCAGATAATATGAGTCTATGAAAACTAATGGAATGGAATTCTTGTGATGATGCTTCCTCAGAAGGAACCAGATTGTATCTGTTCTAGTTTCTTTGTCTTTTTTCTCTATCTGTTCCCTATCTCTTGCTCTATCTTTTGAAAATTGACCTACTATTTTGTTGACAAACCTTGGGCAACCAGTCACTTAAAAAATTATTATTATTATTATTATTATTTTGTTTTAGAGAGAGAGCACACACATGAGTGTGATTTATTGTGTGTGTGTGTGTGTGAGAGAAAGAGAGAGAGAGAGAGAGAGAGAGAGAGAGAGAGAGAGAGCACACATGTGCCTAGGGGGAGGAGAAGGGAGTGGCAGAGGGAGGGAGAGAGAGACACAGACACAGAAAGAGAGAGAGAATCTTAAGCAGACTCTCTAACATGATCCTGAGCTCATGACCTGAACCAAAACCAAGAGTCGGACACTCAACCAACTGAGCCACTCAGGTGCTCCTAATGGGTGTCCATTTCAGAGACTGTAGTATAGAAAGAGACCCTCTGGCTTTCTATCTATGCTGAATCCATTCTGCCTGATCTCACTGTGGTTTGGTTTACTCATTATCCATTGTTTCTGGAAACTTTTTCCTTATTTGGCTTTCCTGTTACTGAAATATCCTGTTTTTCCTCCTGTATGTAACTGGCTCTACTTATAGTTGTAGCGTAAGTATTCATGTGATATTTAACTCACCTACAAATTAATTTTATACTTGTGGGCTGACTTACAAGGTCATACATTGCAGAGTCTGCATCTAAAATTGCTTCATGTTACCTCAGTCTACCTGTTACAATTCAAAACCGTGTAATTTTATCTGTTAAGTTTCATTTCTTTTTTTGCTTATGCATACCAATGTCTTTTCTTTATAAAGCAAAACTAAGGTAAACCAAATTGATGGTCTGTCATGTTTTAAATAAAATTTAGACTATTTGCTAGATCTATTTTTTCTTTTTTTATTTATGGATTTTTAAAATATTTAAGATTTTGTTTCTCCTCTCTTGTTTTCCTTATATTTCTATTTTTAGGTTTCCCTTTTCTCATGAATTGAAAGTTTAATTGGTTTATTTTCATGCTTTCTTTGTTAAACAGTGAAAGCTTAAGGCTCAGTACATACTTCGGGCTCATCTTGGTTATTACCATATGCTTCATGGGTCTGTTGATTTCCAACTGTAAGAAAAGTAGCAGGCCATTTAGATGTCATTTATCCCTTATTAAATGACTTTTTTTTTTCCTGCATTAGGTCCCATCCAGTTTACCATATTACATTTATTATGTCTTCTTAAGCTCCTCTTGGCTGTGACAGTTTCTCAGACTTGCTTTATTTTTAATGACACTGGCAGTTTTCAGGAGTACTGGCTAGGTATATAGTAGGATGCCTCTTTTTTGGAATTTTTCTGAACATTTTTTCCTAATTAACTGGTGTTGTGGGTTTTTAGGAGGAAGATCACAGAGGTAAAGTGCCATTTTCACCACATTACATCAAACGCACATGCTGTCAACATGATTTACAACTGTTGATGTTGACCTTGATCACCTGGCTGAAATAGTGGTTTTTAGGTTTCTCTACCTTAAAGTTACTCTTTTTTCCCCTTTCCATATTTGTACTCTGTGCAAGGAAGTTACTACAGTCAGCTTACACTGAAAGAGCAAGGAATTTTGCTTCCCTTCTTGTTATGGACTCTGGGTCCAGAGTTGTCCCTTGTCCAGCAAGAAAGTGGGACACAGGATTAAAAATGTGAGAGAGACTAATGTCCAGGAGGAGACAAGAGCCCCAAATAAGGGTCCTTGCTCCATTTTTATTAGGATCAGAAGTCTTACAAATATGGTGATGGACATGCACAAAGAGACAATGCAATTGTGAACATTGACTCATGGGCTGAGGGAATGGGGGTTTGAAGATAAGTCCTGTTGGGGGTTTGGGTTAGGACCAGACAAAACCCTGGCACCAGGTGGAAGGCCGTTTACAGCAGATGTGAGGCACCACCTCTGCTTACCTAAACTGGTCTAGGGGACAGGAAAGACACAGCGTGCTACCTCAGGGTCAGCAAGTTAACTTTCTTTTGCTAGTTAGCTCCCCTGTGGGCAAATTCGGCCTGCAGCAGTCTATAGCCCTATTTACCTGTTTACCTAACTTGGTCCTTCCTTCCTGCAAAAGCAACTTTCTGCTATTGTACTGAATTGGAGGGCGTTTCCCCCCTGAATACCTAATCTTGTTTACCTCATGTTGGATGTTTTCATCCTGAGATTCCCATTCCTATACCTTGTCCTGTACTGGGCCCTTTACCCTGCTTTACCTATACTTGGGGCCTCTGCCCCGGTTACATAATCTTATTTACCTAATCTTGTTTACCCAAATGTGGCTGCATACATCCTATGGTTTTCTAATTCTTTATGCCTTGTTAACTCATCTGTGCAAGCTTGGGGAATTCCTAAGCTTGTTCTACAGAGTGGAGTATCTATATAAATTTATTTAGAATTCTTCTGCAAGAGAAATTTGTCTTTTCTCCATTTATTAATTTAGGCATTTATTTATATCATTATAAATCAGTATAGACTCATAATATTTATTTTATACTTAGGGCTGTAATCCAATACTACTTAATTTTTGTTGCTCAAGTAGTTACACTTTGGCCATTGGACTCTCTTTCAGTTGACTCAAGTGCCTGTTTGAGATACCCTTATCATCACAGTTTGCCTTTTTTTTTAAATACTCCATAGGAACTTACTTTCTGTCACTACAAGAGCTTACCTTGTATATTTTCTGCTCCAGTCCTAGAATCAGCCATTTCTCTGTTTCCTTTTACTGAAAAGTGGTATTAGAAACCAAGATCTGGGCCATAAATATTCTTGTTGCTACTGGGATGCCATTACTTCTAGGCCTGCTCAATTGAAAAGTATAAAATGTATGTGTACATACTAACCCATGTGTACACCACATACACACTTCTATATGTAACCAATTAAAATATAATTTCTTACTGATGTCTCCAACTCTAATACATTACTCTAATATATGGATCATTACAGCCTCGTACCTTTACTTGTCTGTGAATTTCCACTTTGATAATGAGAAACCTGGCTCCTACCCACTGCCAACCACTTTCCTAATTGTTCAATTCCAGTGTACATGTATAGCAGTGTCTGAATTGTTAATCTGTACATCCAGGGAAATAGCTTTATCAATTAGAGTACAATTCTTACGTATAGTTCTTTTGACTCTAGTTTTATAGATTCTGTTCATTTCCAAAATTACCCAGGTCAGTATCTTTTCCCTCACCTCTTTCAGTGAAGTTGCTTTATACATTTGTAATAAATACAGCTAGATTTTTTGTTGCATTCTGCATATCATCTGAATTATTCCTACTGAAAGAAAGATAGTGGACTTATTTCTCCTTGAAGTTCCCCATTTATATTTCCTTTCTATCTAAAGTACTTTTCCTAAGCTCAGGATACAGTGAATTTCATTGACTCCCAAGTTACCAATATATAGTAGGAGATTTATCTCTTGTAGTTCTGTTAGTTGAGGAATTTTCATTTCACAGTTGATGGGAATGGTTCATTTTCAAAAGAAACTTGCAAATTTGTCAGGAGGGAGAATAGTGTTCCTTATTGATAAAGTGGGAAATGAGGCATCTAGAAGTTAGGGTTATTTAAAGAGTCTATGTATGGATGGATGTAGGTTTGATTAATTTATCTTCATCATGACATGCAGAATAACAATAGATGCGTTTATTTCTGAATGGATTGATTTGACTTTGCCCTAAGTTAGAATTTTAATTAGTCTTAGCATAATGGAGTTTGTGGGCATACTTGTTACTCTAAAATTAATGTACTGTCATTTAGTCCAAGAATATTTGAAGCATTTTGGCATCATGGGAAAATGAAAATTTTTATTTTTTTAATATTTATTTATTTTGGGATAGAGAGAGAGAGAGAGAGAAGGAGAGGCATAGAGAGAGAGGGAGACAGAGAATTCCAAGTAGGCTCTGTGCTGTCAGCGTGGAGCCTGATGTAGGGCTCAATTTCATGAACTGTGAGATCATGAGTCAAAATCCAGAGTCAGACACTTAACCAACTGAGCCATTCAGGTGCCCTGAAAATTTTTATTTTAATTCAGAATCATCTTTCTTAGTTTTGAAGAAAATTTGTGAAGTCAAAACATTATTTAATTAAAGTGGAATTAATAATATTTGATAAATAATTAACTTATTTTTATAGTGCCTAGTGGTCTGTCAGAATAATGAGAATATTTATGACTAATAGCAGAGTTCATGTTTGGGTCAGAGTGGGATTAGATAAAGGACTAACACTGAATAACTGTCTTTTTGTAAATTTATGCCTTGATAACAAGGCATTTTTTTTATGGTTTTTTATTTATTTTTGAGAGACAGAGATAGAGCATGAGCAAGGGAGGGTCAGAAAGAAAGGGAGATACAGAATCTGAAGCAGGCTCCAGGCTCTGAGCTAGCTGTCAGCACAGAGCCTGATGCAGGGCTCAAACCCATGAATCGTGAGGTCATGTCCTGAGCCAAAGCTGGACGCTTAACCCACTGAACCACCCAGGCGCCCCGCACAAGGCATATTTTTTAAAACATACATGATGGGTCATAGAACTTTGTGTAAGTGTAGTTCATTAAGGGGATAAAAAAGCAGCTGTAATCAGTACGAATTAAAGAAAATGACATAGAAAAAAGCTGTGATGAGCCATTAAAGACTATGTTGGATCAAAAGGACTTGCTTTTCCTTCCTTAAACCCATCCATGCTGTTTGAGAATCATTAAAGTATGTACTAATATGCTTGTATTCTTTAAAAATTTTATCTATTTATGATACTTACCCTTTGGGTAGAAAGAGATAGTTCAAGGTTATGCTAAATAAAATATTACATGTGCTGTCTATCTAAAAAATTGCCTAAGGCAATAAATGTTAAATACATTTATTTGTCCATCTATCTTGGGTCTCATTTAGCATCAGTTAATGATGTTAAACTGGATGAAGTTTAAAAAAAAATCCTCAGAAAGATCTTAAAAAATTGGACTAAAGTAGCAAAGAGGTTTTTAATTAGGGTTCTTTGCCAAAAAAAAAAAACAACAGACATGTGTCTCTTACCCATCATTATTGATAAAAACAAGATAGTTAAAGGACATATGTACTTCCCATACAGAATAGTTATAGGTAAAAAATATAGTGGTTGGGAATAGAGAGGACAGTGATAGCACCAACAATTATTGTCTGCTGTATTCCAGGTTCTTAAAAAATAGTAGGAGCTAATAATAGTTAAGCAATCATTATATTAAATTATTTATGTGGATTATTTCATTTATAGAAATATAAAATTTATAGCTATAGCTATAAAGGAAGTGCTATTATTATCTCCAATCTATGTATGGGAAAAATGATACCTTGCAAGGTTAAGTAACTTTATTGGTGCAGACATCTGATTCTGGTGCTCTTAACCACGGTGTCAGTTTACATGTGATAGTTTATTTCTAAAAATACACTTTGTAGGGTGTATTTTTACATTTTAGGATTGGAAAATAGGGACTCAGAGTTTTAAAAACTTCCCAAGAACCATATAGCTAGTAAGTATGTCATTAGGTTTTAAACCTAGATCTGTAAATTTAGAAAAAAAATTTTAATATGGAGGGAAAATATGTGTATTTAGAAGAGAAGATTTAAGGCATATTTTATTTTATTTGAAAAAATTTTAATGTTTATTTTTGATAGAGACAGAGACAGAACATGAGTGGGGGAGGGGCAGAAGGAGAGGGAGACACAGAATCCGAAACAGGCTGTGAGCTTTCAACACAGGGTGTGACACAGCGCTCCAACTCATGGACAGCGATCTGCATAAAATTATCACACAGAATAGTTTTGTGTGTTTTTTTAGTATACATTTTCATATTTCAAGGTAGAGGCAAGTAGAGAATGATGTAGGAAGTGTTTTCACATTGCTTCCTTATCACCCTAAGAGTTTTCTCTCAAGGATAAAGCAGTTCCAGATGGACCACTCAACTTTCGGGACACCATTTTGGTCATGATTACTAGTAGGTAAAAGTACTGTTTTTTTAATAGAAGGTATGTTTTCAGTTGCGCCTTCTTATGCCTACATTTAACACTGACTGTGGGCATCCTGAAATGGGCATGGCGCTGGTCAAGGCAGCTTTGCGCAGCCAAGGCAATCCCTGGAGAAAGCTGTTTCCTGTTAGCACTCCGGCAGCAGGGCAACAAGTCATCCACTGAATGATGTCTAGAAGCATATCACAATGTCCACCATACAAAGTTCCTGAGGACTGGTCATGGTCAAATAGACTCTTGATGATCATTCACTAGAAAAACTGAAGAGAAAAACGATAGTCACTGGTGTCCTTTAAGGCTCCTTCTAGCTCTATTTTTCTATGAGCCAATAAAAACAGACATGGCTTGACAGTGTTATTTAATCTAGCCTCCTTAACTTCTGAATGTTGATCAAACTCAATGAGATTGATAGAAATTTGACATATTCAAAATAGGAAAGAAAAAAATAACTGTTGAATTTATAGCTTATATTAGTACCCCTTTAACATCAGGTAATAAGTAAGACAAAATTAAAGAAGACCATACTTTAATGAAATTACTAAAGATTCTGAAGATCACTGAGAACATAAAGAAGGGACTAGAATTTTGGCAGGATTTCTCAGAATATACCATATTTTTCACCATGCAGTGTAATATATTCTGTATGTTCTAGTAAAAGAAAATTAAAAACTAAACATGCATTTTTACCTTCTTAAGGGTATCAGTTAATACTATTACTCAAAGTGAAATGGGGACAGATTTACAAATTGGGATTTTTCTACTGAAACTGAAAGACCTACCATCCACATATTTTGTAGGAAGATAGGTGAAGAATTAATGTTGCCAGTGTAAGATAAAGATAGTCCCATGTACTTATTTTTTTTAAACCTCATAATATAATGAGAGAAATACATACAATAAAATGAAGACATTACAAATACTTAATAGGAATATTGGCAAAAAAACTTAAAATATTTTTTTATTTTATTATTTTATTTTTTTAAATATTTTTGTCAAGTATTTATACAATTTATTTTTTTAACATATGAAATTATTTTCTGTCATTTACAATACAGTAGTTTCAATGATACTCCAAACAGAAAAGCAAAGTAAAAAATCAAAACCCCCCACTTCCATTTCATGTAATTAGACTTATACAGAAATTAGAAGGTTGGGTACCAACTAGTTAATCACCTAATTTCACAGCTATCTGAAGTGGCAATTGTAATATAGCAGCTTATCTATGATACTTTCAAGATACATGATATAATTTATTACTTGCCCATAAGCTAAAACACAGCCTGCTTAATACCTTTCCTTAAATTCCACCTCTATACTACAGTATACTTGAGGTCCATGCAAAAAACTAGCTACTTTTTATATAGAAAATGGATGATTAAGTCTTTGGTGCTGTAAAAGCAACTTCAATTAAACATAACCACCCCACCACCATAAAAAGAAGAGGAAAAGAAAAAAAAAGTAAAGAAAATAATAAGGGAAAAACCCAAGACACACTCCCTAGGGGGGGGAAAAACCAGCATGTAATTTCTGGCCTTGACAGAATGTATTAAATAAGCAAATACCACCAACAAGCAAAACAAGTACTACAGTGTAAAAATACTTAAAAAAATGATAACCCTCTCACATGCATAAATGAAAGGTTGCACACAAAGAACTCACATCTTTTCAAGCTTCAATAGTAAATATTCTGCTACTATGTATTAAATACTGCATGGTTTGCCCAAGCTAAGATGAAACCACATCATAAATCAATAAGCATTTTGCATTTTCTTTCATTATCTACTCAAAGTCATGCCTAC